>NC_072732.1:58358490-58700992 GCF_026930045.1 Uloborus diversus | reverse complement strand
ATCGGAAAAAAAATAAGTAAATGTTACTAGAGTAATTAAAATATCATCTGCGTCGTAATAATAGTTTTTCTAGGAAAGTAAGAGTAAAGTATGAAATTACTAATTGAAATAAAGTAATTTTAAAGTTATTTACATTTATCTCGAATTTTTCATTCGTCCCAAGGCACATTTTTTCTTAGTAGCATGTGTAAATTTATTTTCGAAATGGAAAGAGTAGGGGGGGGGGGTAAGAAATATGTGCTGTGCTTTTGGTTAAACTTGAACCAATTCTTGAGTTATTTATCAGCTGAAAACTTTAAAATATTCTAACCAAAATGAATGCAGGTTTTTTCTTTCTTTTTTTTGAGATTTAGCTACAAGCGAATTTCGCCACGTTTATGTGAGATGCCGTAAAGCACTACTGATCGAAATTTTACTTTCGGCCCTGAAGCGGGCAATAAAAATTTATATGAGTTCCCACTCAAACTGGATCAGTACTTTGATTTTCTTATTACTTCACATATAATAGAAAAGCATTTTTAGTGAAAAAAAGTATTTTCGGCGGCTTCTTCTTTAGCTTCCCTACGCTTTATGTCATAATACACAAGAATTAAGTTTAAATTTCATTATTATGTAAAAAGAACTTTATCGGTATCATAAAATATCTAAACAAACATAAAGAAACAAATTTAAAGTAATCAATTTTAATTCTTTCGTTTTCTGTAACCGGTAGTGTTACTTAAAAATTATCACGAAATAGAAATTTAACAATGAAAAGCTAATTACTTTTTACAGAATAAACACATTTCCTATTTTTAACTGTCTTAAGTTTTATAAAATTATACAGTCACAAATTCTGGCATCAACAGTCCGGACGCTTTTTCAAGCAGTTATTATTTTTATTATAAAAACTTATTACTGTTGTTTTGTAAAACATTTCCGAATATATATATATATATATATATATATATATATATATATATATATATATATATATATATATATATATATATATATATATATATATATATATATATATATATATATATATATATATATATATACTTTAAAAAAAAGGTATATTTTCAATAACATTTTTTTTCTCATCGAAAATTCACTAAAATTTTACAGTGTGTATAATAGGATCTATAATTCTGCCAAATTAACAGAAAATCAACCATTTTATTCATTTCCACACTACCACACCTCACTGAAGCACCAGTCACTCACAATTAAGCGCTGCTCCACCTGAGAAATTTTCTTTAAATTTATAAATGACTTCGTGTTTCAAGGAGAAGAAGACGAAGTTTCGCTCGTCTTTCTCTGTTTCCGACTCATTCTGGGAAAGATAAATTTAAACAAGTTTGCTTTAAATAAAATCATCCTTTCGTCTTTTAATGATCGTGGGATAATGTGATTTTTTCCTCTACATTTTATACGAGATATTACATTTATTTTTTGATTGGAAGCTACCTCGATCGAAAGCGCACACCCATACGTCGCAATACTTTTTTTACGTAGTAGAAATTGAAAGAAAATGTAACATGAAATTGCGGTGTTCGTGAAACAGGAAAATTCCAAAATTCCGACATGTCGAAATCCGAATAGCTTCAAAATTTGGGCTACACTGTAGTATTTATTCTCAAAATTAGAACCGAACACTAGTCGAAAGTCATGAATTGCAAAGATATGAAATAAATAAATGAATAGCATAACAGAAAACTAAACAAAAAAAGGTTTCAAACGAGTGAACCAACTTCCTGATGTCAATCTTTTTTAAAAAACTCACACAGCATAAATTTATTTTCTACCGATTTAGACATTCAAAATATGCAATCAGCTTCGCTTTACGTATAAAATCTTTCCCCTTTTAACAACAAATAAGCAAAATAAATTTACAGTTGTATAATCCGAAAAATAATGAAACGTTTCCATGTAAAACCTTCCAAATAAACCAATTTGATGAGACCTATCATTTTTTTAAAAAATCCATCAAGAAAGAAAATAAAACTCTACATCTGACCTAATACATCAGCCTAGTATTATTTCTTCAATAAAAACATTTCGAGTCTTTTGATACACGAGGCTTTTTCTTGATCAGGCATGATCCACAGGCAATGAAGAAATGATATTAAGTGGCTGAGGAAATATGCTGCGAGGGAATAAGCTTTGGCAAAGAAGACGAATGCTTTTGATCTGGCACGGAAGAGAAGTCCACTTTATACCAGACCTGAATGATGAGCATCGTTATTCAGTGAACCGGAATGACCCCTGAGCAAGGCCTCCGCACATGATCGCCATTTCCGGCCACAGGAGTACAGAGTGGGAGACAGATGCCCCGATATTATATCAATATCCTTTTTATCGAGGAAACTCGATCGAGTAAGTACAGAGAAGTTTTACTTGGAAGAGCGGGGCATTAAACAGAACTTTTGACCATTACCAAAAGTAAATGTATCTGTTTTATAAGAGAAGATTTACGAAGGGTTTACGGAAAATGGAAACGGTAAACGGTTCATAACATACCAAATGCATTATCTTGAATTGCATTGAAAGTTTTTTTTTTTAGAAAATTCCTATATTACCGAAATTAGTAGTAACTAATTTCCATTAGAATTAAAGACATAAACGCGCGCATTTTGTCACATACGTCTTGTGTGACGCCTAAGTAATCTAATAGAGACTTGTATCGTTGAGTGGTTTATCATTTGTATTCCATACTTAAAACAAATTAGCTGTAGCGGACAGGCGTTTAGATGCCACTCAAAGGAAGTGCTTCATGAAGATCTTTTATAGTTGGGGAAAATTGTGTTTTAGTATAAAGTTATAACGTAGGGAAATGTGGGGTAAAGTGAATTTAGAAATATTTACTCTGTATTTAACGCCATCTATCGGATAATATGTTAACTATGTAGAAACACATGTAATCCATTCCAGTCAGAAAATAGTTATTGCTGAAGATCAAGCAATTTTCAAAAATTTATAGTCATATTGTAATATTTTCTTTTAAGTCAAAAACAATTTTTGTTCTTATAAATGATAAAAGTTATAGTTATTGTGATTTTAAATATTAATTGAGACCTACTCATATTCAGTGAAGTAATTATTTATTTAATATTAAGCTTATTTTTATTTTTAATGTTTTGTGCAATTAGTTCAACAACATGAGCATACAAGGCAAAGTAGATGGACAAAGGGAAATAGTTCATTTCGTCTACTTATTCGATCATGTATTAAATCCCTTATGCATTCATTTGTTAATAAAATCATTTATTCTGTCATTGTACTGTCCTAGGGAGGCAAAGAGCAGTATATGCAGAAATGAGTTTTTGAGATATTTGAGGAAACACGATTTGGATTCGTACTAATAACTAAGAAATGTTGGTATTTGACGGTTTTTGTTTCCTGCTTTATTTTCAGCGGAAAACAAACAAGCAAGATTGTCTAATAAAGCTAAAGTACAATAGATGACAAAAATTCAAAAATAAGTGAATAAATAAATAAAAATGAAAAAGTTACAGATACTACTTTTCCTTTCCACGCCAGTATAATTCACTCATTTATATTCATTCACTATTTTATCCACTCATTTGTTAGTTGACATTCATTAATCAGTTCATTTATTTTTTATTAGTTTATTGTTTTATCATCTATTCGTTATTCATTCATTTGATCAAAAATACTTTTAAGAATCAAATAGAAAATGTTTCATTCATTATAACTTAAAAAAATATTTTACTTTTCCCTTTGCCCCAAGGAAAAAAAAGAAAATTTTCCCACTTTTTTTGAAGGTGTAAATTTATTGCCAAAAATAGAAAATAATATTTCGATGCAAGTTTTAGTAAAAAATACATTCCTATTTCTTCATGAGCTGTAATTTTCAAAATAAATTTCTATTTTTTTTTTTTCATTTTGAGAAAGTTAAGTTATCTTAACTATTCAACTTTTCTCCAGATTCCCCTACTACCAATTTCGTGCATCAAGAAATTTCAAAAAATATTTACAAATCTGGAAACATTGAAATTTTATTTTTCGTACATTCATTAATACTAAATTTTACAATATATTCCTAGTTAATAGTATGAATTTCTGCTGGAAGGTTTAAACATACATGAAATAATGACACAAACTCTTTATTATTTTCTCTTAAATAATAGTGAGTGAAGTGAGGGTGAATATTATAATATTTCCCTGGCAATATAATTTAATTTTTAATTTTTGAGTTGAGCTATAATTACAATAAACATTTATCAAAATGAGAAAAGATAAAAGGCTTTTTCAAACCCATTACGAAACAATCATTAATGATGAGCAAACTTTTCGTTTAATTATTTCATTTCACACTAAAAATATAAGGTTTGAAAATTATGTAAAACAATTTCCTTAAATATGCTGAATGTTAAACTTAATCCTTGACAACTTTGACTAACGTCCTAACCCACCATTACGGAAACTTTTAGCAACACGTTCTCAGATTAAACATCAATTTAGAAGATAAATACAGATTACTTGTATTAATACTGCCCCCTTTTAGCTTGAAACATACGCATTATTCCACCCATTATACCACAAAACCCTTCTTAGACCACATAAACACACCTTAAATTAACAGACAACTAATGTTGGCTTATATCGGGCTAATACCTGATGAATCAAAGCAATGAAACCATACACAGCATTAGCGTGTGTTACCTCAATTTCTTCAGAAAGTCACAGACTAACGACTTTTCTGGTCTCAGGTGTTGTTATATCTTACTGCACCATTAACATCCAGGAAATATCCACTTCCTTAACATCATGTGCCAAGGAAGATGATCGAGCTCATTTAACCCTTTAGATTTTGAATGTCGGGATTGTTATGGGCTCTTTTTTTATGCCGTATAATGTCTGAAGGCATAATTTAACTCCCAGTTTCGGCTTGATTGGGGTAATTATGAAAAGGGCTCTTAATCAAATGGGGAGAAGTTGAGCTGCGCTTCTACAAGAAATGCTGTTGAAGTTGAACGGGATTAGCATTTAAATTTTGATTGATGATTTTATACTTTAGCTACAAAAGAGGAGCAAACGAGAGTTCAAATGGTTTTTTCTTCGTTTTGTTTTCCGGTGTAACTACTGAATTATTTCAGTAATACTTTTTGAGTGTTAAAAACAGGCATATACAACAACACGCTAAATGCAACGTAAACTTTTGTAGCATATTCATTGAGCTAAACACATTGTCTTTCTTTTTTTTATAATTCAAAAAATTAAGTAATTATCCGCTATTTTTCAATTTCTGAAGAAAGTTATACATTTTCATTTTCCAATTTTGTTTTTTATGAAAATATAATTTTTCTAATGGGTTTTATGAAACATTTTTATTAATATTTTGACAGATATAATTGTATTTTTTTTTCTGTAACATATTTTTTGCAGAAAAAATATCTTATTCACTATCTTAGGTGGTTATAACACGATTGGTTCTATTGGCCATCCACATTTTGTTTTCAGGACCTTGCAGTAAATGTAGAACTAATTCAAGAAATAATATCGGATTTCTTCAACCTAACCCAAAGCTACTGAATAAAACTTAAAAATCAAATTTGAAAAATTTGGTTATTTTTTAAGGATGAGAAAGAAGTTGCTGGGTTACAGTAAAAAGTTAATAACCTTGGCTTACATATATAACCACAATTAACAACGAACATCAACTGAATTACAAGTTCAATCAATTCCTAACTTAAAAAGTTATTTTAAAATTTGAAAAGTACTTTTTTTTCATCATTTTTTCATAATTAACGCTTAAAAAAGTTCTTTTAAAAAATGTCACCATCATTTTCCACTCCAAAGTTTACTATTTATGCTAACATTTCAGAAGAAATTGGTTACTACTAACTGTTAAATATAGGTTTTAAAATATTTTTTAAAGATTTTTATTATTTTTTATTTGTTATATATACTGACTTTTGTAAGCACAGAATTACAAAAATTCTGAAGAAAAAAGAGAAATGCACAAGCTTCAAATTTTTTTTTTTTTTTTTTTTTTTTTTTTTTTTTTTTTTTTTTTTGAGGAAAATATTAAAACCTCAACACATGCTATTCGTCTCAAAAATTATTTCCTTTTCTTAAACCAACAAATAATTTCAGTCGTCAAAAATTACTTTAGATCGTCAAAAACAGGTTTGACTTAAAAAATTGATCAGGTATGACGCACTTGCCAATGAAGAAATGATATTAAGCATCAGAGAAAATATGATGCAAAATAACTTAGCAGACGGATTATCAATAAATATTTTCAATTTAATAAATAATTAATAAGCATTTAAGGTAAAAACACCAGTAGTGGCCAGTGCTTCAGAATGCCTTAGTAGTGACCACTTCAAGATCTACATTTGGAAAACAAATTGAGTTCCAGGTTTCCCGATCTATTCAAACGTGCACGTTTGATGTACTTTTAAATCCATTGGGAGACCTAGAATCCTATTTTTTGAAATATAAACCTTGAAGTAGCCGCTACTGAAACTCTGGTAACTACTGGTGTGTTTACCCTACTGGTGGGATGATTTTATTTAACAAAAAACGTTGACCATTCTTTGCTCTTCATAATGTTCATGTGTCATTTGTGCAATTTTTTAATTGTTTTAACTGCTGTACAAATAGCGTTTACTGACATTATTTGGCTGCTCCGTCCATTTTTCCTCAAGCAAAGTCATTTTTTAGAAACAGAGGCATTTTTCCAATCGATAGAAGGCAGGGTTCATAACTAACCAGATTTAAATCATTGCTATTTAATGGTTTCTGGCGCGTTTAGAATGAATAGGGGAAAAAGGCAACAGGCGGAATCGATTTCCGAAAATATGATTTTTCAACCTATAATTTATGTCTTTTGATGTTTTTTTAGAACCTCGCTTGACAAATGAAAAAAAGTAATTATTATCGTGATAAAATTCGCTTTAAATTTTATAACTTGTCGTTTTCAGCTCAATTTAAACTTTTTTGCTACTTTGACGTTATTTTTAACAGGGAAATGCGAAATATTGATTTTTCATCATATCCTATTGATTAGCGCTGAAAAAGCAGATAGAAATGGGGGAAAAATAATAATACATAAAAATAGCATTTGAAAACGTAGTAATAATTGAATAGCAATAAGTTGTGGTGCACGTCTGTGTTTCTTTTTTTTTTTTTTTTTTTTTTTTTGCATATTTAAATGAGAAAATTATCGGTGCTGAGTATTAAATACATAAATGTTATATCAAAAATAATGATGGGTTTATTTTGCTTCTTTCTATATTTTCTTTTTATAAAACAACACACTCTAACATTGTTTTTATACTAAAGGAGCAAATAACCAAATGTACTTCCGAAAAAGCTATATTTTCTAAATTAATATTTATTAATTGCTACATATATTACCTACATTAATGCCTATTTTAACCTATTTTTGCAGACTATATATGAATTTTGCTTGTTGTAGAGGCTCAAAGTTCTGTTGAACACTCCTTTATGCATGTTTATCTATGTATGTCTTATGTGTATGAAAAAAAAAAAGAACTTGAATGGGGTGGGCTAAGATTTCTGGAAATCATTTGATCAAAAATGCATCCCTTTTCCATCTGGAGGCAGCTAATTGACATTTTCGAAACAAAAATGATGAAGTATGAAATATTCCACACATAATCCTGTATTTTTAGTTATTGATGCTTTTTTAAAGGAAAGTTTTGTTTTATCATGAAACCTAGATCTCCAATGTTATTTCAAAGTGATTCTCAGACTCATCTATTTTTTAAATACATAAGAACAAAGAAATCAAGCTAATGTGAACATACGATTGAAGGAAAGCACTATGTTAAGCCTTGCAATGAAAAGAGCGTAGACGTATTTCAAAATGTTAGAGGTTACTTTGTTTATAATCCATGGAATTCAGAGAACTTTTTATTAATTTATTGCAATCTACATTTTAGTAACCTAAGTTAAAAAGCTATTGAAAGAGAAAACATTTAAGCCGAAGTTCAATTTCGTTCTTGGTTAAAAAAAAAAAAAAACTTGGAATTTGAATCGAAACTGAAAGATGCAATACCGAAAGTAAATAAATAGAAGATATGCATTAACTCTGAGCCTCAAGAAAAAATGAACATTTAGTCAAACAATAAAAGAGCATCTGGTGCAAAGCATTTCATTCAAAACTAGAAGCGAAACAATCGAAACATAGAAATATAAATAAATTCCAAGTGGGAAAATAAGATGGATTTTATAACGCATTTCTTCAAGTCATCAGGCACAGATGGGGAACACGGAAACTAAGGCGAAACGAATTGTTTTTACAAACGAATCAGCTTGGGGCCCATGCCCCTTGAGAAAACCCCTCTCTGAACCCTGGAATACCACAAATAAAACATCTTCATCAGGGTGGTTTCGTCCGAGGCTTGTCGTCTCCCCTCCACCCCCGTCTCCCCAAGTCCCGAAAGGGGGTATCGGGGTGGTAAATATTGATCGCTTTCTGGAATTAAGGAACAAATAGACGTTCCGCTTGGAGGACTTGTTTGTAGGGGGAGGAATTTAATGCATATTGTGCTCTAAATGGTAGGATTGCACCGCCCCATGTGACTTCCCCCTTTTTCATTTCAGTCCATTTCGGATGATGCCAGCATTTATCAAAAAAGTAATGCATTTCTTCAGCTGCATTAGGCTTCGAATGGGGTTTTTTGGGGGACTGGTTCTTAAAAGCATATTAAACACTTCAACGGATAAGGAGAATAAATGGGAAATTAAATATCATTTTATTCTTCAAGATTCTATTGAAGTGCGAGACTTTATTAGGATGCACATTCCTTAAAGTGAATTATGTAAATTACACTTTGGTGTGACGTTATTAAATCGTTTTGAAAATTGAATTCCTGTAGAGATCTAAGTTACTTGATGCTCAGTTAAACTTATTCCTGTGATTTAACTTTAATAATAAGTATGCTCACCTTTTGTAAATTTTTAAAAATTTTCGCTCAGGAAAACTTTAACCAAAATTCAACGTAGCAATTTCGTCTTCAAATATTTTTTTAATTTTTGGTGATAATAAGTAAATAGTGTCAGCATTTACCATTGCATTTTTTTACAAAAAATATAATCTTGCTTGACAATAGTAACTGTTCGAAAATAAATACATTCTTTGTTGAAGTGAAAACTTCTTTAGGCGCGTCGAGCATTTTTGAGGTGTGGAAAAACCATCCGTTTCTCGACACCGTCAGACCATCACCTCACCAACATTTGGTGTACAGCGCATGCTCGGTCTCTCTCTCTCTGCTCCTTTACGTGCGATTTTTTTCGTTATTATTACGAGGCTCAGTGGCACGATCGGCAGTCTCGAGAACCGATCAAGCTACCGATCGTCAGTTCGATCTTCACCTGGGGCATTACATTTCGTTTTCAGAAGTGAATATGCTTAAGCTTATATAATTTTTGAAGTGAAATCTTCTTTCGGCGCGCCGTGTATTTTTTGTGATGAGAAAAAACAATGCTTCTGATATCGGTGAGACGTTGTGTTTGCCGTTGCTACTCTGAAAATGGACAGCTAATTGTGATGGTTGCAGTTTATATTTCGCCGGATAAGTTTTAAAGCACAATACAAGAATTAATGTATGAAAATGTATTTTTTTTTCTAAAGACGTTTCTGCATTGCTTCAAGATAAAATTGGTAAGAGCTTCGACGATTTGCCAATGATTTTGAGAGGGGATTGCAACTTCAATTTTGCAGATGATAAAAATGTACCATTTATTGAATTTTAAAATAGAGAATTAAATTTAACGATGTGCAATGATTGCAATCTTAGCACAACGAGACACAAAACTGCAGCTGATGCAGTCTTTAAAAGATGATTAAATAAATTCGAATCATTTTTTTTTCTCTATTTTAGTTACAATAAACATATAGTATCAGTTTTGGAATATAATAACAATAATGATGATAATGACCAGGACGTAAAAAATTATGATCTTGAATGTGAAATATATGTATGAATTTGAAAAATAGAAGAAAATGGATTTTTTAAATTTAATTTTTTTTTAAATTTAAACCTAATTCATTTTTTATTTATTTATTTTTTTTTTTTCAAATGAACCCCAAATTATCTGGCATACCTCAAAATTCGAATTTTCCGGCATACTGGTCAATAACATGGCATGTCGGCTAATGAGGAGTAATACAGTTAATTGATTACGTGAAAAATTCAGTATGTGTACTGTTTATTATTTTTATGCATAGAAGACGGAATAACGCAAACTAACAAATTATTTTCAAGTATTTCCTATATTTGCATCAATATTTACTTTATAAACGAACTGAAATAGACCATACCGAAATGTATATAATTGATGCTCGCATTGCTGATAAAGGTAAAACCTAGACTGTAGCTGATATTTTGAATTTACAAATTTACAAATTTTAATTTTTAAAACTACAATTGATTTTAAAATGAAAATAAAATGCACACTACACCCACCCACACACGCGCTTGCACACACACACACACACTCAAACATACAAATTTGTTTCACTTCTGTTCTCACTTCTGTGTGACTGCCGTTTTTTTTTTTTTTTTTTTTTTTTTTTCCTCCAATTTTGTTCAACAGGTGAGAGTTTATCGTAGCATAGTTATAATATAAGGCAAAAATTTACATTTTTTTTTTCACAAACATATCAAACAGCATGCCAAAAAACAAAAAAGACTTCGCCTTTTTTAAAAAACGAAACTAACAGATAAAGAAAAAAGCTTTTAAAAAAAATTATTAAAGAGGCTCTTAACACGCCTGGACGACGGTTCGATTTGCGCAAGGGGACTGCGTTTTCAATAGCGCGTCACTTAATCACATTATCATTGATCTGTGTGCGCAAGACTTTTCCAAGAACGCACACGATAGAGGGAGAAAAAAATCGCAAAGCAGAAATACTAGGCTCAGGTGATGTGTTGGCAAGAAAGGGGGGAAGAAGGTTTGTTTTAAAGCTAAGAGGGACGGATGGGGTTTTTCTTGACGTTGATGGATGGCTGACGGGGGTCCGACGCTTGAGGTGTGTTGCCCTCATCTCATGATCTTCCTGGTTTTTCTCCAGAGATCAGGAAACGATCAGAAGCTCTGATGGATTCTTTTGATTTTTCATTGCCTTTTTCGGCTCTTTTTTCACTTGGATTTTGTGCATTTTACCATTGCTGAAGTAAAGTATTTGTGTCTTCGCTTCTGATGGATTTGTACCATCCCTAGAGATGATTGGAGAAAAGTGCAGTATTTCTTTGATGTTGCTTTTTCCAAACCAATTAGGAAAATTGAATGTTATATCAGACAAGTCGTTTTTTTAGCGATTTAAGTTCGGCATAATATTGCCTGAACAGGGATTCACCACATAATTTTTCCAATACCTTCACAGTTATTTTCAAAAAAAAATAATAATAATAATAATAATAAATAAATAAATAAATAAATAAAATACGAGTCATCTTTAGCAATGTACGTTGCTGAATAGTTTTTGTAAAAAAAAAGTAAAGCTTTATACATATGTATCCTTAAAAATGTATTTCATTAAAAAGTATTTAATTTGTGTAACCAATGCTGTAACTGTCAAATATATAGAAGAAAACCTTAAGTTCATAAATCTATCTATTTAATAACACTTTAATTTGTCAAACCGATGTTGTAATTTTCAAAGGTATTGGGGAAAACCTTAATTTTAGATATTATTTATCTACACTTGGCATTTTATTGCCTGTATTATTAATAACATTTTTTAGTTTGTCTGCTTTTATAAGCATCCTGATGAGAGATCACTGTGACCTCCCAAAAAATTCTCATACTGCAAATTTTGACTGCTGATTCGGAACATTTGGCGTCAGTGAGACAGTTTTGCAATGTCGCAGTCATTTTCTTCTAACTTTTTTCAACGATACTAAATGTCTCTTTTCATGCATGTAGGTATGAATACGAGTACATGCGCGTATTGTACTTTTTTTAACTATTTTTTTTTTTAAACATTCGACAAAATTCGAAGTTTCGTTCGGTAAATTGAGCAATTTCCTTCTCCTAAAAAGTTGGATTCGGAGCACCCCTGTTTGCTTTCTTCCAACAAAGCTGCTAATTCTTAGCACCGAGAAAAAGTCTTTCTTCAGCTGTCAGCCTCTTTAAATCGGTGCTTATTTATCATTCGCATGACAGTGCACTCTGTAAGAAACGTATTTCCTTGACAGATGCTTACTTAATAATTACAATAGCAACTTACTTTTGCAGTTAAATCCTTACGTGAGTAGCGCATAATTTTCTTTTGAACTTTTAGATAAAAAACACTTATTATGTTTCAGCATTTATTTCTATTAAGAGTATGAGTCCTTTGAGTTCAAAACTTGTTTTATAACTTTTCAAATTCAAATATATTAAAAGTTATATCATATTGAAATATTTTGATGTATATCATGTTGTAATATTTTGGTGTTAGTCAAAAAGCTAATTTTTTAATGATAAAGCGCCTTTTTTTAACATTTTTAATATTAAATGAGACATACTAACATTCGGTGCAGTAGGGGAAGCTGCTGTATCCACGGACAAAATTTACTTTTCAATTTTTGCTAGACTCTGAAATGGATAATCGATCAGAAAATAATTCTGGCAGAATCTATAACTTATCATCTAATTTGGCAATTTTTGTCAGGTGAAAATCTCAAAACTTTCAACTTCAAAAAAAATTTCTTAAAAACCATCTTTTTTGTCCGTGGGTACAACACCCCGTTCACCCCGCGGACAGTTGCCTTTGTATCCATGGACATATAAAAAAATAATTTATAAATATGTCTGCGGAACTTAGTTATACTCAATACATTTTTATAAACCATTTTATATTGAAACACTTCAAACATCCATTGAAAATAACATTAAATAAACTTTCCAACAGAAATGAAACTTTGAAAATTAATTGAAGGTTTTTCTTTCTTTTTTTTTTTTAATTTTCCTCAATTTTTAACATCAGTGACTTCTTTAAAAAAGTTATTACTGATAAGAGAGTTAATGATGTTATAAATAATTAATATGTTTTTAAAGAAAAAAAAACTAGATTCATGATAGTATGGCTATATATGTACCTACATAATAATTTCAATTTATATGCAAATTGAAACCTTTAGCCAAATTAACCGATTACAAAAACTTCAGTTTAGATTAAACCATTAAAAATCTTGAAAAGTCAACTTCAAATGAAAACAGGTGTGATTGATGGTCTGTAGGTCCTACAACAGGTGAGGGTAACTTCAACACTATATCCTTCCATCCCACTTGAAATTCATCATCTTTGTTGAAAGCAAATTTCGGACGTTGATGACAAGGCACCATTTTGACTCGGGTGTGACCCAAGGAGACTAAAAATTGCCGTCCGTGGGTACACATGGTTATGTGTCCTTGGGTACGAAGGTACACCATTTTGGTTTTGCAAGCCAGTCACATCGACAGGACCGCAGTTTTACAACATTAAAAATGAGAAACAAAACCTTCAAAATATTGGGAATCATGATACCTACATCGAAAATGAATAATACAATCCACGACGGACGAACAAAAAAAAATTGCTCATGTTTTTTTTTTTACTTATATTCTTCCAAAACCGAAAAAAATGTGATAGAATCTTAAATGTTCATTTGATGGCGTTGAAACTTCCTGGAGTACTGGAGAGGGCCGTGACACACACATTGAACCCCAATTAGGATGTTTCTCGACAATACTCGGAATTTCCCGGTCAAAGTCCGTAGGTACAACAGTTAGTGGGTACAGCAGCGTCCCCTATGTATTTAATTAACATGAAGTTTATTTTTATTTTAAGTGTTTTGCTTAATTACTCAAGGGTACACGGAGCAATGTGAATGGGACAAAGTGAAATAGTTAATTTTGTTTAATTTTTAAATCATTTATTAAATAACTTATATATCATTTACCAATTAATTCATTAAATTCCTTCATTTAATGATTCACTTTTTCTCATTCGTTCCCTATTTTCTTATTCATATAAAATTTTATTCATTAATTTATTAGTTATTAATCTTTTTATTTTCTAATTTGTTGTTATACTATCTATTTCTTTGCCCATTCATTCATTCATTCTTTTATTTACTTATTCATTTCATCAAAATATCTTTAACAATCAGATAGAAAATATTTCATACTAAAAATATTTTATTTTTCCTTTTTCCCCATGAGAAAAAAATTAAAATTTTCCACCTTTTCTCTTTTTTTCTAAGTAGAAATAAACAGACGAAAGCTAATAGAAAATATATCAATGCAAGTTTTGTTTTAAAAACATTGTTTTTTCTTTGTGTACTGCAATTTTCAAAGCAAATATTCAATTTGTTTGTTTTGAAAAAGGTAAATTAGCTTAACTAATTCACTTTGCCTCACATTCGACATTCCCCTACTTTCTTTTAAGAACATCGCAAATGAAATACAGTTTGCATTCATACTTCCATGATTCTTCTTTTATTCAAGATTAGCTTTTAAATGAAGATAAAGTGTGGGTAATGTGATTAATTATCCAAATATTTCTGTGTTGAAAAATAAATGAATCAAATTTTGAAAAACAGTTGTAGCTTTTCCTATTTTATGATCCATATAATTACATATGTCCCATCAATTTGCACAAAATCTGCAGAACCAATTATCACAAAAGTTGACATGCGTGATATTAACGCAGCCTGTAAAAAGCTTTATGCACAAAGCATTTCCACGCTCTACTTCATAGCTTATGGCCCGTAAAGTATTGAAACCCTTACAAGAATAAAACGTAGTTTTCTTTTGAATTCTTATTTAAATACAGGTCTCTTTTTGCATTTAAATTCTTCCATGGACAGCATACATTTTCGCGTCCCAAACCGTTTCATAAAGTTTGCGTAATTTCACGTTTAAATCATTTAATAACACCTATTTTCAGTATTATAAATTACTAGTGGCACGGCTTTGCCCGTAGTAGAAAATTAAAAGGTAAATTGGTTCGCCTGTATTTTTACAAATAATGGATTATGACTTTCTCGCCAATTTGCTATGTTCATTTGCTCGTCCATTTGCTCGGTTTCACGTTATGATAATTTGGTAGTTTGTTCGTCCACGTTGTGATAGTTTTCTCGGTAAAATGTTCTTAAAATTGGAATAGAAAAAGAATAAAATCAAATTTTCAGAACATCGCTTCGAGGTGCGACAGGACAGTCACCCCATGCTACAAACTATAGTTTTGTGCCAAATTTCATGAAAATCGGTCTAGCGTTCTAGGCGCTATGCGCGTAACAGAGATCCAGATAGAGAGAGATCCAGACATCCAGACAGGGAGACTTTCAGCTTTATTATTAGTAAAGAAAAAATAAAGATTGTACGAAATGATAAACTTTAAATATTTACATGAATAAAACGCATTTTTGCAAAATATTTCTTTCTACAAGTTATTATACAAGAAGCTAAGTACAAAATACGCTTTTTCTCCTTTCGACAATAGAAAGAGATGCTCATGAAAAAATTAAATCATAATAAACGCAATGTTTAGCTGATCGCGATCTCTCTGAATTGATAATGTTCTTTTTTTTTTCATAAATCTTTATTATGTGAATGTGATGATGTTTTTTCCGATTCGGAGCATCGTGGTTCTAATTTCAGCTAATTTAATTTGCCTAATGAGCTGTAAGATAATTAATAGGATATGCACTTTTTCTTGCGTAATTAGTTGCCGTAAGCCTTTTGTAACTTCCTGATGGAGCCTTTGTGAATTTCGAGAAGGCGAAATTTCTTGTGAAGAAGATTTAATCTTAAATAGGCATGAAAATTATCTTTAATGCGCACTTCAGATTTAGCACTGAAATAAAATTGCATAGGCTTTCTTAGTTAAATATGTCTTCTGGAACATTTTTATCCGTGTCCGAAATTGTGAGTGGTTTGTAAGACTTTTATTATTGATTGTCAAAATAGTCATTTTTACAGCCGAAGGTAGGTAAACGACAGTATCTGCAGAAAGAAGTTTTCGAGATATTTGAAGAAATGTGTGTTGGGTTCAATACTAACAATAGGGAAATGTTGGAATTACGTTGTTTTTGCACCTTTTTTTCAGCAGAAACCGAATAAGCAAGTTTGTCCAAAGCTAGTACAATAGATAACAAAAATGCAAAAAATGAAAGATTTGCAGTTTCTGCCCTTTACCTGCCCACGGCTGTATAGCTGTTGTTGTCTTGTGTATGGAAGTGCAGTAAGGTCTAAATATTTCCAGAAATTTGGAGAATGGTCTAAAGCCAAGCATTTGGGAGCCAAGTCTAAAAAGTGTAGCTAGGATGGCTTGACAGTTGAAAAGGTGTTCAGCCGTTAATTGGATATGGGAACAATGTTTCTTATGGGGTAGGATTTGGTCTTGTGTTAAGAAAGCTTCGTGGCCTTGAAATGGCTAGGGAGTATTGTCTTAATGTTGTATAAAACTTTGAACAAAGTAAAAATGCTGCACATACAGAGCTGGCCTAATTATTACACTAAGACTGTTTTAAAAGCAAATTCTTTATTAATTACATAACTATAGACACATTAACGAACAATGAAATAATTATGTAATATTTAGTATTCATTCCCTTGTTCTTGATGAGCATTTTAAGTCTTTTTGGCATATTTTTCATAAGGTTTACACCGTTTCTTAACTTTTTAAAAAAAGAGGTGAAAAATTGTTTATACTCACTATTATATGCACTCACAATACACATACTCACTAATTACCTAAAACTAACTTTAAATATAACAGAACACACTAATAAAAAGAACTAGTGAATTGTTTAAGCTGATTGAGGTTATGTTCCTGGTAGGTAGATAAACAAAGAACATAAACAAAGCAGACAGTGCTGCAACCTGCAAACATTAAAATATGCTAAAATAACGTAATAATCAGTGTACAATATGTACTGTACTTCAACAGTAAAATAAATAGTATTTTAGTACAAATAGTGTATAAAAAACAAAAAAACCTCTTTAGTCTAAAAATTTGGCCAGCACTGTATATTATGTCCGATTTCAACGAATTGTGTACCCGGCTGTGGGTGTGGGTGCTGTGAGCAGCTGAAAAACAAAGGATTTAGTAGAATATTCACGCTGTTGCCTCTACCTGGAGTAGTGTCGAGGATCCAGATCGTCTTTAGCGATGAATCCAGATCGAATATTGGTCCACAGCACCATGACAGCACAACAGTACGTTAGCACCATGCTTCAATCACAAGTGTTGATACTCATGGCGGAACTTTCACGGGCTATTTTTTAATAGGACAATGCTCGATCACACACAGAAAAGGTGTCACTTTCTCTTCCACATTGTCTCTTCTCTTGCCTGTGCGATACCTTTATTTGATTTATTTGAGCATATCTGTGATCGCTTGAGACGGTAAATTGGGACAGCCTTTAAGTTTGGTAGAAAAAGTTGCGCGTGTACAGTAAATGTGGTACGGGTGTACTTAGGCATCGTACGCGACTGTTATGCCTCAATGTTTGACTGTATCGCTTTGTACATTCACGCTAGAGGGGACTCTACAAGACACTAAGACTTCTATTCGTTTGGGAGTTTTCCAGTTTTAAATGATTATTTAGCTTGCATCTCGTAATTAATTTCTTATATCCGTGCTGTCCTCACGTATGTAAAATTTCGTTTCATTCTCACAGCTCCTTTTTGATGTGCTGATTTTTTGTTACAGACTAGTTCCAGAGAAACTCACCGCAAACGAAATTGAACTCTTGTGAATAAACAGCATTAAGAAATGTTAATTTGCATTCAATGCTAAGAAAAGCTGACTTTTTCACAAAAGATCTAGACATTTAAAAGCAGATAAAAGTGTTTCAGGATGATTACATCGAATCCAATCAACTTACATTTCCCTATTATTCCCTTAAACAGGGGATCTTTCTCAATTTAGCCAGCGCATACACATCAACTCCAGTAACGAAAGGTGACTTGCTCTTCTTTCTCTGTGGGAGGCAAGAGCCCGAAGATAAAATCGTTGGCTACGGCGATAAAAGTTATTTTAGTTCCCAGAGAATACTTATCCCGGAAAAGATGCAGATGGGCTTTCACTTTGAGTTTTTCTAGCTGTTTGAGAATATTACACGAAATATAACCCGTGATGTGTTTTATGTATGTGTATAGGTGAGGTATAAAATGAAATGTGATATGTTTCTTTCATTTTGCATCTTGAGGGGTTTTTTTTTTTTTTTTTTTTTCAATGAAGATATCACTTTTTGATCAGGATTGCTTTCTTAGATATTTTTTTCGTCAAGGAAGTTTGAGCATTTTTGTACTAAAAGTGTACAACTACTGTACTACTTTTTGTACTAAATAAATTTCGTACTAAAAGTGCATTTTGAGTAGTATTATTTTTAAAAAAGATATCAACTTTTGATGGGGATTGCTTTCTAAGATATTTTATATAATATTATAAAAGGAAATTTAGGCATATTTGTACTAAAAGTAACCTAGCTTGAATTTTATGGCAATAGTTTCTAAGACACACAGTTATTCATTCCATGAAACTGTTGAAAAATTGAAGCAAAAAAATATTTTTGTTTTATGTACCTTCAACTGAGGGTAATTAGGCCTTTTCTCAGGGCACATTGGTCCGTAAATGAAAAATCAGTCAGCAATACCGGTAATGACTAAGCCAAGCCACTGCTGCCTTCACTAGGTCCTTGAATCTAATAAGTGATAATACCTCTCCAGTGTCCAATACAGTATAAAACAATCTCTTTTCGTTTGCTTGATCAATGTTACCCCCGCTGACAGTAATAAACTTTCAACCTCAGTACCTTATTTATGCGTAGAATTTCCCGGTAACCATGGTTTGAATCTATCCCACTAAAAAGAATAATTTTTTGCTAAGAAGATATCATTTCCCATTTTCCACAAAACATTTTTTACTTATTTATCTGTAGTGAAGTATAATCACGAATTGACCCATCATTCATAAACAGTAAACAGGCTGAAAAATCCGATTTATTTAGTAATAAATAAGTATGTAACACTAATTTTTTCCAAAAATGAACTGAAATACGTGTATTCTAAAATCCAAACTGGCCAATTATGTATTTTTTTTTTTTTTAGTTTTAAATGCATCAAAAATATTTTTTACTTTTAAAAATGGATTATTTTTTTAATTGCAGATGTCTATGGTTTAGGTAATTTATAATACAGTAAAATCTGTCTACAACGATACTGTTGGGACCTTAAAAAATATCGTAATAGACAGGTTATCGTTATAGACAGTTTGATTATTCGTGTTGACATTTTGCTGGGGCCAAAAAAAAAAAAATTATAGACAGGTTATCGTTATAGACCGTATCGTTACACACAGGTTTCACTGTATATGCTTAATCAAACTATAATTTGAAATACGGTGGGATTGTCAAGGAGATTCCGTATAATGGAATATCCCGCTTATTAGAATATTTCCATGTCAAAGTAGCAACTGCGATTAGGAGCCTCGACTGTATGTCTTTTTTTTTTTTTTTTTTTTTTAAATTCCTCGCCAGACGACATATTTCTATTCTTCTCCAACATTTCTATTACACGTTCAAGCCGTCATAACCATTTTCCAAAATTCATCCACGGCACCAAATCGCATTCATCAGTAAACCGCAAAGCCATCTTGTGACGGCTAATGATAACGACATTTGACTTGCGGTCGGGAAAAGTGGCAACAACTCCCTGCCAGGCGATACAATCGCTAGTTATTTCTATCTCTTTTTCCCTTAAGTCATCTTCTCGCAGAGGCTGTCACTTATCTGTCACTGCTCACTGCAACCCCATATAGCCATTTCCCGTTTGCTAGGAAATGACTCCATTTTTTTACCCTTTACAAGAATGTAAAAAAAAGTTCCGCTAAATAACTCTTGTAACATTCCAATGGTTAAAACTTCATTTATTTTGGCATTCAACGCTTTTTATTCCGAAATTTATTCGCATTTGAGGAAATATTGATAGTGAATGGGCTATCAAAGGATTGAGAGCATTCGTTTTGGTTTATTATTGTCTTAACTATTCATGATCAAGATTCTGTAATGTATTCCTTTTTACCCTTTCATTATTTTCAATTTTAATGAATTCACATGGTAAACTTACAAGCTATAAAGGAAGATAATTAAATATATATATATATATATATATATATATAAAATTAAGCAAACAGAATTACAAATTATAAATAACAAATGATGATAAAAAGGAAAAATGCAAGCAGCTATTAAGTAGGAATAGATAAAGAGTGAATCCAGAGCTCATCAGCCGTGGAGGATTCATTAATTATGGTCAAAAGACCAAAATTTTAACTATGAACTAGAAGAGAATGTTTAAGCTCCAGTACATGTAATATAGAGTAACAATGGGCAAAAGCACCACTTGCTAAGCTAAAAACAATAAACTAGAGCTCAAACCTAAAACTAAAAGCATGGGGTTTCGCCTCGACTAATTAGGAAAACAAGTTCCGATAATTAGCCTTCCACGGGACAGTACCTGCCTATAACAAAATTGTCTTACCTTGAAACCCACGTAAACAAAACCAAATCCATTGTTCAACCTGATAAAAAAACCATTCCATTTGTCAACAAAACATTAAAAACATAAAACCACATCCAGAAATCAGTCCATAGACATACCGAGTCGCCTGTTTCGCACGTGTAAAAATTCATCCACCCCGGTGATTCATAAAAAATGGTTTGTCACGGTTGTATCATACATTTACACAGTTAAACAGTTTCAAAAGAAGCGAAATGCTCATCGAAGGCTATACTTAAGCAAATGTTTTCAACTAGATTTTTAGGGAAGTTATTATTAAAAAGTAAGTTTTTGAGTACTGAAATTTCTTGCTTAAATGCAGAAATGGTATTGCAAATTCTTTTAATTCTGATAGCTTGCGAAACAATAATGCCAATAAAAACCTTTTTACTTAGGCAGGAGGAAAAATCTTGTAAGCTGTTAACTGTGAAATTGAATTCGCGTCTTTTATCATAGATTGTAATGGAACAATTTGAGTCAATTTGTATGTTGATATCCAAGAAATTAAAGCTATTTTGATTAGAACTGGTCTTTTTGAGCGTTAATGAACTATGATAAATAGTTTTACTAAGTTCAGAAATATATATATATATATATATATATATATATATATATATATATATATATATATATATATATATATATATATATTTTCAAACTACATCCAGGAAGCACATTATTTAAATTTAAAATGATTGCTTTT
Source organism: Uloborus diversus (assembly GCF_026930045.1). Classification (NCBI taxonomy): domain Eukaryota; kingdom Metazoa; phylum Arthropoda; class Arachnida; order Araneae; family Uloboridae; genus Uloborus; species Uloborus diversus. The sequence continues at coordinate 58,679,768 of NC_072732.1, read as the reverse complement.
TGACAAATAGCAGTTTAGTAAAAATCAGCACACGTAAAGTATGCTGCCGTTAAAGTAAAATGCTAAACATGAATTCCTTCATTGGAAGGAACCGCTTTGCTAATTGAAATGAAAAATTGCAGAAAAGGAAGGAAAGAGAGAAAGTAACAGAAAAAAAAGAAAAAAATTGATGAAAAAAACCTTTAGTAAATAAATAAAACCTGTGAAAACTAGTTAAATACTAAAAGAATTAATCTCATCTTACAACTATAATTACTCTGGATTAAGAGAATATGCAATGTTAAAAATGAACCACAGCGGAGCTTCTGAGTAAAAACAAGCGTAAAGAAGTTTTTTGAAAATCACGGTAGGGTACAATTAGAGGAGGCGGTTAGAGAGTAAAAAAGAAATGTTTTAGTTAATATTCAAAATAGTTTGACAGTACATATAATTGTATAATTGTATAAACACGTATAATACAGCTTCTTAATTTTTTATGCGTATTTTTATTTCATTCGCAAAAAAAGATGTAAAATAGCAATGTTTTTTATTTAAAAAAAAAATATTTTTTCGGTTGAAAAGCAAATGAGAATGACTCAGCCGAAATTGCACATATTCCTCCGATGATCTTTCTGGTGAGAACCTGCTTCAATGCTCGCTGTCTGAAGTTGGTACCAATGCTTCACTATTTTGCCGTGGGAAGGTAAAAGGAAGTATCTACAACTTTTCATTTTTCATTTTTTTTTTTTTTTTTTGCATTTTGTCATTTATTGTATGTTTGCCTTATTGTGCAAGCTTGCAAATTTAGTTTCAGCTGAAAGTTAAGCACGAAAAAAACGTCAAATTCCAACACATCACTATGGTCAGTGGGGAATCCAAAAGACGTTTCTTCAAATACCTCGCAAACTCTTTTTTCCAGATACTGTTCTTTCTTTTCCTCGGCAGCATTGTAAAAAACCAAAGAGCAATGACGCGTGATTAAGCAAATTAAAAACCCTCATGTTTGATTACAATCATAAGAGAGTTACAACATCATATGCGTGATATCGAGGAATTCATCCACTCCATGCTGCTTATAACAGACCACAGCTTATGAACTATGCATATCACAATTAAAAGGTCAATATTCTGATAAAAACATCCCCTGTTGAATGCAGATGCCTAAGATATAGCCTGTTATTCTACAAGCAAAATAAAGTAAATCTTCAAATCCACAAATTTCGCCACGCCTGTCATTTAATATCCAACTATCCATCTTGTAAAACAAGATTTTCAATCTCGTCTGATGTCGTATCTCTGTTTATGTGTTCGTCGAAAAATAAGAACGAGGCATTAAAAAAACTCATTTTTTTAACGAAAACAAAGATTATCAGATAATATACAAAATTCTAATTTACTGAGGTTCATAATCCTTGTTGCTGTTTTTTGTAAGGCTTCATATATTTTATCAGTTTAGTGCTCGTAGAAAGCTGAAAAATGTCGTCTGGTCACCGGCTGACACTCAAACAGAAACCCTAACGACCTTCGTAAGAAGCATTGATGAGGTTTCTAGCATAATTGCCCAGATTGATATTCGAAACGCATTACTTTAGCTTAATTTTTGTTCTACTTAGAAGCCTTTTGATCTGATGTAATTTCCCTCGTTATATACAACCTTTTGCCATGTAGTATGAGCATTTTTAAACCCAGATCGACGAAAAAAAAAAGAGAGCAAAATTTCTAGAGATGGCATTTTTGATAGCAATTAAATTTTAACATAATTTTAAGCGACCTTTTAATTTAACAGCGACCGGAATAAAAGCAAACCAAATGGCGCAATGCCTGGAGAACTATGGCTAAGGCAGCTTTTTCAGTTTTATTTTTGCCGGGAACTTATTCTCCCGCCATTGCACCATCTGTATTCCCTTTAAACCTTATGCTAAAACTCTTACTTAGTGAGAATTTTTTTTTAAATTTAACTGATAATCAAAATGCCGTAACTAGCTATTTTGTTACAAACCAAATTGATTTTTATCGAGCTGGGTTTTAAAATGCGTATACTACCAGGCAAAAGTTTGTTAATAACTAGGTAACATTATTTATATATTTTTTTTAACGTTAAATTTATTTGTTTGAAAAAAGGACATAACTTTTCGATCCTCCTTACACGTATGATTGATATAATACAGCTGTAACATTGCTTTTTGTATAGAGTCTTATCTTTTCAATGATATATTTAACAAAAAAAGTTTTTTTAAAACAAATTTAGCTACATTTGATCGTAACGTGTAATTTTAAGAAACCATTTTTACACAATCAAAGCGAAATTCCAGTTATGCAACTTCTAATACGGACTTATCCTTTTAAAAATCCACTAATTTATAGTGCATTTTCCAGTTGCATACGCTACTGTCAATTTAATTAAGCAGTCGAAAATGTATCAATCCATATTCTGCGTAAGCATTTATGTTGTCATTGCCTTCAATCTCGTTCCACTATTCTGTCTAATCACGGCGTAATCCCGAACAGATATTACACCCTATTTCACCATGAATATTCATACTGGAATTGCCACACTACATGTTCCTTGTCTCACGCTCATCTAAGTACCTAGTAACATTACACCAGCAACGTTATATTCAGTGCAGATTGACTTGAAGCTTCGTTCCAGAAATCCATTTTTGTCTGCATTTTTTGATGCGTGCTAGTTTTCTTAAATTGCGATTGTTAAGTTATTTTTGATAACAAATTAATTTTTTATTACAAACATTTTTTTTTTCAATTTAATGATTTGCAATACTGTGAATTGCCGTTACAAAGAATACCAACACAACGGAATATACACTTCAACGAAATAAATATTCAGTTTCTATTCAATATTTTTTTTTTTTTGTTTTAATTCCATTACAACAAAATTCTCATTATAACGAATAAAATTTAAGGTGGGTCTCCATGACTATATGGTAGAAGCTTCGCTTCATATGCCGGAGGTTGCGGGTTCAATTCCCGCCGGTGCCCCGAGTGTTATTTTCCTTCTCTATGTGCTGTAAATCTTTCTTGTGTTGTCTTATCTGTTATTAAAGAAGTCCAACCTTTCGATGGAATAATACCAATCTTTCCGTCGTAGTTTATAACGGACACGCCAACAACAACAAGTTTAAGTTCCCTTGAAGGTCATTGTAACTGGATTTAACTATTTTCCATGCACTATAAATTAATTTGTAGTGTTCTTTATAGAATGGAAAAGCTACTTATTTCCTTACCATAACATTGTTAGAATTAAAAGAAATTTGTTGATTAGTTCTATCAGAGCAAGAGGAAAAAAAAACGATTATGGCGAATACACCTTTTAGTCCAGCGAATTTCTTTCTCCTGTCTTCAAGATTAAAAACAAAATGCTTTTTTTTTCAATATAAAAAGGTAATATTTAAAATTGGACAGTTCCATAGTGACAGAGCAGCAATCACAAAGGGGGAGAAAAAAAAGAAAGGGAGTTGTGCTGCTTCAGAAAAGCTTTAAATACTCATTAAAATTGTGGTTAGTACATTGCATTTAATGGCTGAAATGGGGTAAAGACAGTTATTTTCAGAACACTAGTTTACTATCATTAATTTTAAACAACAAAATGTCGTCGTAAGAAACTAACACAAATAACCATTAAGTCTCTATGAAAAAAAATAAATTGCCAATAAACCTTTTGGAAAACACTGTATTCCATTGATTGCATGCGTGTTTACAAAATACGGCTTTCACTGCCGTCTAAAAAGAGATTTCTGAGTGCTTGGAACAGCTGAATGCAATCAACTTGCTAACCAACTCGTGAAATACATTATTCCAGAATATTTGGACGAAACTATTGAAAATATTGTCCGACCCATAATAAGCATTCACTAAAACGTATATTTTAGCGACAAAATTAGGTAAAATACGTAATAAAGTTATTCGTTACTACTATTTTCAATCATCGAAGCCATGTAGCAGCACCATCCCATTCTGCAGGGATGCTGCCAGTAAAATGTATGGAATTCCTGGACTCACCTACAATGTATCAACAATTAAGACCGGAAACTGTGTCCTGGCGTGAAACGTCCTTCAACTGCAATTCAAAGGCTTTTCGACGGCAACTTGTTTAAACTTCCTGTGTTCATAATTAGATAATCCGTTAGCATTTCCTCTTCTCTTTCCCCTGACTACCAAGCCGATTAATTGTGGCCTAATCTCGACAAAGACATTATACTTCGTCCCACCCATGAATATTCACACTGGCCGAGGCAGGAAATATCCACGAAAGGGTTATCTCTGTGTGCTGTAAATATTAATCATCATTGTTATTCTAATGGCTGGAATGTGTGCGGAGCTTTTAAGATATTTAATTAGTTCAATGAATTGTACCGCCATCAAATGGGCCCGGCTATTTGAAATTTGTCGCTGGGCAAGCGAACAGAAAGGAGGAATAATTAAGTTCAATGTTAACACTGTGCCATTAAGATTCCGACTATGGGAATTCGCTGAAATCTGGCCATTATTTATTGCGTTTTAAGCTCTGGAAAATTGGAATGAATTTATCAAAGCTTTTGGCGATAATTTTTTATTGGGGCTGAATAACTTTCAGCTTTTCAGCGAAACAATTAAAGTCGTTTCGTTTTCAAATTATGAGACAAAGAGAAGTCATTAAGATCAGCTTATTACCTGAAAATGTTTCCCATTCCAATTTATTCTTCAAAAACATCTACCAGTCTCGAACAGTTGGACATTTATGCTTTATATATGTTATTTCTTAACTTGCACTTGGTTAAAATTTCATTTGTACAAGAATGAAAATATGCACATTTTCGATTAGCGTACGAATTACATTTTAGTTTACCATAGTGAAAATTGAAATAATTTCAAATTATTTCATTTTTTACTATGGAAATTAATTAAATACCTATAATTCAAATAAATACAAAATTATGTCAATAATTTAATTGAAATAATTACAAAATGTATTGAATTTTAATTGAAATAATTGCAAAATTTACTGAATTTAATTGAAATAATTACAAATTTTATTGAATTTTAATTGAAATAATTACAAAATTTATCCAATTTTAATTGAAATAATTTTTGATTGAAATAATTACAAAATACTCTTTTTTTTAACGATTGCCACACTTCATTCCAACGGTTTTATTTTTGTACTTAACAATATTCTTTTTAAAAGAATTCCACCCGTTTTGAAGAAGTTTGGTAAACCAAATTAAAGCTTAAGAAAACGTTTTCTGTCATGTTCAGCACATATATTTTTTACGCAATGTTAACTTATGGTTTTAAATTATCAAAATTTATTTAGCTTTGTCATCGAACTTATTTAATTAAAGCTGTACGACCATTTTAATCGCTTGCACAAATAATACTTTTGTTTCTAAAATATATGCTTTTACTTTAAAGAGAGAGATCAGGAGTTTTTTTTTTTAAGCAAGAAGAGATTTCGTGATTATCAACTTGACAAACAGTGGACGAATATGTCAATATCTTGTTTCAAGAAGAATAAAAAAAAATTCACATTTTTCCTGTTAAAATATCCTGTGTTGCCTCAAGTTAGTTGAGTTTTCTAAATGCGACTCAAAATAAAAAGCCAAATCGAAATACGAACGAAAAACAACTTTTGTTTATCAACACTGTTCTACAGAGAAAGTATGAAAAGAGAGATAACAGCAAGCTAAATTCTAAAAGCATAAGTTCTAAACCTTACTAAATTGTAAGTATGAAGATTTTAAATTTACCATCTTCATGCATCAATATCTTTGAGTATGTTCTACTACGCAAAATTACTTTCACTTTAGTACAATTGTGTGTTCTATTTCTTATTTGTGAAAATACGTGATGTTCTTTGAAAAAAAAATATTACTTTCTTCAATCTTAGTTTCAAACGAAAAGGTAAATTTAATTTAGATTTCAATATATTTGCGTTTGCTGTGCAACTTTCTTTTTCTGATACACTTCCTCTGACAGCTTTTCACTAAGTAAGAATTATATCTTATCAGGATATTTTTGGATGGACTCAAAAAAAAAACTTCTGTTCTAAAATAATTATCACAAGATGATGCTTATTTTTTACGGTAGTCTAATGAAAAACATACTGAATTTCACAGAAAATTTCGGCAAAATGGGATTTTTTCTACAAAACATCGTGTTGTTTTTAATGCTTGTAAATCGATTTTGTCTGGGTGAAATTTCATTAAAGAATATCTGGAACACTGCAACTTCTCTAAATCAATAAAAACATTTCTTCCGTTATTTTGCATATTTTATTAGGTGTTTCGAAGCATTTCAAATACAATCTGACTTTGGCACATTTGTTTCTTCAAAATGAAATAAGGTACTTGAGAATTGTTTACAACCTAAGGGTTTGCGGTTATTGTAGTCACCATTTTTGATCAAACCGAAAGTATTTTGTGTAGTTATCTGGTGTCTGAAAAAAGTGTTCCTCGAAACTAAAACTCTTTTCACGACACAGAAATTGCAATTTTCCAATTATCTCAGAGGCATATGGTCAACCACCAAATCTGATTAGTTTTTGTTGTGATTTACACGCAAAGTTTATACTTGTGTTAGTGTAACATGATATAATTTTAATAGAGAGAGAGAGAGAGAGAGCGCCCTCTGGTAGACATTTTGTAAAACGATCCCGTAACCTCCGGGTTCCATCAAAGATAGACCCCTTTTCAGAGTGTGAAAAACTTATTTTGGTAACTGTTCGCTTTTTATGTGTTTGTATGTGTAGTTGTTTTATGGTCTTATCACAGGTTGAAACTTTAGTTGCGGCTGCTTCTTGCAACTTTCTCCGCCAACTCACAGGTTTACCACAAGTATCGGTGGAAGCTTTGAGTATACATAACTAAGGTCGCAGACGTCATGCAATCAGGAGAATCCTAATTAGATAAAATCTACAAGTAGGTGCAACTACTGCATGCAATTTTCGGCGACACCGAGCAATTTTTCCCCGTTGAAATGCATGGAAGCGAAGTAAAAAGTTGCAGATGGTTGAACCATGTAATAAGGCCACTATGCTCTTGTTTCTTTTTTTTTTGTAACTGTAAATTTGAGCCAAGAAATGAATTAAATATGATCTAACCGATATTATTTTTTTCTTTACTTTGCACAAAGCAGTTACAGTATTTGCTTGTCTAATTTTTTTGTGGGAAAAAATATCAAGAATAAGACTATAAGTACATAAAACTTTAGCACAACTGAAAGAATTATGTTGTAGAATAACTCTACAAAATACAGAACTCGAAAAGCATTTCAAGGAAAATGGAAAGCAATAAATCTAAAATTCTAACATTAAAAAACGCCGTTCAATAGATAGTGAATAAAAGTTATTGAACTAAATACATTCCCTGTTATGGATAAACATAATAACGGATTTTATTAAAATACCGGTGCAAGTAATCGAAATTGTGAAGCTCGTAATTTTAAAACTGAAAAAATACACTATAATTTTTTTAAACTATTTTTAATTTTTTTGAAAAGTAAAAGTTTTTTTTATATTCTTAAACAATTTTATCATGATTTGAAGGAAAGGAGTGCTGCAATATGTTTTTGTTCGCTTTTTTTTTTTTTTTTTTTTTTTTTCTGCTTTGAATTTTATGGCAGTAATTGAAAAAGATTTCATCACATTTTTTGAAAGTTTACTCTCTTAAGCTTATTATGACAAGTCCATTTTGTAATTAGGCTGTTGCCGATGAAATTACTTATGATGAATTCACATCGGAAACGATTGACTTTATTTTTAGATTAAAGACTTAATTAAAATTTAAAATCGGAATTCCTTCAAGTCTTTCGTATTCAGTTTCATGCGCAGAAAAAGAAAAATCTTCGACTGCCTTGAAAATGTTCCATTCGATATCTCGTTCTTCTGAAAGTTATTCCAGCAACAATATGGCTACCTATGATCATGTACAAAGCATGGAAGACTTTCGCTATGAATCTTGTCAAATATTGAGCAGGAACTACTCACAGCTGAAAAATGAGAAGCTAGAAATAAGAAGTTGGGCATAATCCGTTTCTATTTTTCTTCCGCCATTTTCTCTGTTCCGGTGTTTTAGAATGTTATATCGACAGATGGCATGCGTCGAGAAGACTTTGTGGAAAAGAACATGATACTTACTGAGAAAACTGAAAAAGTACTTCTTTGGCTCCGAAAATATGGTGTAACATTTGTTTTTAACGTTCTACAACATTTGAATGATTTCTAGAAAAGGTATTTTCTTATTTCTGGAGCTTTTCTCAGAATCTAACTATATCCAATATCAGTGCCTTTCTGAGGAAGTTAGAAAATGAAAAAAAAAAGATATTCAAAAGGAGAAGAATTGACATCCTGGAAGAGGTTTTTTTTTTATAATTTTATAATTTTTTTTAATAAGGTCAAAATAATAAGTTTTTTTTTTTTTTGTCTATATTGCACTGCAGATGAAATATGTAAATTTTGTAACATTATCAAAAGTGATAGAATTTCATGTAATGAAGCAGCATTGTATAGTTTTGAATTCAAAAAAAAAAGTTAAGTTTTTAGTTCGCTTCATAAAAGCAGGATGTTAACTATCTTTAATTGTTACTTTGTGTTACTCATGTAACTAGCAGTAACTGGGAAACCGGAGATCGGATAAGAATGAAAGGACATCAGCTTAATTTATTCTTATTTTGGTTGACTTTGGTTTAGCTCCAAAAGCTATACGCCTTCATTTTTCGTTAATTGTCTTTTTCTTTTTGTGTGTTTTTTTTTTTTGGAATATATGTATGATTAAGTGTTGTTGCTTTAATTCAAAAAAAAAAAAAAACTTTATGTTGAGCATTATCATGAATATATTGTTTTCAGTCACGTAAACTTTGAATTTTCTCTATTTATGTAAAATTTCCTATTTTTGCCGTAAAATAATGTCTCGAATCAGTTTAAAAGACTAGAGTGAAGAATCTGGTACATATTGGAGACATAATGGATTTATCGCTATTGGAAACCGAGTATTTACTAGTTGGCGACATGCTACAACTGTATAACAACCTTAGCATATGTCGCCAAATTTGGTCAAAGTTACTTGAAAGCCACTTATCTAAAACTATCATGCATTATTTTGAAATTTAATAACACTTTTAAATACAACAAGCCATTAATCAAGCTAAAAAGAATGTTTTAATGTAAAATAATCCACTAAGTAAATTAAGCCATTAAAAGTTGCATTAAGATTTTAATAAAAAATGTAAAATAATCTGCCGGCTAAAAAAACTGAGTTGTTAAAAAAACATGAAAGTTAGATTGAAATGCAAAATTAAAATATGAGAAGCAAACATGGCGGTTATTTGAATAATATTTATCTATTTCCGCCAAGTGATAAAAATGACAACGATTGCGTTTAGTTCGGTTCAAGCTATTACGTTTAAGATTAAGTTATTACCTAAGCGAAAACTATTATTTTCTGTATTTAAACTAATCTCAATGGAATGATTATTACCAGCATAACAGATTCACACTTTTAAAAAGTCAGTGGCTCTGTTTTGTGCAATGAAAAGCTCTAGTTACACAATTCCTCAATATTATTTCTTTAAAAAGTACAGTGAATTGGAAGAAAATACCGTTTTTTGCCTTTCAGGAATATAAAATCAAGTGAAAATGAAAATTAATTTTATAAATGATCTTACTTCTTTCGAAATTTCTTATCTCCATTCCTAATTTTTCTAATTTACTGTGAGGAAAATAGTTTTGAAGCTAAATCCCACATAACTTGAAAGTATTGTTGACTTGGTTCAAACAAAAATCGTTGTACTAATAAAACTTAGCAATATGCATTTTAATTTTCTCGTTGGTAGTGTGGAAAAGTGAAGATTGTGAAGACAGTAAATCCATTGTACACATCTTGTGTTGTTGATAAGATAGATGCTTTTTCGAAAGGTATTTGCCTTTCTGTAAATAAATGCATTCGTTCTAGAATTTATTTGAAAACATCGTTTGTTTCGTAAACAAGTATTTTATTCATGAATAAAAATTTGTAAAAACATGTGTAAATATTTTTTAATGAATTCTGGTGTAAGTTCACGTATTTCAAATGTGAATACCTCTAGGTAAGATTTTTCTGGGTAATTGAAACTCTTGAAATTGAAAGTGTTCTTATGAGTTCATTTTCAAATTAAATTTCTCAACTCATTTAGATTTTTTTATAAACGTCAATTAAACTCGAAGACTACACTTTAAAATGGAGGGTAAAATAAGTATGGATTTAGGTTTATCGTTCTTAGAAAATTTTACATTTATTATAAATTTAATTTGTCTAAAGTAAAAATATATTTAATCCTGAAGTAATTTTGTCCGGAAACAGTGAATTTTGTGATTCATTCAAATTCTGCCTGAAGCAGTTATAGCCAGCGCAACGCTGTTTTAAAACTTTTTTCATTTAAATATTTTCTTTCAATCTCTTTGTTTGTTGGCAGTATAAATAGAATTTACTACGTGAAAGAGTATTTCATACAATGTTACTGAAAGAAAATTACGAAGAACAATATGCAAGTTTTATAAAATTCCTGTTGTCAGAACAGTTTACTTATATATCTTATTTTTGTATATTTGAGAAATGCAAAATTTAATTTAAGCATGAATTTAGTAGTACATTGAATTTGTATCATTTGTATGAATAATTTTTGGACACGTTTAACGCATACATAAATGTGTCATTCTTAAAACTGCTCCTATTCAATCATTTATTACCTTAAAAACATACATATCCTACTTCCTGCTATTTCTACCCATCTTCAGCTAAAAACCATTATTATTAAGTGCATTTACTAAACCTGATACACTGTTAAACTCGTAAGTAGATAAATTAATTTAAATACTTATCAGAACGGAAAAAAGACGATTCTTTTACTATTGTTAACAGAGCGGGCAGTTTCCTTCCTAAGAAACCTCAGTTTTTTCTTTAAAAAATCTTTTTTTTTTCCCAATATATAAAAAAGTGATTAAATAAGATCATACTTGTCAAAAAGCTTTATCACCACTCAATACTGCAAAACCTTAACAATAAATTCCATTTCAAAAAATAATTCAAAAAATATATTCGAGCCATTTTTACAGCCTTAAATCTTATCACTACTGAATATAGGTGTCGTATAATTTAAGTATTCAAGCTTAATTTTTTCATCGCTTCACATCAAATATTACGTTTGGTTTAAACACTTCTAGCCATTTTCTAATTTTATGACCGAACTGTCTTCATAAAAAAAGTGTTTAGAAAAAAAAAGTACTCGAAAAATAAAAAAGAGCCATGTAAATCTCCAAATTTTAGGAGCCCTGTGCTACCCATTACGTTCTGCAAGCATATTTTTTGGACATAAAGTCGAAAGGCTAGAGGGGTGTAAAAATTTGGGGTCGGGTGGCTTGGGGCTCGTTAATTTTCTCGATTACATAAAGCAAAAACTGTATGGCACAAGGAAAACCTTCATGAAATCTATAAATAAGAGCAACCCTGTGACGTGTTCGTTCTTCGATAGCCTGTAAAGATGTCTTTTTGTTCGCTCCTGGGGATACGCAGAGAAGTTAGAGAACTGGTATCGGGGAAAGTTTACAAATTATAAGAATGCCGAACTAGATCAACAACCATAACCTTTTGCGGTGCTTTTCCCAATTAAATCTCTTTTCCTGCAAGTATGTCGAAGTAGAAAAACATTTCGAGCAAATATTTTTTTTTCTTTCATTTAAACATATTTTTTTAAAAAATATTTTTCTTGACTTAAATTTCATTTTTAATCACTTTTGAAAAGCATACCTTTAATACCATAAAATAAAAGAAAAAATAAAAAAAAAACATTATCGTCTTTCGGAAAACAATTTGCAATGGGATGGTTTCCTCCAGTCAAAAGTACTACTTTTAGTCATTGAAATGGATAGAATGAGCAAAACAAATAACATGGACCCAGAAAATCCTTTCATTTTCCCAACAGTTTTTTTTTAATTAATTTTTTTAAATGTCCGACTTTTAAAACAAGGGGTGATCTTTATGACGTCACAAGAGGTTATCTTTATGACGTCACAAATGATGCACTTTGCCGCATCTTTCTACTACGTTTCCACGTTATGATAATCAAGCAGCGAATTAAAATTGCGCTCTACGCTTGCTACCAACTATATCGTTGCTAATACACGTGAGTAAAGATGCGAATTAAATATTTTGCACTGTGAATGGCAACACAGAATGGCGTTTCATCATTTGTGATGTCATCGGATGGAAGTATAAACATTGAAAGCGCGCCGATTTAAGTAATTTTTTTAAAATATTAAACTTAAACAACTTATTTAAAAAATGGTTAGATCCTATGGCTTTAAGTATGTTCTTTCAGAAAAAAATACTTTTAAAATTTTTTAAACGACCCCATTAATCATAATTCAAATGTCTTTTAAAACACTTTTCTCCGTCCCCTGTTGATACCTTTCCATTAAAATTGGATATTTATGAAACACATATATCTAAACACAGTCATATTTCACCTTTCTACAAGAGTTGCTTCAGAATTTAGCAATTGATGTCGATTACAATGTAAAGAATTATCCATTATATACGAAAAGCAAGCTATTTTTATGAGGCATGCTTCGTCATATTGTTTAAGAGATTTGTTTGAAATTAATAACCGTAGGAGATGCTTGCTGTTAAATTAACATCAAAGCACGTTTCTAAGCATAGAAATTTATCCATTTTTTACATTCAACTCCGCAAGTAAGGCTAAGTTTCAAGCCTTATTCAGTTACTTATATTTATTGAACTACACAATTTGCATTGTTCTAAAACATTTAAATAAAAAAACAAAAGCGATTTAAAGTGACACATTTAACTACCAATGTTAAAAAATATTTTGAATTACGAGTTTCAACAGTAATCTGACGTTGTACTTTAAGTGATGAAAATTTCTATTAAACATCTATTCAACATTTAATTTTTCTAATGCAGTATTATCAGTTAGATATTTTGCTGTTTCGATTAGTATGAAAATTTTGTATCCCGTAAAGTCAACCAAACGCATTGATTTAACATTGCTTGTTTAAGCATCAACATTTAATTTGAATTAAAAGTTCCACTTTTACACTGGATCTGTCTTCACAGTAATCAAAGTTTCTAATTGCTTATAACTCTCCATTATCACGTTTTTTAGGAATTTTATTTGCCTGTTGCAAAACTTGTATTAACTGTGTTTTACTTGTAAATTGACATCGTGCTCATAATAAATTAAATTCCTAATATTTCTCATATTCAAGTTACAAAGTAAAATGTAACTGAACATATTGTTGGGTTTAAGATTGTGAGTTGATTGTTGGGATGTTTCCCACGTTTTGAATAATCGGTCAAATTTGGTTTATGATTCATTTTATAATATTCCTTCTTTCATTTTAAGAATTTTCACATTGAGGCAGTTAGAAGCGAAGGGATGTAAGTGGAGATTTTCAAGTTTTGAGTAAAACGGGTATAAAGATAACTTCCTAGTTAGGCTTTCGTAGATTTTTTTTTCCAAATCGTGCTGTACAGCAGCACCTACCAGGACTACTATCTCATGCTCCAAGACAGAGGAGAGGTTCACCTACCATTTGTACTGGTTATCTCCAAATTTTTAATTTTGCCACTTAAATCCTTTTGCTTCTCACTGCCTCATGTGTTTAAGAAATTTTAGAATTTAAGAAGATATGTTTCATTGCGTTTACGGGAAGATTCCCCTCCCATATGAGAAATTTTCTCAGATATTCCAAATGTACTTTCTAATAACGCGATTTTATAGTTTTTTTCGATTAGCTCAACTTTTTTTTGCACTAAAAAAGAGCTCCTTGTTATATCAGAAAACGTAAGTGTAACTTTTATTCTAGATTAAGGTCAAATAAGTTTAGATTTCTTTGAATGTAGTGTATGTTTAAAAAATAAACATTGACAATTAAAGTTTTATCACTTTGTTTGCAAAAATTCAGTTTTAGAAAACAACTGACTAAAATGTAACTTGTTAACCTAAAATAAAACTAAAAAATGTATGAAATACTTATGAACCTAGTCTGCTCTTATACAAACTATCAAAGAACAAAATAAAGCCAAAACCAGAACTTTAAAGGGCTTTCAAAACATGTCGCTACTTACTTTTGTTAAAAGAGAGTTCATTAATTGTTAAAATCACCAGACACCTCTTTTCCATTTACCTGACTAAAAATAACGTGTTCCCGGAGCGGAAATGCTTGACTTTCAGAAATATTCCAAAGGAAACCCAGTTTGTTAACACACCTCAGCTTCCGAAACAGAAACCGAATATTAGAATGACTTTTGGCAGGTGTCAAAATGTTCCGTTTCGAAAGACAGCAAATGAAGTGTCAGCCTCGTGGGAAACAATGAAACCCATTCTTTCTTTAAAAAATCAATGTGTTTATAGGAGTTGTTTTAAAAGCTGGAACTTTCTGGTAGTTCTTTGTTCTTTTTCCTAGTTTTGAGCCGCACAAAATTAAGCTGAAATATAAAGTTATTTCTTCTTGACTCGTTTCCTTCAACTATCTTTAAGTTCTAAAATATATTAACTTTACAAAGTCGAGACCAAGTTTTAGTAACAAGTCTTTTGTTTTCGTTCTTTTTAGTTATGTTTTCTCACGCGAAATGTGTTTATTTTCTTCAACAATTGTTAAAAAAGGAAGCCAAATGATTTTGAAGAATTTATGTCAAAAGTGTTTCAAAAGATTGGAGGAAATAAATATTGAAAATCACCAGTTAACATTAAGTTACACTCAACGGTCCCCCGTACCTACCACTACACGTTTTCTAGCAAGCTGAATACGGCTCTTAAGCCTGCTGATTTTTTTAACCATATTAAGAGCTGATTAAACCCTGGTCTAGCACCACTGGACGTAGTGATTTTGAATGTAAACTAGGAAGCTTTGTGACCACGGCATATTTAACGTGCCCCAGTCATCATTTACGAACACGGTGGAACTTTGACCGACTGTTATGGAACCCTCCAGCTACGAGTACAAGGCCTTACATAGCAGATCACTTTAGCCCACCAATGGCTGAAAGAGAGTCAATTTGGGGGTTTGAGTTCCAACACAGATTTATACCCAATGTTTGAAATGGAAACTTATGCGAAAGCCACGTGACGATCATCTAAACATGACAATGTCTAATTCCTACTAATATGACAGAATAAAATTCAAGTTCTTAAGTATCACAAACTGTTCTTTAAAATGTATAAAAATAAAGCTGGAGCTCGAAAAAATAAATTTAAATTATCTTTCTTACATAAAACAAAATAAAGTGTTTGTGTGTGTGTGGCACGGTTACAGGGAGAACGGCAACGCGTACAGACCTGAAACTCGGAAAAATATGTAAATTTTAACGACGATGTGCACTTCGGAGGTATATTTTGGATCGATTTTTTTCTTTCTCCTTTTTTTATTTTTTACTTTTTTGTGATTTGTTTTGTACTTTTTATTCAGTTGAGTCAGAACTGTGTGTTTATGTATGCATTATGTATACACGGACCTAAAACTCAATTTAATATCCTTCTAACTGTTAAAAGTGTAACAATTGAACTTCTCTAAGAAGTTGGTTCAGGTTAAAAATTTATAATTATAGATAAATTAGATTAATACAGAGATAGATTAAATCGGTTTAAATAGATAGATTGATGCATAGGAATAGATAGATTGATGCATAGGAATATATAGATGTTGATTAAAAAAACTTTTCTTCCGTAGCCAAATTTATTTAAGTAGCCGCCAAAGTTGGGGTTCTTAGCGTAAATAGAGAAAGGTCATAAACTGTGAATTACGCAAAAAAGAGAACCAACTAGCCGCCGGAGTTGACTAGCAACGTAACGGAATTCAACTTCTTAAATAGAATGAAAATTTTCCTTCAAAAATTATTAGAAATTAAGCACGAACTCGAAGAAAAGTTTTAAAAAGTAACTATTACATTATATATTTTTTCTCCTTAGACAGAAGTAGGACTATTTGTAGTTTTACTGTTTTAACTTTAACGTTATGTTTAATATTCATTAATTCCTCTACCTTATGTAGTTATTTGAGTTTTTAAAAAAAAGGTTGCTTCTTGAGCAGCTCGAAACCCCTTAAAGTATCTACAAATGGTGCAATGAAAAGAACAAATCAAATTCTAAAGCTTATCTCCTATGAATCAACTCAACAGAAATCAAGGTTCTCAAAGTAGACACGCAACACTGGAAATAATGGAAGAGAAATTGAAGACTCTGGAATAGCTCTCTGCAGGTGTCGTTGCGTTCGGATTCAAAAGGCAATAAAGGGAGCGTCGCAAAAGCGGGAGTCAATGTCTTTGGATCATTCTTTTCAATGGATGGGGTTCGGAGATTTGTTGCACTACTTTCTTGTTTCAAGTTTTCAACAAAGTCCTTTTTTCTTCCTGTTCTGTCCTTAATGAAGTTCCGCTGACTCAAAAATAATGCTGCTCTCCAATAAAGCCGATAAAATGGCTGTTACAGCTATAGGTTCTTTAGCCTAGGATTTGATGTTGTAGGATTTACTTTGTTTGACACTTTTCCGTGAAAAGCTCCTTAAAATATTGATTACTTCTTAGGCTTGATTGCACTTATGTATAGGTATGGTGGCAATAACTATACGAAGTGTTTTGGAATGACTCCCCCTGCCCCTCCCTTCAGTTTTTCCAAAAAAAAAAAAAAAATGAAGCAAACAAACGATTCCTACGAGTGAAAGCATTTTGCTAAGCTGCAATCTTAGTTAAAGTTACTTGTAATAATACAGTCGCCTAAGTACCTTTCAATTTCAGCAATGCAAGCTGACTGGATTTTCAACAAAACCAAATTAATATTAATTTTTGTAAGATTTAAAAAAAAAGGTTAATATAGCAAAAATTGATTAAAATTAAAATTTCATTTTATAAAAATTCCATTTTTAGTACTAATTTAAGAATTGAATGTTAATAAAGATTTTGTTAATGAAAACCGACTAGCCGACATAATTTTTACAATTAACTAGAAAATCGCCCGTCAAGGAATAACGGTTGAAAATTGCTTCTCCATTCGAATGAAGCAATTGCCTGTTTGGTGATAGTTTGATGGTTGAAATTTTAACCATAGCTCCCGTTGATTAACCCTAAACTCTAGTAGATCACTTTTTCGTTTCTTCAAACTCCTAAAATGGCGGTCTTAGTAGTAAAACAGTAAGGTTACTGGATCCAGATCAGCCTTGTCAAAATAAAGCAATTCCCTGCATTGCTAAAAAATATTATCAAATTATCATGTTATGGAGCGAGTTTCATTGTTGATAACGTCAGCTTTACTCTATCATTGAAGTCGCTATTATATGTCTGAGGGTTTGTGAGTTTAAACTTCATTGGAACTTAAAGTATCTTCATTTCGTTCTCGTGATGAATTAAATTTCAATAGTTAGAGAACTTTAGAATACCCACAAATATGATAGATTTGCATGCATTGATAGATTTCAATGCGTTAAGATTAAAAATGAAAGTAATATTAATAGCATAACCATTTTTATAATTTAAAGATGTCCATGCTCCCTTGATAGTTAAATCTAGAATTCAAAAGCAGAATTTCTTTTTCAAGACCCAATTGTAAGCAAAGTATGCGTTATGCTTCAAAAAAGGCTTTCCTTGGCTATCTTCCAAACGAAGTCAGAATTAGTCCGAAGAAAATTATTCTCCTGAAACAGTCAAACTCTTGTTTTCTTCATCTGACTCACTTATCCACAAATTACTGAAGAATTCCTTGTAGATCCACAGTGCTATTGGAAGTCTTCTCTTTGGAATGAAAACTAATGAAGAAATATAAGTAACTTCGTTTTGCATGCATTCCAAAGTGCTGGAACATGCGAACCCGACAAATAGTTCTCTTTCTTATGCTTCCTTTCCTTTTCTCTAATGGTCCTTTCTTTGATTACAGAAGTTTCGAGAGTTGTTTTCTTCTTTAAGGAAAAGATAATGGAATGCAGAGTGAAATTTTGTTGCCATGATATTATTATACTTTTTTAATATATTCATAATATATAAAACTAGACTAAGTTTTAAAACAGCCGACAACGAAGTTTGCATGCAATTTTATACCATAAAATGAGGGTAAATTGACAGTAGTTCATACATTATTTCTCAAAGGTGCTTTGCTTTTAGTGGGTACGCCACAATTTCCTTGAAACTTTATCAAATAAGAATTAGACATCCTATTTTAAATAATTTTCACCGCTATAAGCGAAACATTCAAGTCACATTTTTGCTGTTGTTTAAAAATTACTCTTAAAAAAAAATGGTTTTTCAATAGGGTCGTTTTCGATAGTATTTTTCTTTTTCTGAAAGAACATGCTTAAAATCGTAAGATTTAACCATTTTTTAAATAATTTGACAAAGTTTAATGTTTTTAACAATTATTTTAAACGGTGCAATTTCATTGTTTACGCTTCGGCATGTGACATCACAAATTATGAAATGTCATTCACTGATGCCATTAGCACAGAGCGCAATATTTAATTCGCATCTTTATTCGTGTGTACTGGCAACGATATAATTGATAGCAAGCGTGGAGTGCAATATTTCATTCGCTACTGAATTATCATAAGGTGGAAACGCGGTAGATAGGAAGCGTAAGCAATTAAGACGCCAATGGAGATACGCCAAGTACATCATTTGTGACGTCATAAAGATCAAGCCTTATTTTAGAAATCAGACAGTTCAAAAAAATAAATTGAAAATTAAACGTTGGAAAAATAAAAGTTTTTTCTCACTCCATGTTTTTTTTTTTACTTATTCTTTCAATTTCAGTGACTAAAAGTAGGAATTTTGACTGAAGGAATCAACCCTCTGCCGAGCGTGAATGCTTTGCTCGTATCAGCAAGTTACATTAAACATTAAACTAGTAAAAATAGCACATTAATTGTCATTAAAAAAAAAGCTGGGCGAGTTTATTTTGTAAAGTACTGCTTTAAAATACTTTTTCTGTTTAGTTCGTTTAAATACTTAACTATAATTGTTTTAAGCCTACATATTTTTGAACAAAATAATATTTAGAGAAAAATATATTTTTTCTGAACTAAAACTATTTTGCATTCTGATTATTCGTATGGCAAGTTAATTTTTACTATTAACTTTTTTCTACCAGTTTGCCAAAATAAAAAAAATCCGTGCAGTGGAAAGTATAAAAGACAAAAAAATAAATGTTGGCCATTTGGATTTTTAGCACAAATTAAAATTTTTCGGGAAACAAAAAATGCATATCTATACATTTTTCTCAAAAGAGTTCCAACGCCGTAAAAGACGCGTATGGTACTTTTTATCATTTGAAAACAATTCTCTTTTTAACAGCAAAAACAATATTTTTTTTGCTTTCGTGTTTGCTCTTTTCTATGAGTTTGGTAAAAAATAAAATATAGCAAAGAGAATAGACTCTTTGAAGAAAATTTCTGATAAAAAAATCGACAATTTTCGCCACTTCAGTTTTAATAAAAAATGAGAGACGTTTTAATCTTCTAATGAATCATTTCTTCGAATAAAATATGAATTTTTCACGATTTAAGCTTTACTACTTCTATTTTTCGGTTTTTGATAAATATTATAGATTCCATTTTATGTTTTTTTTTCCTTTCGGAATTTTATGAGGTTTAAAATCTCAATTAAAAGACGAAACGAAGGAAGAAAAAAGAATTTACATCTTTAAACAGTAAAAGGCAGATTTAAATCCGAATCTTTTTGTTGGAATTGAATCTTTTTAAATTCGTCTCTTTATTTATTTATTTGTTTATTTATTTACTTTAATAAACTTACATCTAAAATAAATAATCATTGCAACTCATTAATAATGCCTTAAAATTAAAAATTGCACTGGTGACCTGGACTGGTGAATTGGACTGGTGCAGCATTTCAATGATAAATATAAAGGCAAAATGGTATGTTGAAAATAAAATCGAGATAAATATCATAATTAAAATGTAATTACGTTTCATTATTATGTCGAAAGATACAAAAATATCTTCATATCTGCGAGAGTTATTTGTACACTTGTTGTTTTTGCTTGCTTTGATGCTTAGATGCAATTGTTAATGGTGGATGAACGTAAGCGTTGAATTATAAGCACAATGGGGTGGTTTCCTTCAGTCAAAAGTGCTACTTTTAGTCATTGAAATGGATAGAATGAGCAAAAAAAAATAACATGGACCCAGAAAATACTTTTATTTTCCCCAACAGTTTTTTTTTTTTTTAAATTATTTTTTTAAAAGTCCGATTTTTCAAACAAGGCGTGGTCTTGATGACGCTTGGTCTTTGCTGCATCTTTCTACTACGTTTCCACGTTATGATAATCAAACAACGAATTAAAATTGCACTCTACGCTTGCTACCATCCCTATCGTTGCCAATACACGTGAGTAAAGATACGAATTAAATATTTTGGACCGAGAATGGCAACACTGAATGGCATTTCATCATTAGTGATGTCATCGGCAGAAGCGTTAAATGATGAAAGAGCATCGATTTAAGTAATTTTTCTAAAAATGTTAAACTTAAAGAAATTATTTAAAAAATGGTCAGATTCTATGTTTTTAAGCATGCTCTTTCCGAAAAAAATACTTTTAAAATTTTGGAAACGACCCCATTCTAATTTTATTATGAAACTACAGTTTGGGACCCCAAATCCCGAATGATCGGGACCGCTACCTTTCTGGATTTTGGATTCTGACTCAGAAAATAGTGAAGTTCTCCTGTTTTACAGTATTTGTTACGCTGTTCCTGGTTTCGCTAATGTTCGGGCTAAATTTCTTTTATTTTTTGATCAATCTGAATGAAAGTAAATTTCATTATGCTAAAACAAAAGTTGGAGATACTTTGCAGCGGCGGATGTTGCTTTTTAATATTATGCAATGTGCCAATCGATACAGTAAATAAATTATATTTTTACTAAAAATAATTTTCTATTTTTGTTCAGTAGGCTTTGTGTTGCACACTTATGAAAAGAAAGAAAAAGGATGGATGTTGAAAGATTGCTGCACAATTACAGCAAAACGAATATTTACGCATAAGACGTGGCATCGAAAAGAAAGTTTAAAAAAACTTTAGGACTGTCTTTTCGTTAACAATTTGAAACTTCCAAAACTGGAGTGAAAATAGTATGATTTTTTTTTTTTTTAAGGAAACGGAAATGTATTTTTTTTTTTTTTTTTTAAATATTATTATTGAAGTGGAAAAGTTTCAGGTTTCGGGTTTACCGGATTTTCGGATTCCGAAATTGGGATCTCATAATGTATATGAAACAAAAAGTATGGTTTGCATTGAAAAGCGTTTTTTTACTTTTAACTAGATACTATTTATCCTCATCAACAATTTCAAATAAAATAGAATTAGTCTGAAAAAGAAACGATGAGTTATAAAACAAATAATATTATTTATCACAACTTTTAGTGTCACATTAAATGCTCTGATCAGATGTTTTTACCAAAAAGTTTAGTTACGATGCCGTTGTGTATTCAGATTTTCTTCGCACACATTTAACTAACTAGGTAATTAAATTTAAAAAACTCAACTGATTTTCTGCAGTGAGCAACAGATTTAACACTCTAAAGGTTTATTTAAAATATTTTCGTTCATATAAATGGTAAAAAAGAATTAAAGCTTTGAAAACAAATGCCCCTATGAATGTAAAATATTTTTTTAATAGTATGCTTTTGAGCTTTGACATGCATTTGTGTGACATGCCGACATTCACATGAAAAAAGGGATGTATAGCCTGTCCGAAAACTATTGTCACTGCGTCGATCAAAAGCATTTACTTATCCGGTCATTGCAATAAATGAAAAGTTTTCAAAATAGACTCATACTTTTTTCATATATTGCTTCTCGCGATATTTACGGGAGATAACGGAATCACGGAATTTACGGAATGTCCGTCATGCATTGATACAAGTCTCTTTAATTTTGTCAAATCCCTCAAAATGATGTAACACTTTCATGTTAATGTTCATAAAAGGAACAAGGATAAGTTTGAGAGTGTCATGTCAGGATAGGCGGCAAAAGACCTTTTGGCACGTTTGCATATCGGCCAAGAGACTAGTCATCAACTTTGCGCACTTTTCACACTTAGTTCATCTAAATCCCATAAGCAATACATTTTGGAATGTCCTAAGTCTGTGCCATTAAAGAGAGGAGAGAAGATTCAACAGGAACTATGAGTGCATGATTTCAGTTAGACAATTTCGTCTGAGGTGGTTGCTGTTGGCCTTACTCAG
The DNA here is from genome assembly GCF_026930045.1 of Uloborus diversus. NCBI lineage: Eukaryota > Metazoa > Arthropoda > Arachnida > Araneae > Uloboridae > Uloborus > Uloborus diversus. The sequence continues at coordinate 58,657,556 of NC_072732.1, read as the reverse complement.
CCGGATTTATTGATAATCTCTTCATGACCTTCAAAAACGGTTAAGTCCTTCAAAACCTCTTGCAACGGAAGAAATTGCAGAGTTTCACACAAAACATGATGACAATCTTTTGCTTAATCGAGTTTCTAGCGAAACAAAAACAAGGTTCATAAAAACGACTATCCTTAATATCCTTTATGGATTGAAATTTCTATGGAAGTGATATATTGACTTGAAAGAGTTTAGTTTCAAACTTTCATTTGTGTTTTGATGGTGAAATCATTAAATGTAAGTATTGTAATCGACTCACAGATATTTGTTTCCAGACCCACCGTGTTTATCACTTCACTAAAATTTATTTTCGCTCTAAATGTTGATTTTACAACAAAAATTATGAACATATTGATAATATGATCTCTATATAACTTAAGGCTTGTTTTCCACATTCTTGTAATAAAATCTTTCTTTCTGAACTTAAAGGCATACCACCTCCGTCATTCTTTTTTAAAACATGTATCTGCGCGTTTCTATTTTAGAGATTCAAATGGGAAAAAAGAACGAACTCACAAGACTGTTCTGAGAGGACCGAGGATCATTTCTGAAAGTGATACCTCCACCCCTACACAACAGCCTATCATCTTTTTCTCATCTCGTCTGCGAATAAATCTTTGCTCCTAACCCCACCTGTCCACTTCAATCGGACGGTCACGACCCACTGACCCATACAGCACTCTTTTCGTCCGCCTTCCTCCTTTTCTTTCTATTTCTTCCTCTCGACCGTTGGCGGTTACTCGGTGAACTGAAGATGTCCGATAATGTATCTCTCCGCGGGGAAACATCTGCTGCTCTCAGTAAATGTAAGTGCGCTAATCAAAGAAGTCTAAGCTTGATTTCTTCTTTTCCCGAGGGAAAAGAACTGGAAGACGTCACGTGATACTAGAACCATTTATGACACTACTAAATCTCGTTTTCTCTTCAGCCACTTAAAGAACGTTTTTCTAACACTGAAGAAAGAACAGATCTGGAAATTGATGCCAACTTCGACTTAGCTCGAAAAGATGCCACTTTGGATGTCAACGATAGTTTTCTTTTCTTTCTAACAACGTTAGAACCATATCCTCTGCAGATTTTCATACTTGATACAAAAATTTGCTTTCAGAATACGCTGTTTCCTGTTACTCCCTAAAAATAAGTATTTATGATGAATTATTCTTTAAACCTAGAATACTTAATAAAAAATTGAAAACTTTGTTAGACTTTGTAAAACTTTTGTAATACTTGTGTGCTAAAAGACTACCTCCATAAGGGACTCAGTGGAGTAAATACAATAGCGGTTTTTTTTTTCCTCACAAACCAAGAATTTCATAATACTTTTACAAAATCTTAAAATTGATGTTATTTTTCCTAAACTTCTGGTCGCTCGCGAAATGAATCAATGTTTTGGTGATAGGAAAACCGACATAGAATTCGTCGGTTGTAACAAAAACCAACTTTAAGGTTTTTGGCAAACCTCAAAGTTGGTGTTCTTCTCCCTAAACTTCTGGTCGCTTACGAAGTAAATCAATGTTTTGACGATAGTAGAGCCGACACAGAAATAGTTGGTCGTAACAAAAGCAAACTTTAAGCTTTTGCAAAACCTTAAAGTTTGTGTTCTTCTCCCTAAACTTCTGGTCGCTTTCGAAGTAAATCAGTGTTTTGACGAGAGTGGAGCCGACGTAGAAATAGTTGGTGGTAAGCAATGTTCTCCTAACAAAAAAATAAAATAGAAAAATATCTGGTTTTTAGAGAAAAAAAAAAGATATTTATCAAACTAGATTGGAGGGAAAAGAAACTTTTTGATATCTGTAATTGACATGATCCAACTCGTGTATAAGCACCGATGCAAAGTTTGAACTTAAAGTCGAAAGACTATCATAGTCAGCTCCTCTTTATAAACACTAAAAAACAACTTTATAGTAGTGTTGTATCTAACATAAAATTAAACCTAGTTCTCGATAATTATAATAATAATGTGAAGCATTATCATCTTGGAACTTGCAAACGTGTCTGCAATAATTTCACAAGTAGTAAAATTGTTTTACACTACAATTTCTTCATTTTTTTTTCTTTTTAAATATAATTCAAAAAGTCAGAAATACTTTTGATAAAGTGTGCACACAAAGTGCAACAGCATGGAAGCCAATTACTACATTACTTACAATTTGTTGCGAAAAGTAGTTGAATTTTAAAATGTTGATTTAATATAGGCTCACACAAAATACTTAAAAGCAAAAAAGCACAAAAAATACTTAAAGAAATTAACATCAAAGTATTAGATTTTATTTTGAAAAAGGAAGCGTTTAATATACGTTTAGCAAAAAAAAATTGTCTTTAGCTTTTGCAAGAATTATGCCTACAATTAATTAATTTCTTCATTAACGTCAATCTTTTAAATTTCTTTTTTAACTCTATGAATTTCTAAGCGTGCATATACTGGTATTGTTGTTGAAAAATAGTAATTACGAAAAAAGAATTGCTGTGCATCTAGAAAATTCTATGACTTTCGTAATATCTCAACTATTTTCTTCTAGCAAATTCGTAATGAAAGAAAGGGGAAAAAATCTTAACTTTTTATCATCTTCATCCGAGTTATTTGAAGTGCAACCTAAAAAGAAAAAATATATATGATTCTTTTTTTGTTCTCTGTAGATTGTGCAAACGTAGTAGCACATCAATTCCATCGAGGTTGTTTGTTATTTTTATGGCCTCGCTTTGATGCTTCTAAGATTTCAAATTTTTGCACACCAACTTTAAAACATTTCCGTAATTTTCTTTCGTTTTAAGTTTCTGTCTCTATATTTCATATTTTTTCTCGTTTAATAGAGTTAAGTCTAGTAAAATCATTTACCGCTGAACCTATACAGATTTCTGATTTATTGCACCTTGTTATTGAAATTTCTAACTATGTACAACTTTAAGAAAAATAAATACCTTTGTCAGATGTATTTTCATCCATAAGCTCATTACTTTTCGCATTGAAAAAGGCGTTCCCTGTAACGCCGAAACACGTGTCTGCTGTAATCGGCAAATTTGTGTTTTTCTTAACGTTGTTTTTCTTACTTTACTTTTATGTACAACTTTGTAAGTAGCATGCCGTTATATGAATTATTGTATTCAACTTACAGTGTGCAAAAGCGCCTGAGCGAGCAATTAAAAGAAAACATGAACGTTGAAAATATAATTTTCATGCTCCTACAGTGGGCGCCGCTTATATGAAGCACGATTGTTCTAAACAGTTTTGATTTCATAAAACGGTTGATTTAATAAAGCGGCTAATTCAATAAAGCTGGATTTTATTATGTTTTTGAAAATTTTTATCCACTGTACCAGCAAGCCACTTGGAAGATCAATTTTTACTTCCTTTTACAAAAAAGGAAGTATTGTATTCGAGAAAAAATTTTCACTCAAAAATCGGCCTTAATTTCCATTTTGCTCATCTCCGAATGAATGTTAAGTTTATTTTTCAACTCGACCACGCGTGGATATATGCCTAGGAACGTACAGACACCCGAGATATCCATTTTGACGATCCCCGAGTTAATTACAACGAGTTTTCTCGTGACGTCTGTATGTACGTATGTATGTGCGTATATCCGTATGTGTGTATGTATGTCGCATAACTCAAGAACGGAATGTCCTAGAAAGTTTAAATTTGGTACTTAGACTCCTAGTGGGGTCTAGTTGTGCACCTCCCTTTTTGGTTCCATTCGGATGCTCCAAAGGGGGTCTTTTGCCCCTTTTGGGGGGAAATCATTATTAATTTCGATGTAAACTCAAGTGGTTATATAATTTGGCGGACCTTGGCGATATATCGCCAGTCTTTTGGGCGCCAAGTTTTGTCGCCAACTTGGCGACAAATTTTTTTTAATCTGGTTTCAATTTGGTCACTGTTGGTGATCTTTAGAGAGTAAACTATTGAATCACATTAAAACTGCCAATAATGAGAAAATGACATTAAATTGGAGTAAAAGGAAGCATGTGGGGCACACGTCAGCTCGTTAATTCAGAGGAAAATGGAAATCTTCATTGCTTAAATCAAGTTTACGTTGACATTGATGACATAATGCGAAGCATGTATTTCAAAATAAAAGATCATGAGGAAGACTAATTTTAGGAACATTCCCAAAAGTCGATAATTGCCCAGCATTCTTTGGGAAAATAACAATACTCTCTTGGCTGTGGGCGGACTACTGTATCGGACATCAAACCCGGGATCGGAGTGTACCTCGTTCGGAGTTCTACGCCATCAAATAACCACTGAGTACATGCTTGTTAAGGCAATATAACCAAAAGATCTATGATTGGTTGCTTGCAATTACCTTGCGTGTAGGATTTCTAGTGACTTTTCCTCCTCTTCATGCTTAAATTGCGAAAATGGAGTTAGATGATGCTGATGTCAATTGTTTGTGAACAATGTCGGCATTCTGCCCTAAGGGGCCTAACTTTCTCAGAAGTCGCTTTATTCTGTCCTTAATTCTGCTTGCATTGTGTGCCCTCACTGTCATTTATACCAACAACTTTTGCAACTGTCCCGTTGTGACAAATCTCAAGTGCACTCTGAGTTAGTAAAAATAAAGCACCAAGAAGGAAACGAAATTATAGAAAATAGTAGAACGGTGCCGGTTCTGCAAATGGTGTACGTTTAGTGTATATGTGTATGAGCATACACACTTCACTGACGCTGTTAGTAAGAAAAAGAACCTAAATATGCGTTGACGCATCTTGAAATGATTATAAAAGTGGCGATCACAAGTTCGAGCTATAAGGAATACTAAAGTTAATAAAGTTGGGTAGAGATTAAAGAAGGCATTTCTGGTAATGAAAAGAGTTTGAGAAAGACATTTTGATTCGGCCTGAAAAGGAAAGGATTGCCGACGGGGGCCATCTAATTATATATTTACATATTTATTTTGAATAAATATGTCCTTCATCTTCATTAACTTTGACCTCAGTTAAACTATTTCTTCTTGGTGTATTTTTTTTCAATGTCCAATTTTCTTTAGCAAGGGACTAACGAATGTGATTTCACAGTGGGAGTCTCGGAAACTGCAAAAGATTCAAATGAATTCAATAAAAAACTTTTCAAGGTGATAATTATTTAGGTGTTTTATTTTTAATTTTATCCTTTGATATATAAACGCAAAGTCATAAGAAGTCAATACAACGTATTTCATACATACAACATAGCTGTCATGGGTTAGGAGTAATATGTGTTTTGTAATACAGAAATTCAATTCTCTTTTATTAACCAAGTTAGAAATCTTCGCAATGGATCAAGAAAAGTTTCTTGTTACGCTGCATTCAGCTTTAAAGTCGTTTTTTGCCGAAGGTTATATTATACTCCTATTTCCGAAATCTAACTTTTGAAATACTTAAGAAAAAAATCGTTCGCGAACCGGAAGCAGTTCTAAACTTGTTTCCAAATAACCTCCAAAAGTGCTTCTCTTATCTTCAGAAAGAAAATTCGCTTCACAGCTATTGCAGGTTTTGAAATTTTTCGCTCAGATGCTTCAGAAAAATAAAACAAATAGGTGAAGCAAGATACAATAAAAATATGATTTGAAGCCCCTACTTCCTTTTAACTGTCTTTTGTATACAGAAGAATACAAATGCATGTGGTGTTTAGCAGTAAATTTACTGTGCAATATATGTGCTATAAAAACATGGAACATTTTTTCTGTAGTAAAGAATAGAAATCATGTTCTGTTTACGATGGAATGCTTTACTGTATTATGTGTGAGCTTTGATCGTGTTTATGATACTATAAACATGATCTGCAGAAAATAGAAGAATTACGTTGAGTTTGTAGTTTAGATACATTAGTATCTTTTCAAAAATCACGCTGTAAAAACTGTTAACAAAGATTGTGAGCCATGATTGTAAAAGTTTCGTAGATGCATGAAAATTTCCCTTGAGTCAGTTTCCCAAATTCATTTCATCATTTGGTCTTTTTTTCCTTCCCTTTTTCGTTTTTAAGTTATTAGTATAGCATTTTCCACATCAAATATTAAACGGGACCCATATGGCACTTCCGAAGTCATAGTGACATAGGTAAAAGTAAGGAAATGCACAGCCTTAAGGAGGCAGCCCCGCGACACCAATTACAAAATATTAAAATATTGCAATTCTGACCGTTTATTACAAAAATATTCGTCGGAGATGCATAGATCCATTTCTCGAAACCTTAACAAAAAATATGTCAGGCTATGACACTATGGTGTTGAAATATAAAACTTATGATCCTTTAACAAGAAAAATGTAAACAGTTTAAACGCTAAGGTGATTGTCTTATATTTCTAAGGCATATTGTCAGAAAAGACTTAAACTAGTTTCTGCAAAACTAATTACTTATTGAAAGAAAGGATTAAAAATTCTCTAAAAAACTTTTATTGACGCAAAGATCAAAATAACGAGAGAAACGTATTGCAAACGTCTCTTGTTAAACAACCTGCCAAAAACATCTAAAAATTGATTTTTGTGCAATTCGTTTTTGCAAACTTCATAAAAAAAAATAAATGACGAAAGACATTTATATGTCTGTAACAATATTTAGTTCATTAAGTTGTGATAAAAAATATTGTAAGCACAGGCTATGTGCAGAAATTTTTCAGTGGTACTGCTCCTTTTAAAACTGTCATGATTTAAACTTTTTACCACTGTAAGTAAAATTATATTGCTGAATTTTAGCTACTTTGTAGCTAATAATATTTGTCTTCCAACCTCACAAAATGCTAACAAAACGCTTATATTTCGTTTTCTTAAAAATAATTACCTGCTCTTACCTCCTAAAAAATCTAAAATAAAAATATAAATCTAATAAAATCTGTATTGTATTATAAAGTCCAAATACATCTTCTCAAACATAAAAGAGAAGGCCTTGTTTTATACATTTCTCATTGAGAAACTCATTATCAAAATATGGTCTATAAAACTTCATTACTTTTTCAGTGTTTAAAATCAAAACAAAGAATAAAAAAAATTGATAGCTATTTTTTCCCATTAAGTTCATTCTCATTCAACGCCTAAGCTCACCATTCACAAAATATTCAAACTTTATTTTCTTTTAACACTATCCGCGCGGTGCTCTTTCCTCCTTTCCCATCTTTCACAAAACAAAAATCGAAACGGAGTCTTGTTTTCTTATCCCGAGCAATTAGAGAAGCTCAACTTGAGGAATATTTCATCAGTCGAGGACTAATCCTATTAGAATAAAGCGCGAGGCAATTAAAATTGGAGCACAGTGCTCTACCCTGTCGGTGGCGAGGGGGAGAAAGAACTGCGATCTTCGAAGAGAATTAGTGTGTGTCTTTGGAAAGAACTGTTTTTCGAATTCACTTGGCCGAAAATATTCGGAGAAAGAAGTTTGCTGATGCAGCTTGTACTTCCTTTATTTTTTATTTGTTTTGATTTTTTAACGTGATTACATCAATTATTATAAAAAATGAAATAGAGAAACTATAGCCTGATATTTTTCAACTAATCTGAAATCTTCCAATACTAAAGAATGTCGCGAAGCTAGGAGTAGGAGAACAAAATAAGTCAGTAAAAGGTCCAGGTACCAGTCAACTTTTCTTTTCTCAATTAATATTTGTATGTGATTATGCAACAAATATATATATATATACATTATCTAAATGATTTGGTTAATGAAATATTTATATTTTAGCCACTTAAAGAATGTAATATTTCATTCAGTAAAAATTATTTACATCTAATTTACAAACCTCAAATAGAAAGTAAGTAGTTTTGGGTAGTAAAAATATCAGCTGTTTTTCTTTTTTTTTTAAGGAGATGAGATTTACACACTCTAAATTTTGAAAGAGGCGTATTTTGCGGTTATCATTAAACTGGTTTAATATTTACAACGTTTAAACGTCAAAAACAAAGATATAGAAAGAAATTTGAAGTTATTTTTAACGGAAAATGCAGAAATGAAATAAATTGTAATTGAGCTAATAGGATAATAGAGCTTTAGTAACAATGCGTACATTCGCAGCTCTGCAAAAGATAGTAAAAGCTCAACTTATTAAAAACTAACTATTTATTCCTCATGTTGTAAATTATCTGGTATTTTTTGAAAATAATTAAAACTTAAAAACGTTTCATAATTTATTCAGCTAAATTTTCCAGATTTTTTCGGTCAAATATTCAAAAGAACATTTTTTTCTTCTGAAAATAGTTTACTGTAAACGTGTTGTTTTAAACTATTGTAAAATATATTTTTGAGAAAACTCATTCGTTTTGTGAAAAGTTTATTATTTTCAGTTTTGTGCTTGATGGATTCGCAAATTAATTTATTTTTAATCCGACTGAATTCTTAATTAACTCCACACTGAAAGACTCTAAGAACTAATTTCAGTCAAATTTTAAAAGTACTTTCCACACAAAAAGTTCTTCAAGTCATACTTTTTTGCGACTTTTTGAACATAAATTTATTAAACACTAGTTCTTTAATGATTTTTTTTTGTTATAACCTGAGCTGAAAGCGTTACAATTTTCTCACTTCGTGAAAAAATATTATTGCCTCTTTCTTAAAGCCATTCAGTTTCTAAACTTAATTTGATTTTTTTTTTAACTTGAACTCATTTTACGAAAACGTTAGACTAATATTTAAATCATTGTTTTCTCTTTTCAATTTATCCATTGCATACATCCCTGACAGTTCCTACACAAAACGGAATTAAACCATTATTGAAATGCATGTGAAGAACTCTCATAACCGTTTTTCACGCAGAAATAAAATTACAACAATCTTCTCGCTTTTTAATATTTTCATTGTTTTATTCTTCGACCTCGTCAATATATTAAATAGCGTAAGAAATTCAGAGTTCAATCTTAATAGAGCTTTTTCCGAAAAGTTTTGACGAAACAAACATTTTACAGAAAAATCCTCAATTTAAATACATTATCGTGCTCAGATAAGAGCGCTAACACATTTAATTCAAATCTTAAAGCGAAGTTTTCAGTTCAGCACTCTGAATAAATACTCAAAAATTAACATTCATTAAGAACTATTAAAATCCAAATATAAGATAAATCATCTAAGAACTTCAAAACGACCAGAGTTGAAGTGGTGTCAATACGCCGAGAGCGAACCCTGCTAGTCACCTTGTAAATATGTTTTTTTTTTAAATCTTTCTTTATATAATTTATTTTTTTCCTTTCTGATATAGTTAAGATAAACTATCTGAGAACTTCAAAAAGATGTGATTTTACATGACGTCAATACATCAAGATTTAGCCTTACCTCGTCACTTCGTGAATAGGATTTTTATTTTTATCTTGCTTCTCAAGAGTGTCCATCACTTCATTTCCACGTGTTTATTTTTACATTTTTCTGTGTATCGTCACGTACTATAAGCTTTTTCAGAGCTCGAGTTTTCCAAAGACAGAATGAAATCGATCGAACATTTCCATTTTTCAAAACTTGCTATGGTATTTAGAATACTGAACAAATTGAAAATTTTATAATAATAATTTATTCAGCTAAAAGTTTTAATAATTGAGTCAAAAAAAGGAGTCTTTTGTAATTTAATCTCTCTAACGCACATATTTTTGAAATGTTTTCATCAAAAATGCTACTTCAAAACTACTTTCTGTTTTGAGAATACTGAAAAATTGAAAAGACTTTGAAGTATAAACTAAGCTAAAAATTTTAATAATAGATCCTAAAAAGTTCTTAAATTTTGTTTTTGTTTTTTTATCTATCTAACACAACACACATATTTTTGAAATATTTTCATCAAAAATGCTATTTCAAAACTACTTTTGGTTTTGAGATTACTGAAAAATTGGAAAGTTTTTAATGTTACCAAGCAAAACATTTTAATAATTGAGTCTAAAACGTTCTCAAGTTTTGATTTTTGATACATCTAACACACATATTTTTAATGTTTTCATCAAAAATGCTGTTTTAAAACTACTTTTGGTTTTGAAATTGCTGAAAAATTGGAAAATATTTAATGATTATTTACTAAGCTAAAACTTTAAAAATCGAGTTTAAAAAGTTTTTTAATTTTGTTTTTTGAACTATCTAACACAGATTTTTGAAAACTTTCCATCAAAAATGCATTTAGAAAACTCGATTCATGCACCTCAAAACCATTTTCTCTTCGATCCCGAACTAAAAGTAATAAATTTTTTCCACTCCATTCCATCTTTACAGAGTGATTAAAACCGTGCGAGAATTCTTCCAATATTAGATTTCAACAACAATCTGCCTCCATCCAACGAGCTCAAAGAAGTTCTCTTATTTACCTCTTGTTTTTTCTTCATCTTCTTCTTCTTCGAACGAGTGCAACATCTCGTACGGACACAGGTTCCCATCAAGAGCAAATACTTCCCAGGAAATATCTTCTCTTCCTACTCCGAAACTCCAGGAGGAGTGTGTCGTCTGTGCAGGCGCGCCCCCAGGGCTTCTAGCAAGTGGGATTGATAGAAGTTGGAAGAAGGCAGCAAGGGAAAGATATAAAGAGAACATGTCATTTAATTCTCGTGCCTTGCTTAAGTTCTTGTGTAATTTCCTGAAAGTCGAGAAGTTCGTGAATGAGCAGTTCGGGTGTGAATAAGGCAATTAATTTTGTAGCTTTAGACACAAAAAAAATCAGAGCGCTATGTTAATTTAGTGCCGAAATAAATTAATTAACGCGTGAAAGAAAAATAAAATAATGCATATCTTACGAAAACGTGTATTATTTTTCAAATCTAACATACGAGTTTTAGAAAATAGTTCTATGAAAAATAATACGCTTGACTGCACTACGTAAAATATTGGCGTATTTAGTGTTTTTATTGGTTTAAATCATTTGGGACATGGGCATTAATTGTCCTTAATCAAGAAATATAAATGTGTCCAAGAATATTCAACTTTTTAGTTTATAATACTAATAATTAAGCGTTTTGTATGTGTATCATTTCTGAAAAAGTTTCATCTCTGTAGTAAACACATATTTACAGTATTAAGCAGCGTTATTAGTTCGATTATGGGAATAATTTAAAGTCAATAAAATTAAACCAATAATAGAAGCTACAAACAAATATGTAGCGTGTTTTGTATGTGAAGCATTTCTGAAAGAGTATCAGCTCAGCAGTAAAAACACATTTACATTATTAAGCAGCGTTATTAGTTCGATTATTGGAATAATTTGAAGTCAATAAAATTAAAACATTAATAGTAGCTACAAACAAAGCAGGTAAAATAAAATGGTATTACAATTCTTCCTTTGAACTTGAGAGTTTTCCATTGTAAAAAGTAGTTTTCCAAGGTGAAACAATAGTTTTTCTAAATTTAAAATTTTATCCAAGATTATTAACGTTTCTGAGTTATAATACAAACTAAGCTTGAAAGAAAAAAACAAAATTGTACATTTTAAAAATGTAGATTTTCTGAAAAACTCTTCTGTGCAGTAGAAACACAAAAAAAGGCATTTAACAGGGTTAATAATTCCCTCATAGGGACACAAGTCAAGTCAATAACAATCAACACTTTACCTAAGTTGCTCGCAAAAAAAGTACAAGAATAAAATATCACATTTTCGCCTTTATAGTTAAAAGTTTTTCCAATGTAAAAAATATTTTTTCAAGGTAAAAAAATATATTTTCCAACATTTAAAATTGTATGTGAGGCAATCAATTTTTCTAAGTTCTGATTATACGAATTAATCTAAGGAAAAAGAAAAGCGAAATTGCACATTCTGTAACTGTAGCTTTTCTGAAAGGGTCTTATCCCTGCAGTAGAAACATATTTACAGCATTCAACAGGTTTAATAATTCGCTCGAGGAAATGAAAGTCGAGTTAAACAAATTAAACCATTTATAGAAGCCGTGTACAAAACAAATTCGAAATTGGGAGATAACATTTTTTATCTTGAAATTGACCGTTTCTTCAAGAATTATTTTTTTCCAATGACTTTTTTTTTTAGTTGTAAAATTGCAAAATAAATGAAGAAAGTGAAATCATGGTTTTGTAAGCGTAGCTTTTCTGACACAGACTCTTCGCTGCAGTTAAAACAGTTTTACGGCATTTAACAATAATAAATTTTCTCGTAAAAATACTAGTTTATTGAAAAAAAAAAAATAAAGACCATTACAGAAACCACGCCCAAAACAAGTACAAGAATAACTCGCTTGCCTATGAGGCTTTAGAGATTTATAAAGGAATTTATATATAGACTTTGGCGAATTAATAATGCTCATCTGACGTTTATGAAAACTTGGGATGTGTCGTTCGTGAATGAATGGGTCTAAGTGACTGACTCCTTTCAATGATGGTGCATTACGATCTTTAAAAAAAAATGAACGACAATGAAAGAATATTTACTTTATAGTTCACTCCCTCTATTTATTTTTTATTGTTATTTTTTTCTTTTTTGTATATATTACTTGCATTTTTAACACATTAAAAATTTTTTTTTGCTTTGTTTTCACCTATGACCATACTCATCTTGGAGATACCATGTTTCTTTTTAGAATTAATGCACTTTTTTCACGTTTTTTCACATTTTGTTCTTTTTTATTATTATTTTCGTAGCCTCGAAAATGTTTTAGAGGACGGTATTCGGTGATTTTCTTTGTAATTAATTTTGCAAATTTTCTGACGCCCCGTCAGTTTCATATATTTTTTATTAGAAAAAAATTACTTTTTTAAATTTTTATCAAGCTAGAATGAAACAGCATAGAACGGAAAACAGATATCTTATCACTCACTTATCGAGAAATACCTAACAAAACGGACTATAATTGCATTATACATCTAAACCTAAATAAAAGTTTTTGATTACATTTTCATTGTCATAAAAATTTTCTTACTATCATAGCAAGTTTTCTTACCAAAAATTAATCTGCCAGCTAAATCGACGTTACAATTATTGTAAAAACTTTAATCTTTTTGAGTTAGTACTTTAAATATCCCAGTAGTATAATGTAAAACAACAGACAAGTTTTGTATTTATTTCACATTGTGTTCCACATTTGTATTTTAAACTACTGATAAATGACAGTAAGAAAAAGAAAGTTATACATGTAAACTTGCAAAAGTCGGATGACTTTACATTCATAAGCTGACAGTTTTCTACATTGAAAAAGAGGTTCTTTGAAAGCCCGAAACACCAGCTTGCAACTAATTGCAAATTTAAAAGTTTATAACATTGTATTTCTTACTGTTACTTTGTACCGTAAAGGTATTTAATAATGTCTTATTGATAAGCGATTTTGAATTGTTTCACTATTATATTGAAAGAGAATTTAATCAGAATCTCTGAATTCAATTTTCAATCCAGTAAACAGAACTGAACAGCTTGTTCTAACTCTAGGTACTTCTGCTCTACCAAAGAAATGACTACCAAAAAAAAAAGAAGCGATTTGAAACAAAAATAAAAAAAAAAACAAAAAAAAAAACTTTATAAAAAAAAAAAAAAAAATAATAAATAAATAAATAAGTTCTTGTCTCTTCTGAAAAAGCTATTTAGTTTTCACTACTATACATTTTATATTTGTGGCAACGGTACCAAAATATCAAGGCTTCTTACTTTTCAGTGAACCTAATAAGAACTATAAAATTTCTTAATTAATCAAGCTTTTTTGTGAACAAAGGGTTTCTTTAGTTCCGTGATCTTCAGCAACAGTAACACTCACCATTATCGCATTCCACTCTTTGTAGTAGAAACAGCAGATCCCCTTTCTAATTGCATAGCACCGTCATCCGTTACATCATCATGTTTTCTTACACTCAAAAGCGTTTCAAATTATTTTCTCATTATACTTAAGACCTTTCTGAAAACGATGGACGTTTTCGCAAAATTGCGGATGCGAGAGTTGGGGAAATTAAATTCTACTTTTAGTGGAAAGGGGGGATCGTAGCCCCAATTCCCTCCTGCGCAGTCGGAGATTCAAATGGATTCCTCCTTTAATTTCATCGGGTCTATTTCCAACCCCACGGGTTAGGAGGGTAATTATGATGCTACCAATTTCTTGAGCTCATTAATCTATTTTCCGTGATCTGACGGCATGTTTTGCATCTAATCGATTCATCTTATTAATGCGTTACGTGAAATCGAGTTTTACTGAAACCCTGTAGGAAAATATTTCAGTTGAACTCCGTGCCAAATTGTTTTGTGACAAACCATGATGCACTAGGCGTAAATTTCAGTAACTTGTCATTTATATTATCCATTTTGTGAGCATCAAATTCATGTTTTCGTGCCTTGATCTGTGTGCCATAGATAGCGCTTTTAGCACGTAATTGGAAAGCCAGATTGGAATCATTTGTTTTATGCGCGGTTTTTATTGAAAGGGAAATAAAGGATTATTGGAACAAATATTTAGCGCTCATAGGGACGCGTGAAAGTTTTACTAATCACGTGACTCACATTCCCTTAAGTCACATAATATTCTTCCAGGAGGTACACCTTTTGAGCAGGAGTTAAGTATGGTTGCCTGATTGTCCTCTTTAAAGACAATAATGCGGCAGTGAGAAGCAAAGGGATGTAAGTGGACTTTTTAAAGCTTCAAGTAAAACGCATTTAAAGTTCTGATCCTAGGTAGACTTTCATTGAAATTGTTTTCTAAATCATGCTGTATTGCAGCGCCTACCATGGCTACTAGTACCATCTCTTACCCTAAAACAGAGTATAGGTTCTCCTGCGGTTTGTATGGATTATCTCATAATTTTTTATTTTTGGCACTTACAAACCTTTGTTTCTGACTGCCTCATATCATAGTTACCATTTTCTATTAATTGAAAAGTAATGATTAAAAAAGCAACTCAGAAAGCAAATTCAGCAAGAGCTCTAAAAACCCAACTATTTTATGCTTGTTTTGAAGTGCAAGCTTCTAATAGAAACACCATGACAGACGAAGCCGGCCTGATCATGTCGGTCTATGTACACGTAAGCACTGTCGTTGTACTCTAACTGATGTTATAATCAACTATCAGCATCAAGTCCCGTTTAAAAAAAAACTCAACTTTTGTTCACTATTTCTTTGTGATTAAAGTGACAATAAAACGCAAATTGCTTAGAAAAAACTGCTATTTCAAGGCTACAGCGAACACTTTTCGTTAGTGTAAAAACTCGAGAAAACTAGTTGCGTCAAGTCAGTCGTCAGACCGTTTCTCTCATTAACGACCTTCTTGGGTGTGATTATGTTTTTGTGATGATGAAAAGGCTTTATTGTAGCCTTAAAGTAGCTAAATGCTGCCTTTCTTGGCAATTTGTCTTTTTTTAAAGTTTGTTTTTAATTCAATCATATTTTAGCCCAAAGCTTATTTGATCATTTTTCATTGTCATTAAACTTCATGTTATTAAACTCCTGCAAGCTTAAAGTGTTTTATTCTATTACTTCCAACAGCATGAAAACTGAGGAAGATGTTAAATTTTAATCTTCTAAAGAAAGGAGTTAATATCCAGTTGATGTTCAAGAAGAATAGCGGCAGTAGAAAACAACTCAATGCTTGCTCTTACTCAATTAGAAATCGAACTGAAACCGTGTCTAATTTGAGTTTGAATCTCGTAAATTTTATATTCCGTTCCAAAGAGAATAAGAAATCGCGTGCAATTGCTCTTAAAGAAGACCAGGAAATGGAGATGAAATAGAATTTGCTTTCTTTCATCAATGTGAGTCACATTTATGATCTTCGTAAATAAAACCGTCCTTCTAATGTGTTTTATAAAACTAACGTTTTACGGAATTTATATTTAAAATAGAGTAATATTTCAAATTAAAAGTGGACATGATGGTTGTTTTTCTCTGGAAATAATGAACAGCTAATATTGTTTACTAACCTCAAGAACAATAAAAGATACGACGATACTTTTAAAAGTACATTTTTTCAAAGAAACATTAACATTTATTCATATTAAAAGAAAAGAAACTTCTTAAATACCTAAAATAGAAAAACTAGCTGCGGAGTTTGAACATTCGAATCTAAAGATTTCAGTGATTAAACGACGTTAGTTTGGTGAGCCAATATTAACAGTAATCTTATAGTAGAACACCCCTAAAAAATTGATTAATTTTACTTTTTATCACGAAACGGTTTTACAACGTGCATCTGCAGTGCAAATGGCTGACTGTGAAGAGATTTCCTTGATTGGTCTCCCCTTTAAAGAGGGATTTCTCTTTAGAAGAGAAGAAGTTATAACTTCAAGGCCAGATATTAAGGTAAGAAGATTCCCAAATCAGTTGCGAATGACTTAGAGTCCATGTTATGGATGTCTTTTTCAATCAGTCAATTAATTCGATAGGCACAGGTTTCACACTAAGTGACACTTAAAAGCAACAGGTCTTATAACACAGCACCTACGCCCACCACAATGTTACAAACTTTCTTAGATCCACGGATTCTTAAAATTGTATCTCGCTTTCACCCAGACATAAACTGGAATCGTGGTTTATCTGAGCAAGAAATGTTTACCCGTTCAATCAAGGGCTAGCCCGTGATTGGTTTACACCAATGGAAAATCATTCCAACGTGTATCGAAGACTTGGAAAACATTTATACTCTGGTATCAAACATTACGCTTAACTTATGTGTTCTGATTACGAGGTAAAATATATACTTGATACTTTCAGATAAAAACCGCAGACAAATTGATTATCTGAACTAATTTAAAATGAATTTCGTCAAGAAGTATAACTCTAATATATATCAGATTGAACTCCGTGTATACAGCAACATTTTGGGCGTAAAAAACACTAGCCGATTGCGTTATTATAAAATAGTCGTAAAGGGTTTTAGCTGATTAATTTTTAAATTTATGAGCATTGCTTGAGGTCCAATTAAAACACCATAACAAGGCTTTAAAAACTTTCCAGAGTTTTTTTCCCGCCTTATTGGATGCACACCACACCAGCAGATAACCTTAAAAATAAAAACTATCCTTATCCTGCATTAAATGCTCTTAAATATGAGCATAAAGTGCAGATCAGGAAAATTTAATTTCAACTCCATTGGTAGACTGCTTTGCTAAACACATTCCGCATATTAAAAAAAATAATCAACATAATTAAGTCTGATATTTTACGAGCACTGAATCTTCATTCAGTGAACATCAAAGTTTTAATATTACTTTTCCCTTTTGTTTCTCTATCGTACACGTTTTAACAAAGTTTTATCAGATAAGAGCAGGAATCACTTCTTCTCTGGTAGCACTAACTTTTTTACGACGCGTGGACCATAATTATTGCCAGCATTTCAGGCCATGTGCTTCAATAAGATCTGCGTGTGCGTGTTGGTTTTGGCGAATAAAATTATATCTTCTTCCCTCGTATCTAGTTTAGCAAAGTAACAGGAAGGCATTGCTGCGTATCAGGGAAATTATTTCGCATTTTTATCGCACTATAATTTCATATTGCGCTTACGTGCAATTAAGAATCATGGCGTTCTAGAAGGAAATATGTCCAGCGATTGCTCATTATTCCAACAAAGAATGAGTTTTATAGTAGAAATAAAGGTTCTGTCTCTTCGGGCTCAGGAATATGTTTCATTCTTAGCAGTTATTTAAAATTGAATGTTTAGTCCTTGGTGATTTCACGATTGTTGTTATAACTTAGTGCACATGCGAAAGAATGTTGGACGAATATTTACTGCAGATTTTAAGGTCTTTAATTAATTTTTGAAAATCATTAGGAGAATGTCTTACTAATTTAATACGTTGTACAACTTCGGTGTTTATTGACGCCACTGCAATACTGGAATGTTTATTGGAGACATTTCAGATCGTCAGTTCTTGAAATTTTGCATTGACTTCAAGGAAAGTGAAACATACGATATTTTTGAAAAACAAAATGTACAAAAATTATGCCATTTCTATTATGACGTTTAATAATTTTTTTAACATTTAGTTTTTAAATGTTGTAGCAATAAATGCTAGTGGTCTAGTACTAAGCGTTTAATATATTTCTTAACGTTTAGTTTATCAATGTTATAGCAATAAAAACTATTGGTTTAGTACTAAGCGTTTAATATATTTTTTAACATTTAGTTTCTCAATGTAATAGCAATAAAAACTGGTGGTTTAGTACTAAGGGGTTAATATATTTTTTAACATTTAGCTTTCCATATTATATGTTGCAATAAAAACCAGTAGTTTAGTACTGAGCGAGTTTGTCCAAATATCCTTTAAGTTCAGCAATGTAGAGAATAAAATGAAACTCTAATGCAGATGCTATTGTAGAGTTTTTTCAAAACATAACGTTAGTTACATGTTCTAATAGTGGTTTAATGAGTTTTAAAACGTCAACGATGAATCAATGCTATAACTATGAAACTTGACGTTGCATTGTGACTCTTATATCGCATTTAAGATATGTTCTTACTACTAATTTTAAATTATTTACGTTTTTGAATTACGTCCTGCATGTAGAAGATATGTACGACTTTTGGTTTGGAACTAGTGAGAAATTAATTGTGTTTGATTTTTGAAAGAATGTATGACTATATTTTATTCTTAGAAGAAACAAATAAGATATATTGCTCCATAGACAAAAAAAATGAGAAACTGAACGGGTTTCAAATAGAAGTTATTGCCTACTTCAGTTGCACAATACAAGCTTGGTAAGGCAAGATCTGCACGTTAAAATTGCTGCTATCTTAAGTTTGGAAGTTACAAGTTTCGTCCGAAAAAATGTGGTTCTTTTTCTATTGTAAAAAAATTAAACTATGATTAAGTTTCTTTTCTCAAAATAATCAGCAGTACTGATCAACATGAAAATATTGAAGTTTAAATTTTTTATGAAAAAAGTGAAACAAAGCTGCAAATAATGAAATCAAACAACGATGATTTTAAAAATGTAAGAATATTTGCTTATTATCAAACTAACCACTTAATTTAAAATTATCATTACATCAATGTTACTTCTTTAGTTTCATTCAATGTTCAGTTTTCAATAGTGAAAAGTTCTCAAACATTAATAACAAGAAGCTAAAAAATAAAAATTTGACACAATGAGAAGAAAATAACTTTTTAGCTATACATATGTTGCAACATTTTTACTGAAGTTACAAATTCTTCAAACTTTATTTCAATATTTTTTTTCCTTTAAACTCCAGCGCTACAAAAGCATAATCCTATATGAATAAATTCTACAGTATCTACAGGCTGATTTGGAATATAAAAAAGCGAAATCGTTTATTTCAATTGTTTTTCTTAAGTACCATTACCGCAACATCTATGGTGCGCTTTATTTTTTATTCCTTTTTCTTTACTTCCTATTCCTCCAAGCGAGTGTCTTTTTATGTCCAAGTCTTCTTTTTGTTCTTTTTTCCATCCAACCATCCCTTTAATGACTAGAGCAGATAGCTACTAGATTACCTCTTTGCCATTTATTACCGTAACTTTAAACTCTATTCCAAAGTCAAAGTAGAAGTGAAGGTGAAAGTAGCGAGGAGGAGAATGCAATTTTCTCTACTGTGATTGCAAAACAGTGAAATGACGATCTGTTGCTGCCAAATAAGATTCAGGGATTCAATAAAGTGAAATAAGTCAATCTTTTGGTTACTTCTTCTCAAACGATATGTTTTTATCTAGTTTGAATAAATACCTTGTTGTGAATCTAATCCTTCAAAATATGATTAACTTTATTTTGAAATTCTTTCCGAAATGATGTTGAACTTTATTTTGAAATTAAAATGAGCATTGGAGAAAAAAATTGCATTGACTTTTAAAATGAAAGATGGTGCTTTTGAATAAAATGTTTGCATAATATTTGTAATACTGAATTCTGAGAAAAATAAATAATAACAATCATAGTTTTTTCTGCGTGAATACAAATAATTAAATCGAGTAATTCCGTTTTTAAAGTTCACTCTCTTTAAATTTTGCGTAAGGCTTTACGTTGTCTACTGAAGATTTCGTGTCGAATAGTGCTTTAAATATTTTTTATAAAAACAATTTATTTCACTTTCAGTTTATTCTTAGTGTACGTAGACGTACACCACTGTAATCATAGGCTCCCATATGGGGGGCAAGTAGGGGATCAAGCCCCCCCCCCTCTCTTAGAAATTAGAACTTTCTTGCTTTCAGTACTTTTTTCTTTGCAAAAATGTAAAAACATTTCTTCTCGATCCAATAATAAATAAGTTATAAAAAAAAGTCAAATTTTAAACACTCGAATCTGTTCTGAAATCGGTTTTCACGGGGAAAATATAAAGCAAAACCATAGAGAAAAAATCTGAGCCTCCCACCCCCCCTTAAAATTTTGCATTTGGGTGCTCATGACTGAGATTCTAATACTATAAAAAGGTTGGCTAGTTTGTGTAAGGGTTGATTGGGGAAGTGAGTTACTGGGGTAAGTGGGTCACCCCCCTAAAACTGAAATATGAATAAAGTTTTAAAACTTTTTTGCACTGATCATATTAAATTTAATCACAGTGATTGGTTTTGCACGTGTTTGGGATTCGTGGAATTTTTTCCTATGCCATAGCACTTAGTCAAAAAAATAGTCTGAAAAAAATTTTTTGAACAACATTTTTCAAAAAAGTGTTTCTAGGTTAGTTTTTATTATTTTTCTGATAACAATTATTTTTCACTTATAGTTTAACTTAAAATTCATACAGCAACAAGAATTTTTGTATAAAATATTATTAATAAGTGTTTTAGAGAATTGGTCCCACTTACCCCGCACATTTTTGCAATACGGGATAAGTGGGTCCCCTTACTATGGGGTAAGTGGGTCCTCCTATAACAATGGGCATTTCAAAATCAAAAACAACTCTGATTGAATATTTGCACTGGTAAAATACAAAACAACTATAGTGATTTAGTAGGATTCGATAGTTCAGCTACAAAAACTGCTGAAGCTGGTTATTATGTATTTGTGAAACATACATGAGGTCTAATGTTGGGAGTTCAAGATACAAATTAAAAAATACGTTTGAATTTGTAATAACGAATAAAAATAGTGACACTTTTTATTGGCATAGTGGAGATGATGTTGGAATAATTACTGAGTATGAAGCGATAATGGTTCTTCCTTAGCCAATTTTACATAGGCGCAGTCATTTAGTGATTTCTATTCCTTTTTCAACTTATAGTTTTGGCAAATTTACTAAAATTGATCTCAATCAACGTTCATTAAACACACCTTTATGTGTAAAAGTAAAATATATTCCTATAGGCTCTCAATAAATTTCACAAATGAAATTATTTTGTTTTTCATCTTAAAATGTTCCGTGATACAGGTTTAAAAGATAGTAAATATCTCATAAATAGGTGCATTTACAAAAAAATAATTCACGCTAAAAATTTACATACTTTATCATGTAAGACCTCTTACCCCTTTTTTAGAATGTTTCATTTAAATTTAAATAAAAGGGGGGGGGACCCACTTACCCCTTACCATGGGGTAAGTGGGACACCAATCCGAGTTTTTAAAAAAATAAAATCGTTAAGAATATTTAGAGCATTATTTTAGAAAATAATGATGACCTTTTGTTCATTAATAATGACCAAGATAAAATAAGAAAATAAGTTTAAATTTTTTGTTTTCAAAACTTTTGTATGAGGTTTCAAAAACGGACTATTCTCAAAAGGGGTCCCACTTATCCCAACCAACCCTAATTACTTTTCCCTACCTAGATAAATACCATAATCTGATACATAAAGTGCCGCAGAAGATAAAACTTCCTGCTCAAAGATGGAACTAAATAAAAGTTTTAGTCGTCTTTCACGAAGCCCAGTTGAAAGGCTGAAATGAGCTTTTTCAAGCGTTCAAGTGTTAATTACATTGAGCCGAACCTCTCACTGGAACATAAATGTATCTCGTCGACCAACATCAGTACCACGTCATCACACTGTAAAAAAATTCCTAAAAGTTACTGAGTATTTCCATGTACCGTTTCGGGACTTCAATGGTTTTTATCCACTTCTTGGAAATACCAAGTATCATTGTCTAAAAGTTTCCTGAGCTGCTACAAGTTGTCCGAATTCAGAATTCTGTCTGTTGTAAAAAATATTTTCAGCTCCCAGTTTATAGATTATTTGGGAGCATTTATAAGGTGTATCGGCTTCAGTTCGATTACAGTTAGTCCATGCTATTTAAACTCCCAGAGGGAGCGAATTATTAGGGACTACGTAGCTTTGCAAGAATTGCAATCAAGTGAGTTGTTTGATACTCAATTGCAATTCTTGCTTAACTTTGGCCATGTTTGCAATATTGCTTTTGGAACTCTCTTGATAAATCAGGAAAGTGCCAAGCAGTTATATAATTCTTACCTAAGAATACTCTGAAGTTCCAGAGACTCAACTGTCTTTAATCGGGAAGTTTTCTGGATTTTTCAGCATGGTTACTGAATTTTATCGGAAAACGTTCCTGGTTTTTGCGAGATGTGTTACTGACAGAAATTGGGCACCTCAGCTGCCTATTATTTTCCAGGAACGTTTCTGAATCGTTTTTAAAGTGCAACATGTAGCCGTACCTGACTCCAATATAAAGCTCTAAATTAGCTGTCATTAGTCGCCAGTGGGCGACCATTTCATTGAAAGTGACTACCAAAAAATCATGCCTTAGTCGCCCAAAGTGAAGACCATGTGTTTATTTATATTTTAAAAATCACACGGTCTATCGTTATTCGATGACACGGTTCCAATCCTGAGACGTTCAGAGCGTCAGCCGACTCTACCTTGGCAACATAACTCGGAGCAAATTCCCACAGGAATATTTATTTTTACTCTGAATACATAAAAAAATGGCTACCATTTTTTGGGCCGCTGGTAGCCAGTGTTCTACTACCGCTAGCCATTTCTAGAGCTTTTCTCCAATCCAGGACTTACATCTCTCTTCGGCCGTTACGAATTCCTACCAAAGATACTATATTCTTTGCTCATCACCCCTATGAGCACTCACAATTCTCCGTTGACCTACCTAGCTTGCGCAAGTAGAAAATCCATTGAACGAAGTAATCTGTTTATTTCTGTAGTGTTGTAAAAGACGAAAAATAGTTTTCAACGCCTGTGTCCTTCCACCCTGTAACGTGTTTCTTCGGTTAAGCATACATACGACAGACGTTCTACAAAACTGGCGGAATATTCTGAATACTAGTGTTGAACTAAATTTAATTAATCTGATCGAGTGAAAGTAACTAATGCGTTACTTGCTAATTTGTTTTCCTGATGACGAGGTCGATTTACTTAACTTATCTTTAGGGATATCTAGGAACTACTAAAATGCTGGAATTCCCTCTTCCTTGGTATAAGTTTAATGAGCGTTTTCATTTCGCTTTTCGAGAAAGCCTGGTTAAGCGAAGCAGTTAATGCAACTTACCATTTTTAAACCTTACCAATTTTTCGTTCCATGTGCTCATGTATTCATAAATAAATGTTTTCTTGCTGAATTAATTCATTTATGACTCAGAATAGCAGAAATTTATGATTGTATAAGTTACAAAAAGAGCCTGTTTGAGTGTGAGATTTTTTTTCTAGGCAAAGCATATTTAAAGGTAAAAAAATTATCTTATCTCACTTATTTACTAACATTTTTTGCATAAAATATAAAGTTATTTTTTCATCTCTTGTATCTCTTCATCGAAAGATTTTCCACCAATTTGTTAAATACAAAATCCAAAATAAAACCCTACTCATCATGCAACTGCGAAAACTTATTTGACTATGATTGCTATTTAACCTAAAATACTTTCAGATAATTTAGTTTTTTTCATCATTTCGTGAGCAAACTTTAGTGTTGCGCAAAGGTGATATTAAGTAAATTCAGCTACACGTGCCACAACAGGACAAATTATCTTTAATCATATTTCTATACATAAGCTGACTATGAATGGGAGGTAAGAAAATTACTAGCACAAGATGAAAATAAATCATGTTGAATACTCAATTATTTTGAATCCGTTCTCGTTTTAGACTCGGTAACAATATATTATAGCTAGACCACGGAGGGATGGCGGATTAACAGGAAGTAAAAAAAAAATCGGAATAGGTAGGATCAGGCAGAATGTGCAGTCATTGAAGTTTTTACTGCTCGCACGACCTCGCTGATAATACCTATTACGAAATGAAGTGGTCCGTTTCCGCATCCGATTCATCCGCAGTTTCGCTGAGGCCAAGTTATATGCATTTCCACCAATGATTGCTAGAAATTATTCTTGTAAATTCTGCTCAAGAAGTTTAGTTAAAGAACTCGACTACCTTAAATGAATGCAATTTTATCATAACCTTCTATTGGTATTCGTGATGAGATAATGATAAATATATTGAGCAAGTTTTAAGATTTTAGAACGTTCGGCAAAATAAGGTTTAATATTTGAACATTTTCGTGAGCAAAACTATGGACTTTATTGACAATATAAAGCAGTTGAATGCGCGTTTAATAAGAAAGTATTTTGACTTTCAAAGACCTAAGACGTTAAAACAATCTATCTGTGAGTGTTGAATTCAAACTAGAATTTTACTCTATAACCACTAAGGGGCTGTCCACAACCAATGTCACGTGTGGAGGGGGGATACGTGAAATTGTGACAACTTGTGACGAGGGGGAGAGAAGGTATAAGAGAAGGTGGGACATTCCGCAGTTTTTTATAAGGATATGTTTATGAAAAATAGCGTGACACGTGAAAAAGGGGGGGAGGGGTAAGATGAAGTGTGACACATTGCGACAAAGGGAGGGGGAGTCAAAATTTTTGATACAAACTATGACAACATTAATGGACAGCCCCTATGCAAACAGAAATCTCCAGCTGCTCAGTTTCAAATAAGAAAGGCTCATTCCAAGCGCAAAGAATCTGATTAAATCTCTGGACAGTATCAAGAACGACTCCAGACACTCTTCTGCACTTTCGGCTGAGATTACTCATTAAGATTTGGAGTTTGTGTATCGCCAAAATTTTCTTACTCTTTTCCCTCTGATATCTCACGTGCGGCAAGCCGGTAATTCCTTGCGTCTCAGGATCAATGGACCTTGCGGACCAAGGGCGTCGGGCTAAAGAGGGTCAGTTAAGAGCCAAATGGGGTAGATACGGAGAAAAGTCGTTTTCCGAAAATGAGATATTCTGATTGGCAGATAAGGTTCGTTAGAAGGGGGAGGTCGAATTTTCTCGTTTTCCGATTCGGCTAACTTCTTGAAAGCCAATCAGGGTTATCGAGCTTTATTGAGTGGCGTCCACGACCTGCAACGAGGCATAAAAGTGAGCTTTTTGATGCACATGCTTCTTCCCTGGGAATAACTGGAGTTGATGAAGTCTTGTGCTTTAAAGCAGTTGGGACTGCAGATCTATCTCGAAAACGTTCCCGTTCATTTGGGATGCCTTTCAAATAAATTTGGGTCATATAATACGAGTTTTTGGAGACGCACGTAAAAGATCAGGGAGAGGGAAAAGATAGCAGTTGATAGTTCCCCCCTCCCCCCCTTTGTTCTTTATTGGTCTGTTTAGGAGGAGGAGTCACAAGAATTGAAGATGGTATCTTTATGAGAGGGAACAGCAGAAGCTATTGTAGTGTCATTGTTTTGTGCAGTTTTTTCCTGAGTTCTCTTTCTAATCACGTAATCGTATTTAGATTTTTTTTTAGCTTTGTGAAATATTTTTTAAAGACAAATCATACTAAACTGTTTATTTATCCAGGTACTTTTTTTTTCCTTACTTTTTTCTCGACATAGCGAAAAAAACCTGCCACGTTGTTTTGCATTCTCGTTTACGATTTCGGAAAAGTAAATAGCATAAACTTGATCTAATCTGGTTTCGTTTGACTTGATTACCAAAATTTTATTTAGCTGGAGTATTTGAGGCAGTGAGAAGTAAAGAGAAGTAAGTGCTAAAATTAAAAATTTGAATTAAACTAGCACAACTGGTAGGTGAACCTCTCCTCTGTTTCAGTTCAAAAGATCGTACTAGAAACCCTGGTAGGTGAGCATGATTTCGAAAAATGTTTCAATGAAAGTCTACCTAAGGACCGGAACTTAAAACGCGTTTTACTCGGAACTTGCAAATGTCCACTTATATCCCTTAGCTTCTCACTGCTTCATATGATGATGCGTATTCTTGATTTCAGCAGTTCTTAACCTGTGGGAAGCGCCGCCTTTTTCGGCACGATAATTAATTTTGACAGCGGATGCATGTGTAACGAAAACGAAAATTGACCTCAATACCCTTCATCTCGTAAATTTACTTCCTTTTCATTTTTCAAAAAAATACTTAACTTTTTATATTTTTTTATTTGCTTTTATTTTGGATATCTTTATTACCAGATTTTGAAGCCTTCTTAAATGCATTTATGTAACTTTAAGCTTTTACCATAAAAACCCAAGTCTAATTGAATATTTTCAGCTTTCTGAGTGAACGGGTTAAGAAATACATAAATCACACATAAATCAGTAGAAATCTGACATTGGTGACTAAAACCAAATAATGGTAAAACAAAGTAGTAAATAAGTAAATAGTGCAACGTTATCTTTGAATGAACCTTACAATTCTCATATAGATGGTAGGAATTAAAGAAATTTGTGTATTTAATCACGATGAAAAATAAATCATCACTTTTTATACAATCATACACAGTGTAAAAAATATGCTCGTAATTTTACTTTGCTATAAAAACAGAAAGGGAACATGTATTTTGATTATTATGTATTACTTTCAGCAAATACTTCGTTAACGAAAGCTTGCAAATTTAATGCAATGCAAATATAACTTCAAGAAAGAAAAAGACTTCACTGTTACACTTGTAAGATAATATTTAGGAATCGCAAAAAGTTTTGTTATTTTCCTTCTCGTAGGAAAGTTTCGTTCTGAATTTATACTTTAATACAATTTGTAAAATCTGTTGAAGCATTTATCTCGCTACAAAGACTTTTCGATGGTGAAAAATATACATGTTTTCTTTTTCCCTTCAAAAAGTTATCCCAAAACCCTTCAACATATATCTTAAGTATCCAAAATTCCGTATACCTCCTCATTTTCCTCTGCACGGGACAAAATATATGACAGCAATTTGTCGTCGAAAACCATTGTCGCGTGGCACTGATACATATAGCGTGGTAGACACTGCACTAGACATACTCCAAAAAGCTTTTTACCCTATGCAGCAAACACAAGCTATAAATATACACAAAGTCCGTTTCATTCACCCTGGGGTTTTGCTTGAAACAGCGCAAAAATAGATCTGCCATATCTCGTTGAAAGTAAGTACAAAAAAATATATATATGTGTATAGCAGAAACAGAAAAATGTTTGGCGAAACGAGCTCCCGCACAACAGAAACGAATTTCTTTTCTCATAAAAAATAAGGCATCCGAAAAATGGAAAACAAGAAAGACAATTCCCTCGAGGCTAGTGTCCCCAGCAATTTCTTCCATACTCCCCATTTTTTTGTGTTTCTGATTGACACTTTTGTCCGGTGAAGTGAGTTTCCGTGGTGGATTTTTCATTTATCTGTGTTTCGATCCCATATCTTATGGGCAAAAGATTTTGTTATGAAGCGGATGCATTAGTTTATGATACACTATTGTCTTTCATGTGCTGAGGTCCCAAAACATTGCGGAGTGGCAAATTCTTTTAGCGTTTAAATTCTTGAGCTAGATTATTTGTGATTTCATATTTGAAAAAAACCAAGTATACTTACTATATTCCATTAATGGCACCCAACCTAAGAAGTTAAGGCCAATTTTTGCATTTCTATGAAAATTTGATTTTTGGAGTTAAATGGTTTTCAAATAAGGGCAACAACATGTCTTCAGAATTCAAATGACTCATCGCAATCGCTTGTAGTTTTTTTATATTTTATACAAAAGTCAAAATATAATAAACAAAGCAATAACTCTTACCTATGCTATTAAGACCTACGTGCGTCAGTCTGTGTGTGTGTGCGTCTCTGTATGAGTCTGTGTGTGTACCTGTGTCTGGATCTACGTGTCTGTAACTCTATTTCCTTCGAACTCGCAATGTCTACCAGGTTAATACTGCGGCCACTGGATACAGGACATCCATGGAAAACAATTCCACTCTGTCTCATTCATCTAAACCTTAAAGTGACGGACATCCAGTCCCGAGGATGTCCTGAAGACCTTCAAGGATGTCCTGACACACCGAAAAGCATTAAAATCATCAAGTGTCACCCACCGCAAACAACGTTGGTGAGCAAAGAACCCCTAGTAGGGCTTGAAAAAAATCATATTACAGATTAATGATGTACCTTGGTTGTAGTGTTCTACTCAAAATCAACACTCGACACAAAAATAAAGTTTTTGCCAGCTACGGCTGTGAGCCGTTAACCATCAACAAGTTTCGTTTATTGCGCTTCCATACAACAAGTGTCGCGACTAGATATGTGAAGTTCTTCGCATGTTGTTGACTCTGATATTCGTTGGTTGGAAGCATAAAAATTAAACTTAATCTTCTCATTTCACAATGTCCATTTTTTACAATATAGGGAAAGGTCGGATAGTATCGGACACCTAAGCTATTTCAATCATAACACTTTTTGTTTTATTTGTAAAGAATTAGTTTTTACACTAAATTATGCTGTACTAAGTTACCTAACATAAATTGTAAACTTTAGTTTAAAAAACATGGAGTCGTATTTTTTAAACAAGTTTTTGTCTAACTCTATTTTTGACCAATTTTAAATTTTGGAGTGTTGTATCGGACAAAACATTAAAATGTTGAAATAAAAAAAAATAGTTCAGAAATAACATTTTAATGTGCATAAAAATGAAATAAACTAAGTAGTTGATTACTTAGGTTGTTTTACTTTAAGTCTAAAAATGAAAATAAGTAATATATTTTTAATAAAAGTTGAAAATATAGCCTATGGTTGGTTTAGGCCCCCCTAACTGAAACAAATTCATTTTAAACTTTGGAACACAAATCACATGTGTAGTAAAGACTGTCTAGTTGTAGCTCAGCACATTTTTCATGTGCACACCCTTACACGTTTGACATTGGATCCAATCTTCTTCAAATGTCTCATTACAAATTATGCAGTGAGTCAGCTCTTCGTTTTCCTGCGACTCATCATCATACTTTAACTTTCTTTTAGTGTTTTCTTTGTTTTTCATTTTGGTTGAACTATTTTTTGTTTCTTTGGTTTGGGTTTACCCCCTTTCTCACTCTCTCTCTCTCTCTTTTTTTTTTTTTTTTTTTTTTTGGCGCTTCTCTTCTCTCAACCTCTTCTGCTAAATTTTAAAACTTTTTCCAACAAGTCCAACTTTTCCAATGGCTTCTTTTATATTTGTTTCTCTCATCCGATTTATGTCGTGATTTTTCCATTTCAACCAGTTGGACAGATAAAAACACCGTCTGTATTTTATTTCGGTGCCAGTAACTTTGTCCGATACAATCCGACTGTAAAGCTACAGTTGTTTAACCATCTCTAGGTTATTACTTAAGCTAGACACTTTTATATCTCATAATACTTAGATGTATATACTATCAGTCTAAAGGTATAGCAATGAAACAATATAACTTACTCTATGTGTAAATATATGCCTCAGAAGTTAAACAAACAACTAGCTTTACACACCAGAACGAACGGTTGATTTGAACCAATATGGCATCTGTGGCTTTTTTCCCCAATACGGCACACTATGTTGACCCAGTACATTCTGCCCCTGGCGGAGGAATTAAGAACAGCCCTTGTCCGATACTATCCGCTGTCCGTTACTAAACGACCTTCCCCTAATGTTTTAAAATTCTAAAGTATTAAAAAAACTATTTGTGAAAAGTACATTGAGTTGTAAGATATTTTTTAAGAGCATTAAGCAATCTGAGGAAAACAGTTATACAACTATAGCCTTTATTAAGGTTCTCATCGTTTAAAATTCTCAAAACTATTTTAGGAATTTATACAAATGTGCTTCTGATGTGTCAAATACTAGGTCAATGTGACATTCCTGTTTCCCTCACTGCAAAAAAAGAATATGTAACCTTACTCTGTAAATACGGTGGAAGCACTCTGCATTTCGTGTAACCTTAGCAATGGAGTAACTTAACTGATAAAACTGGTGTAACGGTATAAGCGTTACACCAGTTTTATGTGTTAAGTTACTCCAATGCTATGGAGGCAGCAAAATGCCAGTTCTTTTACATGGAGTAAGGTTACGCAAATTTTTTACAGTGCTATAAGAGTTGTATCGTTAAAATTTTAACTATTTCAAAAGTTCCTAACTTTGTGTTATTAATCAAAGCTATTCATTTTTCGAAACGTAGTAAAATGTTTTGAGATAAAAGGCTCTTTTTTTTGCAAGTAAGGAAACTTGTTAGAATGAAACTATTCAAATGCTGAGAGAAAGCTTATTCAGATATTTTTACTACACTTAACCAAATGCAATTTGCCTGTTTTCCCTAGTCACGAAGAGTTCCATTAAAGCTGCAATCAAAATGACTTCTTTACGGCCGGTGCATTAATTGTGCTCATTTCCCAAAAACGTAACATCATTATTAGATTAAATGCGTTTCACGTCAGGTTACACCATTAAAAAATGTAGCAAATTTTACTTATTTTCTCTTTTACCAGGTTTTATTGCAATTTCCGAGTAAAGAATAAGAATAAGAGAAAGCATAAAGAGGGGGGGGGGGGTACTTCTCTTTTTCTTTCTACTTCTTTCGTTTGAACTTGGTAAAACTGAAAAGTCAATTTCAGAATCCGTTGCTGAGAATCCAAGCTTGAGGCACATTAAGGTTGACGCTGAAATAAAGTTAAAAGAATGATGACTTTGGGAAAAGTGGTTCTCTTTTGTTGTTCTTCCTTCCTTTAGGGTACGGATTGGCTTAACAAACTCCAATTTAGTGCAGAACTGAAAATTCGTGGGGCACTTGGATCCACCAAATATGGGCTGGAAATTTAATTTACAACTTCAAGTGTTGATTGCCTTAGACCTAGACCATGCTTTTTTCGTGAAAAGTCAAACAAATTCAGAAATGAATTACGATTTGAAATATTTTGGTAAGTTTCCAAAACGAATCCCGAAATGTTTCCGAAATACCATTACAGTGATTGGTTCACTCGATGTTTTATAGCCACAATTTGGTTCCATTGTTGTCGAAGAGTTAAGCTTTATTAAATTAGAAGAAATTTTCATATTTCTTCTCAGACAAAGTGAAAATAGACTGTTATTATTTCAAAACAAATTCTGCATTTTCTTTCGAGAACTAATCTCAACCAGCTGGACCTGTGAATTAGAACATCGAATGCGTCCTTCCATCCACCAGAAAAATAAAATAAAAATGGTCGTGAATGTGATATTAATAGCCCCTTGAGGCAACCCTTTTCCTTTTCTTTTTTTTTTTTTTGGTAACATTTATCATTGTTCTGTAGTTTTCCAGTCACAGCATTTCTCGCTGTAAAACTTAAAAAAAAAAAGTAACGTGTGGCGACCTTCCATCGGGATATCTAATCAGATTTTAAAAAAAAAAACGCGCGTTTCATTTATCGAACTGAAATACGAGCATAAAGTATTAACTCTACAGCGTTTCCCCGTGGCAAAAATGTACACGAAGTCAACAGCGGCTTCCTGTTTTTTTTTTTTTTTTTTTCTTTTTGCCTTCATGTATGCCTGAAACTCTTTTTATGTGTATGTATATACTCGTATTATTTTACATCTATATCATTCAAGATTATAAAAACTAATTAGCAGTATCTTCGAATAGCGGACAGTAACGGGACTGCAAGTTTTGCTCATTGTTGGGAAGTGACATTATCCAATAATTTTGCTATTAGGCAGGATTACTTTGGGAATTTTGCTACTTGAGCTTAAAACAATTAATATAAAAAACTAAAATATTAACTTAAAGTGCACTATCATCAACTTGCTCTTAAAGACTTATTATAATTGCGTATTATTTACACTCTTTTACTTTCAAAGAGTAACTAATGATTTTGTCTTGCGTAAAATAAAGATAATGTACATTAGGTAAGAACTAATTTAAAAAACTAAAATATTAATTTAAACGGATTTTACCAACTTTTATTTCATTAAAAAAATATTTCTCAGTATAAATATTGAAACTGTTGTATGCCTCTGAGTATCCTCCTCAAGAAAAATAAAATGACTAATTTATCAAGCATTATTTCCATTTACAGGTATTCTGCTCTAATCCTTGTCCAGTTGTGTGCTTCTAGGAATTAGAATAGAATTAGATGTGCACCTTCTCATAATTTCATCTGACCTTTAAAAAATTGTGAACATTTTCCAATTTGAAAGTTTTCGGTTTATGAGCTTTTCTTTTTCATCATTTTTCGAGGACATCAATTTCTCCTTCTGATATCAATTCTTTTAAATGCCATTTTAACTTTTATTTTTTCACTAAACTGAATAGATTCATTTTTAGAATAGCTTCCCATTGCTACTTTTACCAAGCAACTGTAGTGGAAAAAACAGATTTGAGCGCAGAAAGAAATTGGGGAAAGGAGAAAGAGTAAGGCATTCCAGAGTAAAAATTTGAGTGTGAAGATGATAATCAGTTTTTATAAACCACATTTTCCATTGATAGCTAATAGAAAATTTTGTCAAAGCATTGAAAAATAAACTTTTTTTTTATGTTTAAATAACTGTCCGTTATTTGGAGTGTCTGCTATTCTGAGTGAATTATATGGAACAACCTATATTAAGGAACAGGGACTGCGACTCACAAAAATGTCCGCTTCACCATTCCATTTGCGATGCAAGCTTTTTCGTACAATAAGAGTTTTAGTTATATTATTCTTTCGGTAAGAATGAAGAGTTGGGCTATTTTGATTCCTAGAAAAAAAATTTAGTTTACTTTCTACTTTGGTGAAAATTTTTCTATCAGGCAGATAATTTAACTTTTTAATGGGTTTTAAATGGCTTAATTTATTTTGTTTTAAAATTATTTCACATTTTAATGGAACTTTTAATATTCTTCAATGATTGTTTTATTTACTTGTTGGTTTATTTTTTATTTAAACTTATTTGAACTGTTTAGTTTATTTACTTGGCAAACAACTTTACATTTCAATGAAACTTCAAATCTTGTTTAATGACTTGCTTTGTTTAAAAGTGCATTAAAAGGACAAAATAATGTGACATAGTCGAACGAGTAGTTTCCCTGTAGCTTTGACCAAACGCTGCGGGAAATACTGGGGTGACCACAGAATTGCAGAATGACGCCAACTAGGAAATCTTTAGCCTCCAATAGCAATAAATCCATTACATTACCAATGTACTCATACTTTGCACTCTAGTGGGACTTCCTCTCAAATAACTGGGAATATTTTGAAATGAATAGACTTTAATAACAGTATGTAGGCAATATTGCCTCCTCCGTACGACGAACTAGTTTCCCTTTGCACACGGTGACTTTCATACAAAGATTATGTGAATACAAGGATTTAATCGCGCCAAATTTGAGGGATTACCCAAGCTTTAGCTTAAGCGATCGAATATGTAAAGCTACTTTCTCCACGCGTCTCAAATTGCCTGGGCTCTCCAGCAGTTTGTAAGCTCCGCTTTTATGCGTTCGGTCTCGGGGCAGTAATTTGCCAGTAGGCTCTTGAAAGTAACGTTTAGAGAGGCAATCTCCCAGAGTCTAATTGCAGTAATTTTCTTAAAACTGAGCACACTGTTGAGAAAGAAAAATATGAATATTTTTGAAAGTCGTCTTGACATTTGTAACAATTGTGTTGTTTCCTTCAGTCAAAGTACTTCTTTTTGCCACTGAAATTGATAGAATAAGCAAAAAAATAATAATAATAATAATAATAACACGAAGCGAGAAAAACCTTTCATTTTCCCAACAATTATTATTTTTTTAATACCCGGTTTTGGAAATAAATCGTGGTCTTTATAACGTCACAAGTAACGTACTTTGGCGAGCTACTACACTGGCACGCTGAATGGTTAAGCTTGCTGTCTGATGCGTTCCCAGCTTATGATAGTTAAAAAGCGAATTAAATACTGCGCTCTACGCTTGCTATCAACCATATTGTTGCCAGTACAAGTGAGTGAAGAAGCGAATTAAATATTGTATGATCTGCGCTAATGGCATATGAATGGCATTTCGTCACTTGCGATGGCATGTGCAGAAGCGTAAAAAATGAAATTAAATCTGTGCATCGATTAAAATAATTGTTAAAAATATAAAACTTTGTCAAATAGTTTAAAAAGTAGTTAAATCCTATGTTCTTAAATGCTCTTTCAGAAACGAAAACAACTTAATTGGGTGAATGCTTTTGATATTGAAAAACGAAATGTGCAGTAATGTTTCTCAAAGCAATTACGCACTAAGTTTGGGTTATTTTAACTTTAAGTGACCTTTATCACATCTTGGAAGGATATAAATATAAGGAAATAGTTATGAAATTTATAATTCCAGCTTCTGTGATTGTCTTAAGTATATTCAGAACTAATATTCATCCACTGTTTGCTGTCATCAGCACTCATTATCAAATGACGCACCTAGCAGCCAAGTGTGTAACTGTCAAAATTAAAACTTTGGATATAGTTATAGTAAAGCAAATCTAACCAGAAAGCGCCATAATGCTGCGATTAGGATCTGCGTAGCACTAAAAATACTGCCGGATTAGGTTTACCCCAACTATAGCATGAATAACAACAAAAACTGCATCTGAATCGCAAGAGATGGCAATAGTAGCTCTGGTAGGTGTGGCTATACAGCGTGATTTAGAAAAACTTTTCAAGAAAAGCCTACCTACGATTTGAATGTATCACGCGTTTTCCTCAAAAGTTTAATAAGTCAACGTACACGTCCTTGCTTCTCGCTGACTCAATTCATCTTGTTTCAAGATATGTTAAAGATCTTCCATTGCGTTATCCTACTGCAGGTTATTGCGCATGATTTCAATCTAAACCCCCCTTACCCCCCCCCCCCCCAAGTTTCTCAAGAGCTCCTTGAAACATTTAAAGTAATAAATCTGAAGCACATTGGTTCCTTCCAAAACGTACGTTTATAAACAAATTTGCATCCAAATTTAAACAGATTTACAGCCATAGTATTTCTTGGGTTTGCAAAGCATCTTGGAACATATGCAAGTCAATAGTACAAAATCGCTGAAGTCCATTTTCTTTCGTTTCTGTAAACTAAATGTACAATAGATTGCTGTGTCAGATGTTTGTTGCAAAAAAAATTAAAAAGTTTGAAAATAAATTACCTTAAAATCCATAAAATAAAGGGTTAAGGTATAATTAGGAAAATTGCGCAACTCATGCAATCCAGAGGAAATATTACTTGTTGATAGTGAAAAATCTCTCATGAAAAAAATGCATGAGAAACGAAAGTGAGAAGCATATCAATGGAGCATTTATGACAAAAGATTAATTTTCGTGTAACATACTAAATTAAACTAAAAGAGTAATATCGATAAGTGAAATTTAAATGCTTAAAAATTTGAATAGGTTTCGAGAACCACTTCTTACTTTATTCGCGTCAAGGATAAATAAAAAGAAAACTGATGTCAGAAGAAAGTTTAAATACTGTAGAAATGATTCTCCATTAGTTATACTTATTTTTGATCATGCCAAACACTAAATTTGGAAATTTTCAACATGCATTTTCTTTAAAAAAATCGAATAGTCGTGAGACTGTGCCTAACTTAATAGCTTTTTGATAGTTCTCCTAAATAATTTTCCGACTACTCCAAAACTTCAAACATTTACAGAAAATGTCAATAATAACTTCTAGTGTCGATGTGTAAAATTGAAAATGAAATCCTGTTTATCTCAATTCAATTGAATTGTCACTTAGCATTGATTTTTCCTGTCCGGAACTTCGTTACATCCTTTGTCGTTCATCTAAAAGTATTACTTTTCTTATTTCTCAGCCGGGAACATAATTCATCTTTCCAAACATCTTTATCCTGAGAAAAAACAGAAGATTAAAACTTCACTGAAAGATGCTTTCCCTATTTATTTATTTTTACTTTTCTTTCCCCTTTACCCCCGCTCGATAGGAGAAATCAATAGCCGTTTAGTTAGCTATCTATTTTCACCTGTCACAGCATTCGAGGCGGCCGATTCAACGCCAGCCTTTCTCAGATTTCCTTTTTTCTAGCTCTTTTTTTCATCTCAGGCTATAGGGAAAATCCGTGTAAATCCCTTCTCCCCCGTGTATACGCGCAAACGTCATTTGACAGCTAGTGAAAAAACGCCGGCTGTAAATCTGTTTGGCAACCGGTTTGAGAAGCTATTTATTGGAAAGAACAAAGAAACGGTTAATGCTATCACTATTGCATGATCTCTGTAATTGTAATAAATGTAACAGGTATAGGAGTGACAAGTGGAGAGGAAAAAAAGGGAAATACGTATATTAACGGAAATAAGAACTTTACAAAAATGAAAGAAAAAAAATGATAATTATAAAAATCATAAGTATGAGCTTTTGAAACCGAAATCATAAATATAACAGGTATAGGTTATCCTTCAAAAAGTGTAACTTTTCTGTCACACGCCTTTTACAGAAAAAACTTTAAGGAACAATTTATTTAACAATGATTTTTAATTTCATCAAAAATGTATCTATCTAAACCTGCCAACAATTTTCTAATAATAATTTTTATTTTAGTATATTTTTGGTTCACAACATGTGAATTCTCACCTCCGTGGCATGTCACACACGTGTGACTGTTTATGTTGCTTAATAACATGTTAAATTAAAAGTATATAACTACTTATTTATTACTCCTTTCACAAGTGTCTCAAATACTAATTGTTTAAGTATATTTATTTTTTTAATATTGTGTTTTAATTTGTTTTAGTACGATAAAGAGTCATGGCACACAATAAATTTTCACCTCCGTTACTTAAACACAAAATGCCATTCCTCATTAACACATGGCAGTAATGCCATCAAATTTTATTTTCCATGATACAAGGGAACCCCCTTATTTATTTTCAGCCATAGTTGAAGTTGTGAGATTTTTGTCGAAAAACAAGGAGATAGAATTTGCTGATAAAACTTAGTGTGGTTATTCTGACTTCTCACCTCCGTGAACTCAAATTTCAGGGATGTAAATTAATGTAAAAAAAAGAAGTGAACATGATTTTCATATGCTTGACATGTGCAGATTGTAGCAACGAAGAAAAAACATATTTCCGTGAAAAATGTATCCATTAGGCCTATATTAATGGAAAATTCCTCAACTCCGTGAATCTCACCTCCGTGACAGACCATATCAATGTAATTATTTGTGAGGTGAAAATATATGATGGAGGTTAAATACAACAATCTTAGCATTCTACCACAACTATAAATTGCCAGTATATCCTCTCAAATTTACTAAATACTATTTTTAACACACATTTGAACTAAAACGATAACTACTAATTAAGCCGTACTTTAATTAAGAGAGCTTAATATTAAATTCCCATTAATCATTAAAATAGCTAATTATTTGCACAATTAACAAAATTACTACTTTGATATTAAATTGGCCTCAATTTTTAAACATTAAAAAAAAAATTCTTTTTTTTTTCATTTCCGTGAATAAGGCATTTTTTATTTAATTTTTTTATTTATGAGTAAAATAATTGGAACTTAGCTGGGCCATTGTTTATGGTTACTTCTAGTAGGCAACACTTTCATGCAAGAATGAAAAAAAAAAAAAGAAAACAAAAGGTTTCGAAATTGAAAAATATTTGCGTTCAAAAGTTATGTTTTCTGGAGTATAAGAAAACATATAATATAATAAGAAAATATATATTTAGTATAAGAAAATATCCCGTATAAGAGTGACAGGTGGGATAAGAAATAAGGTAATAATAAAACGGAAATGAGAAATTTACAATAATGAAAAAAAAAAACAAATAACAATGTAAAACTCATAAGCAGTAATTTTTAAAGCCAAAATCATTAAATAGTATTACATAGAATATGACGGTTAGTAGCAATAATTAAATAATACAAAGGTAAAAACATCAATCATAATTATAATACTTATTGTACCTTAATTGTGATCAAAAAGCAATTATGTGCATGACTTGATTAAAATAATCAATTCAGAACAAGGTTGTAATAACAACAATTTATTTCTCTTTAATTAATAAGCAGTACACTGCAACCTTTTTTATAGCATTCAGCTGCTTAGCAGTGCTAACATTTAACGATGTAACGATGATAGTTTACATATCGCGCAGGTAGAATGAAAAAGGCCCATCTATAATGATAATCTATTTGAAGAAGCTTCCTTTTCATTCTATGTATGCTATATGAACGGGTCAGAGTGATACTGGAATAAGACAAAATTTTAAATTCAGTTCACCATGGATTTGATTCGCTCTTTATAATTCCTCCATGAATTGTACTAGTAGTGCAAAAAAATACCAAAATACATATATTGCCGACTAAAATAACGCGAAAATTTTCCGCTAACTATACTGAACCCAAA
This sequence comes from Uloborus diversus, assembly GCF_026930045.1. NCBI lineage: Eukaryota > Metazoa > Arthropoda > Arachnida > Araneae > Uloboridae > Uloborus > Uloborus diversus. Next base: position 58,619,238 of record NC_072732.1, on the reverse strand, counting down.
TGTTTTAACAAAACCTTAAACTACGTGGCACTATACGTAAGGTTAACTCATACATAACCACGAGATACAATGATAATAATAACTAAAGCATGAATTCATTTGAAAACATTCTGAGAATTAGCTTAAAAATCTTGTAAAAAAGGAATAATTAAAAGTAAAAAATCTTATTAATAAATAGATAAGTCAAAATATCTCTAAGTCACTCAACGCCTAAATCATTCGAAGCCTTTTCATGAAATCTGGTGAAAAAATATATTTTGAAATCAAATGTATTTCAATGCCACTGGCGTAGAGGATTTCAACGAGCACTCTTAGTTGACTCTTTGGTGTAAAAATTACGCTAGGATTATTTGGTATACGCAGCTATCCTTCTAAAACGCTCCCGTTGCCCTTTTTCAAAACACCCTATTGTCATTTTGAAGCTTTCAGTTACCCTACTTGCCTTTATAAATTGCTTTTCTGCTTGTTAAAACATCCTGAAATGCAATAACACTGTTAAAACATAGAAGTAAGCAGTTAAAATTAGGGAAATTTAAGGTACACGTTGCCCTGAGTACTAGTTCTATTGAAGTATTCAGTCGAGTCTTACGTAATTATTTACAACATTAATTTCGCATTGAAGACGGAAGACAGATATAGAATTAGAGCCACTTGAAGCAGAAGGATGCAAGTACCAAAATTTAAAAACTTGAAGATAACTAGTAAAAACAGTAGAAGGATCTCTCATCTGTTTTGTGGCAAGAGATGGTAAAAATTGCCACTGCAGGTTCTGCTATCGAACATAATTTAACAAAACTTTTCAATGAGAGTCTGCCTAGGGTTTGGACTTCGAACGCTTTTAACTCAAAATATAAAAAAGTCCACTTGTTTTCTTTTATATCTTACTGCCTTAATTTAGAAAATATTTTGAACACATTCTTTCTGATGTAATGTTGATCTACCTCTTTCAAACTACCAAGTAAATGATATAGCGCGAGTTTTGCTGTTACTCTCACACAAATGCGAGTACTTCCTTAATCTCCCAATTAAGGTCCGGGAAAGGGTGATAATGATAAATATCACCTCATTGTGTGACAGGAAGAGCAGAACTTGCTGAGTTATCCACGAGAATTTGTCTTCATTCGTCTTCTTCATGTTCTTTTCAGGGCGGCCCAGAGGCTGAACCTGTCCTCCAAGAAGCGACGCCGTCAGCACCACCATCCGGATTCCGAGCCACCTCCCTTCCTGACGAATTTTTCTGAAATCCTCCGAGTGTCGCCACCCCCCGTGCCGCCATCCCTTCTGAGATCGGTCGGCAGGAAGGAGAACTTCTCCATAGGAAAGGTCAGTGGATTTTGGAAGTTATTAAAAACTCTAACCCATTTGCGTCCTGATTTTTAAAAAGTTATGAGCACCAAAGCTTAAATGTATTATTTCTAGCCTTATGGACAAGACCAAAAATAAATGTAGATCAAAGACTGAGCTTAAAAATAGATTTTCATACCAACACATAACTTTAAATATTTTTAATGACATTTACCGTATTACCCCGCAGTATCTAGCATGCCGCAAAATTCGGGGATCAACAGATTTTCAATAACACTTGCCTGGTCCTTTCCAGTATGCCGGAAAAATCGAGGTTAAAAAAAATGTATACTATAAAAAAATATATATATGTTCAGCTTAAAAATGACTATAAGTTCTGTACATATCTTATTAGTATTAATAAACCGTGTAATTTTGTAAACATATTTACTAACAATGTCATTTGTTATTTTAACAAGAAAAATATTTTTTAATAATGAATACTTTTATGAAAATTAAATTAAAACTAAGTGAGCAAACATATAAGCAGTACCGCCCCTTAATCAGTGCTAAAGACTTTACCACAGCTATTAAATAAATAAAAACTGAACTTACCTCTCTAAAAGGAACATTAAATAATGTATTTTTTAGCATCATGTTAGGTAATGCCGCCATGGTGGCGGCATATTTCCACTGTATGGGTCAAAAGCAATTTTTTAAAGGAACGAAAATGCGCTCTTGTGAACTGTGCTTAGTAAAAAGAGTTAGTTAACAGAAGTTAGACTTAACACATGAAACTATGAAGAAAATAATATTGTAATGCGAGCAATACGTCTGAAGGTGAGTTACTGGATGTAGCACCTTGCTCATCAAAGCCCGTTCAGAATGTGCTTCAAAAAAATGTTTTTTCAATCGCTAGAAAAGTTTGCACCAATTCCAAAATTGGTTGCAGAAAGGGTACAGGAAAGTTCTAAAAGTAAAGGCCACTCGTCAATTCTAACGGGAACCCCAATGAAGGCAGATTTGGAAGAAATAGTAGCTAAAAGAAAGGAAAAAACATTGAAAAAGAAACAAGCCGAAAGAAAATCTGTAGCAAAGATTTTGGGAATGTATATCACAACTGAATCCAAATGCAAAGAAAGAGAAAGCAGTGACAGCGTGGCAAAAGAAAATTAATAAATCTGTTAAAAAAAGGTGCAAGCGACTTTTTAGTTCGGAAAACTCTTCAGATGAGAAGGACATCGACGTCAAAAAGTTTCGTGACGACGACAAAAATTATGACCTTTTTGATCCAAGCGATTCAAACTTTGTGCAACTTAGTGCTATATTGCTTTGTGCAAACGAACTGTGATACAGATGCACTTGCTGTGGCAAGTGGTTGCATTCAGAGTCTAACGATGCTGAAACAGCTGTAAACTACATTTGTGATTTTTGTAAATTTTGAGAAAAGCAGATGAATTCAAAATACTGTTTTTTCACTCGTATAAACTAAAAATATCATTTCTTTTGCTTTTCAATTCCTATATTGTATTGCTAATTGCATATAGGATTTTCGATAAATTTTCCTTCTTAGTCCTTTAGTCATATTGGCTAGTGGCGGGATTACCCCATATCCGTGGCGGGATTGATCCAGCTCCCTGGGTAATACCGCCACAGTGCAGAGGTTGAAATTGATGTTTTATGACTATTTCTTTTGTTTATTTATTAATAACAAATTTTGTATACATTCTTAAGATGGCGTACAATGATCCAAAATTGATCTAGCTCATAAATACGATTTTTGATGGTGATAAAAATTAAGTTCCTTAACTTGGCGGCATTCCCCCGGTCAACCCTATAAGTTTTTGTCTAGTCTATTCAGTGATCAGAACAGGCTACGAGACTTCAGAATTTGACAGTGTGCAGCTATATATTTGGGAAAAATATTTTCTTAGTGAAACAATAACTGTACAATTGAAACTGACGCAGTTGTTGCAGCAGTTGACTGTTACAAACCCTTCGACATATTTGTTATATAGGTACATGTTTCATAATGAAGAATTTTTCTTTTTTACCCGTGTTCATTTGTGCCCCACGCCTGCTCACATGTGCCCCCCTATACGGGCACATGTGAACAACTGCAAACGTTTTTTAAAAATACCATAAAGAAATAATTTTTTAAAAAATACCAAAAAATCCATGACACTAAGAAAAGTGTATTCAATCATGGGGACACTTTTGCGTTGAGAAATTGATAACATTTTTTTTGAAACATAAAGAAATGAAAAAAAAAATTTGTTCACATGTGCCCCCTTTTTCCCTACAATTTTTCCCAAGCATAAAAGGATAGCAATGCACTATTTCAAGATTAGAAGCTTAGGAGAAGAAATTTGATATAGTTTGAACAATAGGTTTTTTTTTTCTTTTCGGTTTTTTTTTTTTTTTTTTCCAAACGTTTTAACCAATAAAAAAGTATGTTTGAAAAAATTAAGAATCTAAGCTGAACGAAAGTCAGACATGTTGGGACGAGGAGAAATGGGGCTCGTTTAATTCTGGCGTTTTTCGTCGCACCATTTTCATATTCCTTAACTTATTTTTATAGCATAGATTATTTTCCATACTTTATTGTTTTTAAGTTACGATGTTATTTTTATAACTTGTTCTTATTAAAGTAAGTACTATTTTTGTTACCTTTTAATGTTCTTTATAACTTTAGTTTTTGTATTATTCTGATCATTCTGAAGATTTTCATGATATTTATCTACTGTTATTCCCGTAAGAGTGAATACATCTTTATAATGATCACTGTCTGTCTTGCTGAAAGCGAGCTGAGATCCCTGCGCACGCATCCACCGTGAGTGATTGTAATTAATGCAAGGGTCATACCAGAACCACTGCTTTGGGGCATTTTCTATGTTGGGTCTCGAGTGTCCAGGTCTTTGGCGGACGTAGATGAGGACGTAGGATATCTTGAAGACATCATCTAACTAATCGAAATAAATCCCTTCCGTTGAAACCGATTAGAAAATGACATTTACTGTAGGATTTCTCCGAATGGTGCAAACTTGGACCTCGTCATTTTTGCTTTTAAAACTTGAAAAATTTCTTTTTAGATGATGATACAATTGAAAATGTGGTTAATTACTGAATGTTCCCATTTGCACATTGACACTTCTACAGCGTCAGGTATTTAGCTTTATGTTTTTTCCTAAACATTCCAAATATACAGGGTGTTCCGTTTTAACCTGCAAGACCTTTATTTTCGCAACCGTTAGTGCTAGATGTATACTTCCAATTGCAAAAATGTTCAAAATCAGATGCAGAGTTAATATATTGAATGTTTGAAGCAAAAATAAATAGGAGTCAAAAAATACCAAATTTAACTTTTTATACGGGCCCTAGATCATCCAACTTATATTTAAAGAAATAATTTTCATTGAAGACTATTACTGACACAAAAAGTTTGAAATTAGTACGACCAATGTTCACCGAGATATGAAATGCAGCGTTTTGTGACTTACACCACTTTACACTCGCCATCAATAACACATTTTGGGGGAAAATATAGCGGTAAACAAGTGTCGAAAATTATACGTTTGCATAGAGTGTGGTTTTTCATATTGCTCGAGGTTTTGTAGTGTGTTTTTGCCTATCACGGCATAACATTTACATTTATTTTTGAATAGCAATGAAAAATATAGATAAGTTGTTTTTCTTACTTTGACGAACTGTCATTCTTCTGAAAGGACGATAAGTTCCAATCTCATCTTCTGTATGGTTCCTTAAAACTTTAAACTGGAATATCTCCTTAAGTTTTGGTCTCACAAATGTCAAGTTTTTTCTGTCAATAATAGTTTTCAATGGAGAGTATTTCTCTAAATATTAGTTAGGAACCCTTATAAAAAGTTAAATTTTGTATATTTTGACTCATTATTATTTCTGCTTCAAACTTTCAGTACCTTTCTTCAGTACTCTGCATCTGATTTTGAACATTTTTGCAACTGGAAGTATACATCTAAGACTAACGGTTGCGAAAATAAAGGTCTTGTAGGTTAAAACGGAACACACTGTAGACTCAAGGCCAAAATTTCCTAACTTTTGCGTTCCACCCTCCCTCTGTTTTAAAAACAACAGGGGTTGTTTTCGTTTATAAATGACTTGTTGAAATCTTTTGTAGAAGTTTTTTTTTTTTTTTTCAATGAAAAGGAGTTTTTTCAAGAAATAGAAAAAGGGGGAGTTGGATACCAAAGAAGTTAGTAAAAAGCAGATTTTCAAGATTTGTTTTTCTGTCTGAAACGAGGTTTTGTAACATAGTTTTCGGGAAAATTCAAACAAGAGACATTTTTCTTGATTTTTTTTTTTTAACAATAAAAATGAGCAAAAAAAAAAAAAAAAGTTTGGTTCTTGCGATATTGATATCTCTAACCTGGTGCAGGATTCAATAAGATTCAAAAAGTGACAACATTTCTCAAATTGATGAACTTTTTGCAAATTTTTATCAATTTCTACAAAGAATTAAATTTTTAAATGAAATAAACAAATAACATATTAAATGAAATTAAACTAAAACAAATCTGAACCTCAAAGCCAAACTGACGTAAGTCCAAACACAGCGATTTTCTTTTTGTTAGTGCATTGTACGCAGAAGCCTATTCCGCATCGAACCTTGTGAACGTAATTCTTAAACGAGCTGATGTGTGCATCAGATGACTTCCTTTTACACCAATTTAATGTCATTTCCCCATTACTGGCAATTTTAATGTGATTCAATAGTTTACTCTCTAAACATCACCAATAGTGGCCAAATTGAAATCAGATTTTTAAAAAAAAAATCGCTAAATCTTTCACCAAGTTGGCGACAAAACTTGGCGACTGAAAGACTGGCGATATATCGCCAAGTGTCCGCCAAATGATAACACCACTTGAGTTTACATCGAAATTAACAATGATTCCCCCCCCCCCAAAAAAAGGGGCAAAACACTCCCATAGAAACACCCGAATGCACCCAAAAGGGGAGGTGCACAACTAGACCCCAATAAGAGTCTCCATACCAAATTTCAGCTTTCTAGGACATACCGTTCTTGAGTTATGCGACATATATACGCACATACAGACGTGACGAGAAAACTCGTTGTAATTAACTCGGGAATCGTCAAAATGGATATTTCGCGTGTCTATACGTTCTTAGGCACTTATCCACGTGTGGTCGAGTCGGAAAAAAACTCAACATTCATTCGAGTGTGAGTAAAATGGAAATTAATGTCGATTTTTGAGTAAAAATTTTTTCTTGAATACATTACTTCCTTTTTTGTAAAAGGAAGCAAAAAAAATCCTTTTCAATCGTTTACCAGGGTTAAAAAAGCGCGCGTCCCATCCTTTGCATGCGCCGGAAAAAGTTTTTCCTTACTGCTGTAAAATTATCATAGTGTGACTTACGCATTTCTGGCTCTTCGGTACAGAAATTTGGGTTGACGTTTTTATAACCTTGATTTTAAAAATAAAAAAAATTCTTCTGTTCAAAACAACTTGACTGTACTTCATCACTTTAACGAAGGTACTTTAAGAACGAGCCTTCAAATACAGTTAAAAAACCGTTGAATGTAGAAGTATCAGATTATTGAAAGTGTTACACTCGTTTCAATCATATCTGAATTCATTGTAATTAGCTCTTCCAGTTCTGATCTTACAAATAATTGTTATTGAGGATTATTATAATAGAAACAAATTTTTGAGAATGATTTCAAAAATAACCAAAATTATCAGCATATTTTAAAGCAAGTGGAACTCTTAAAAACATTTCTAAAAACAGAGTTTTTAGAATATTTTGAAAAAAAAAAACAATTTGTAAGAAGATAGAAGGCTGTTATCACTTTAAAATGTCTGCAAGAGACAGATCAATGTTCTTTTTTTCTTTCGAAGATGTTCGAAGAAATGTGATATTTTTAGAACATTGTCCGTAACAGCGAAATTTTTTTTTAGGTACATCAGATAAAAAAAGTTTATGAAACGTTAGGTTGAGAATGGATTTTTTCGGACAACAATTTTTTAAGGTATTTTAACTCATGATTCTGAACAACAGAATTCGCCAAATAGTTATCATATTGAAGGAGGACTCTAAACTTGGTAAATGTTTTCAAGAATAACATTAACAAGGACACTTTCTTCTTTCGTAAGGCGCATTTTTCATTGTGGTGAAAAAATTATTTGGGGGCGAGGCGCTATCTAAAAGCAATACTGAACTGTTTTTACATTTAAAATTTATTTTAAGCACAAATGAGACAGTGAGAAGCAAAGGGATGTAACTGGACATTTTCAAGTTTTGAGTAAAACACGTTTAAAGGTAAGGTCTTAGGTAGGCCTTCATTGAAAAGTTTTTCTACATCATGCTGTACAGTGCAGGGCAAATTATTAGACTAAATAGTTTTTTTTTTGTACACTATTTGTACTAAAATGCTATTTATTTTACTGGTGAAGTACAGTACATACTGTACACCGATTATTACATTATTTTAGCATAATTTAACGTTTGCAGGTGGCAGCACTGTCTGTTTTGTTTATGTTCTTTGTTTATCTACCTACCAGGAACATAACCTCAATCAGCTTAAACAGTGCACTAGTTATCTTTATTAGTGTGTTATGTTATATTTAAAGTTAGGTTTAGGTAATTAGTGAGTATGTGTATGTGAGTATATATAATAGTGAGTATAAACAATTTTTTACCTCCTTTTTTAAAAAGTATTAAGAAATGGTGTAAACCTTGTGAAAAGTATGCCAAAAAGACTTAAATCGCTCATCAAGAACAAGGAAATGCATACTAAATATTAGATAATTATTTCACTGTTCGTTTATGTGTCTATAGTTATGTAATCAATAAAGAATTTGCTTTTAAAACAGACTCAGTCTAATATTTCGGCCAGCACTGTACATTTACGAGTTTACGAGAACTTCTACTATCTCTTGCCCTAAGACAGAGGAGAAGTTCACCTACCATTTGTGCTGGTTATCGCCAAATTTTTAATTTTACCACTTACATCCCTTTGCTTCTCACTGCCCCAAATGTGAAAAGTTCTACATTATAAAAGTGCAAGCTATGTAAAGAAGAAATATTTGGATTAGTTAAAGGTTAAAAATTTGCACTTCTATGCTCACATCATTGATATTACAAATTCATGTAAGTCGGGTACTTATTAAGAAACAAATATGTCTTTTTTCCCAACTTTATTCTAAGCTTCGCTTTACATAAGGAAGTGTAGGTTTGTACGAACCAAAGTGCAAGATTTCTTTCACTGTCAATGTCAATTTTCAGTGTTATGTCAAAGTGATATTAAATAGCGTTACAGTTTCTTCGCATGTAAGCGATATTGAATTTCAATATCACATCCCCCGAAGGTTTAATTATTCAATATCACCATGTCAAGAAAATATGGGATGTCTCTTCTAGCTTACTGATATTAAAATACAAGATCCTAGCCTGGGGGAAAAAATCTCTGTGCGCATGCGTTGAAAGATGAACTCTATTCTCGTTCTTTAAAGTAAATAATTCCGTCCAAAAATACATTCATTGGCAAATAACGCCTCTTCGATTTCTAACTCAATTACTGCATAAAATTTTCAAGACTTTTGCCTCGGAAAGGCGGTTTGTTTCAATTTACGGTCGGCATGTTCATTATTAATTAGCAAATTTCATTCCCGCAAAAATAATTACGTCGATCCTTTTGCGTAAAAGCTGCCTCACCGTAAAACCCCGAAGTGTACATTTCTCATGATTAATTCCGCCAACAAATTAATTATACAGTTTGCCTTTTAGGCCGTAAGCGGAAAAATGGTGAAGTGTTCCTCTCTTAGAAGACAAGCGTTCGATTCCATTTGCTGCACCATTCCAGCACTTTTGCAAAAGGCCAATTAAATTTGAATATTTAATTGGCCGCGAGTGAAAGAACAATTTTTCACACGTTTTGTTTATGGAAAAACTACAACTGCTTCATTTTGGATTTGTTTTAGGATTAATAGGAGTCATTTTTAAGCTCATATTAGATGGTGTCATTAATGTAATAGAAACAAAACTAGAATCCCTTTAAACCATGAAACTGTTAGATTAAAGCTGAAGTTGGAAACTTAATCCCTTCAATAAAATGTACATTTAGCCTATGGTACATAAACTAAAAAATATTGCGCAAATAAAACTTACACATTGTATTCGGTAATTGCTATAAGTTTTGCTTCAATAATGCTATAAGCTTGCATCAGTTCAATTTCAGCTAAAAATAAAAATGATTTTTTTTTCGTTACTTAATTCAAAACTTGAATTCCATTGCAGGAAAAAATATGTTTTGACCTTTTTATATATCAATCCCTTTTTTTCGGATTCGTAAAAGATGTAAAATTTGAATATTTATCTAGTCTAGCACTGAACATAGTTTTAAATTTAAAATAATAACTTTTTATTTCTGGTTAAAAATGAACAAGTTACATAAAAACTTGTTTCAGGCAGCACAATGATTTAAAGAATTTTGGTTCTGAATGGTTTGTAGAAGTATTATAAGTTTTTACATTCAGAGTGAGACATTAAATAAGGACTTTAAAGAAGGGTTAAAACACATACTTTGTTTTTCTTTATTTATTTATTCATTTATTTATTTATTTATTTATTTATTTGCATCAACGGAACCTTTTTTTTTCTTTCTTTCTTCTTCTTCTATCCATTTTATGGTACATAATTATGTCTTGAGAAACTGTTAAAAAATTCAAAAAAAGGTAATCAAAATTCTATATGAATTGCACGATTCTGTTTTCCGCCACTATAACTACTTCGTAAACATAATCGAACTAACGTTGTTGCGTATCGCATGAAAGACATAGCAGTTCACATTCTGAAGATTTCCGACTCCTGATCTCGCCACCTTCTCGAGACAGACGGGTTGAGATGATTAATTGCTGGAATAGGGAGGGCGTATTTAATTACACCCCTCACAACGATCAATCTACGCGTTGTCGACACCCTGCCACCACGTTCAGTCGGCACCCGCGACCGCTGGTGAAATCATCTTCGTTGTTTTTAGAACTTAAGAGCCCGTTTTCCATCATGCTTTCAAAAGTTTCGTTTTTCTTTCTTTTGAGAAAGCTGCTTTACAGTTTTAAATGGATATTAAATTCTTTAAATAATGCCATTTTAAATGGCGTTAGAATAATTGTTGATTTTCAAAAAATCTACTTCCTATTAAAGAGCCCTTTTTACTCATTATTTTTATGCCTCTATTATGGAGGTTTTTATTCAACTGCACGTATTTGAAATAATTCTAATTTTGTGAGCTGTAGTAATATTTGTAGCTTTATCAACTAATAATAATGGCAATACTTTATTATATCTAGAACGATATGATTCTTCGTTGTTGATTTAAAGATTAATTTTACGCTTTTTTTTTAAGTTAGTTTTATTGCGATACTGAAGTGTAAAGTACACACAGAGAGAATCCGAACGTGTCTACTGGAATCACAAATTTTTTTTCTGTACCCATACGAATCAGAATAAAAAATCGCAAGGTTGCTCAAGTTTATTTGAAAATTATTCTGCAAAGCTTCTCAAATCGCCATAGGACTAGTTACTCTATATTACATTACAACCCAGGGTCCCCAGTACCTACTATTATTCGTGGTTTAACTGGTTGAATTGGGCACTGAAGACAGCTCTGTTTTTTTTATCCAGATGAGAAGTTGAGTGACTCCTAATCCAGAGGTTATTGATTTGGAATGTAAACCTGGAAGACTTTTTGTCTCAATAGACATAACGTGCACCGGTCGCCATTAGAGTAAACAGAGCTAATTACATAAAAGACTTGATCTAACATTAAAAATCATTTCAGTCTAAAACCAAAGTTATGTCTTCGGCGTGATGGTAACGATACGTAAAAAGATGTTTGTATGAATCAATTTTCAGCAGTAAAGACTTGACCAAATACCACAGCCAAGACTAAATTGTCAATAAAAGGCCAGTTAAATGCAGTTTTCTTTTCGCTAAGCTGCAGAAGATAAGTTTTATACAAACCGAAAATGGTTATTTCTCTAAGCTATGACTTAAAGGATTTGTGCCTTTGGTCTGGTAGTGAAGACATATGCCCAAACCTACGCATCGCTAATAGTTTCCCTAATCAAAATTAAAATCATTACATATAGCTTTCACGTTTAAAGTATAAACCTTGCTTTTCAATTGCTAGAACTATCATCAAAAAAAAAAAAACGTGTCTGCAAGTAAGCATAAAAACCATTCCTTAGGGCGACCTGAATCGAAGCTTTTCAATATTCTTGTAAAAACTGTTACCTTTTTGATGAAAAATTAAGGAATGCTTCAAGTGAAAGCAGTTTCTTGCACACTTGATCAAAATGGCATAAAATTTAAGACATTTTTATATCCGATTTAAAGCCATTTTCTTCGTTCAAATGAGCTTTCGAATCCCTAAATAAAGAAGTAAATTAAGTGTGATGTTATGAAGTGATTTTTAACAGTTTGCAAATTGAATCTTAACTAGAATGTTTTCAAAAGCATATTCAACTTTAAGCGCTCATCCAATGCGTTCAAAAGAATACAATCGCCCCCGTGCACAGAAGAGTGACACGACTAAAAAAATCAGCAGTTCCTATAATCGACAAACTCGCAAAATATCTATCACATAATTTAACCGAATAATATAAGCTTTTTTCTTACTACTTTAGCATCGATGAACAGCTTCAATCCATTAGGTTTTTCAGAGCAATTTTACATAGCTATGGAAACTCATTCAAAATCATTACCAGAACTCACAAACTCAAAGCGAATCGTATCATTTCTGTTGCAACGGTGCGGTATTATATATTTTCAATTTGTAAAATATCCAACAACTCTATTGTATCAACTTTTTTTCAAGTATATTTCTTATTTAATCTGATACATCCAATAGATTTTTATAAATCTCGTCACGTTTCTCTTTGTTTAAAAAATAAAAAAGAAAACATCAAAAGTTGATACTTTTACTCCTGATGCGAAAAGGATCCAAATAAAATAAACTTCAGCGCGTAGATGTAGGTTTTAGCATCAATTTCCTGAAACTGTTAAGCCCAAAAATCCCAGATGAAAATGTTTCCAACCTGAAAGGTGATACAGTGAATCCAAGTTTGATTGGATCGTTAAGTATTAAACACAAAGGGACAGAACTCTACGTGATATACCGAATAAAGAAAGAAATATTTTTATTTCTTACATTACTGTGAGGTTAATTTTTAAGTTTCAAAGGAATAGCTGGTTATTTTATTTCCCAATAAAAACATCTTTTTCATATATTAGGGAGATAAAAGTACCCAACTATTATTATTTTATTTTATTATGGTTTGCTTAAAAATTTGGAAGCTGATGTGAGGTTGTTATTTGGCATTATTATTAGAAAACGATTTATTTTTTTATCAGAAGGCAAACCGTTTTATACTATCCCATTTAAAAAGAAGATAATTGATTAGCATCCAGAAAATAAAAGGGAGAATGGAAATTTTTAAAACAAAGACTATCATCCTAGGTAGAAATATGCATTGAGCTGTACAAACTAAAGTGGATGATTAAAAATACGAAATTAGAGCATAAGTTATTAAATTTGCAAAAAAAAGCCTATTCAGTCATTAAACCTAAAAAAAGTCACAGACATAGATACATTTTTTTCAAGAAAATTTAAAGTGAATTGAACTAGGTATTGAGTTTATTGCTCCATGTCCAAAAAAAAAAACTGGACACTTTAGAAAGAATTACAGCAAGTGGAAATTTGCTAAACGCTAGGAAAGTAAAAAAACATTGAGCAATGCGACTTTAAAAAGCTTTAGTAGCTGTCAGATAAAAATAAGAACAAATATTTGGGTTATTCCATAGACATTCATATCACAAACTAGAAAATTGATTGTGGACACGTGTTTCAAAATTTCAAGGAACCATTTTTTCAACTCAACGAAGTGTGGTCTTTGGAGAAGAGTCGTCCGAGAAACGACTTTTAACCAGTTTGCTAATTTGTGCTTGATATTCAATGTTTACTATTTTTACTTTGTTGCACGAAGGTATTTATTTATTTGATTTTTATCACATAAAAATACAGTGAAATCCCGTTAAAACAAATACCAATGCAACGGAATATGTATTCGTTTCAACAAAATAAATTTTCAGTTCCGATTTGATTTAATTACATTTCTTGAATTCCTTTTCAACGAAATTGTCGTTAAAACGAACGAAATTTGCGATCTCTTGAAGTTCGTTATAACGAGATTTCATTGTGTTTCCAAAAAACCTTTGCCTAACAGGGAAAGTCTGGGGAACATATGCTTCTCCAAGCATATTTAACTGCCTTACAGAGGTATTCTAGTCTAGAGGCTTGATTTTAAGGTGATTTTACGGGAGTAATAGAAAAAAAAACAGTAGCTATTTTCACTATCAAATTTTATCAGTTTTTTATTGATACTTTAAAAGTATAAAAATGCATAATAGTTGAAAAAAAATCAAAATTGTAGTTGGTGGAGGCTGGCAAAGTGGGGACTCTAAAAAAAAGTGGAGGGGGTCTCCTGGTTGACGTGATTCGAATCCTCCAGGTGATCTGAAACATAAAGTTAAGGTTAATTCTTATTAAACAATGAGGTAGAATTGTCTGGATGTAGCTGATTAGAAAATAAAAAAAATTTCAGAAAATGGCGTCTTTTTTTTTTAGAAAAAAAAAAGGTTACTTTTTTCGCTCCTTTTTTTGAACTTCGATAATTTTTTTTTTAAACACTAACAATTAAAAATTACAAAAACCCCTAGGTGGAGACAATTTTGATAGTGCTAAGAATATCTGTACCAAATTTCAAATAAATCGGTGTATTAGAACTTGAGATACCTTGTCAACCGTATCGAAAAAACTAGTTTCGAGAAAAACACGTTTGAAGTTTGCTGTCTCATTTCAGCAAAAGAGTTTATTTTAACAAAATTGCATGTAACTCCAAAAATAATTTAAATTGCCATAAATCCTCTTAGAAACTTATTTATAAAGGTCTAAACCTTGATAATATGAAGGAGAAAAAAAATGATTTTTTTTTTTTTTTAATTTCTAGACTTAAATAGCCTCTTAATTAAAGCGTAATGATAATCTATCGAACTAATTGTATTTCATATCTCATATTAAAACGTATTAAAACATACAAATAAATACAACTTTTTCAGGGAAAACATAAAATGTGCTATTTATACTTGCTTAACTTGAAACGTATTTCTGATTTGATCACGTTGTCTATGATATCTTTGAAAATCTTGTCACATCTTTTCTTTATTTTTCAACGAAATTTCTGGAAAGATTTTTTTTCTCCATGGGATTCAAGAATATTATGAACGCAGAAAAACTGAAAGTTATCTACGAAGAGAAAAAGTATTAGTTTCAATCCAACTACTCGGCTAAAAATTTTTATGTCTATTCGTCTTGAATCTGAAGAAAATGAAGAAACGTTTTTTCTATAGATATATTATCACTATCGAAAATTCTGATCACAAATTCAAAAGCAATTGCTGGATTCTATGAAATATATTCCTTTGAATTTAATATTCTTCACAAACTTTTATATTCGAGCTACACGCTATTTGTAACTATTTTTTATTATTTTAATTGTACACAAAAATGAAGAATCTACGCAATATTTCATGTTACGAATCTACTAAAAAAGTATAACCTTATATAAACATTAGAACTCTTTCAGTATGTTTCTTAATCTACGCTATATCATTTTAAAGTACATGCTTTTTTAGTGTTTTGCTAATTTATCCACTCTTCTACTGTCGTAACACTGAAATGGAATGAAGAATATAGATTTTTTTTCTAAGTAAGTGTGCAATCAAATTTTCGGTTCTCAGTCTGGTAGAAGAAGTGGCATAGCTTAAAAAAGAAAAATATATAATTGGGGAAGTAATGGGGAAAATAAAGATTTCACCAACTACTATACTTTTAGCTGATTTATTCTAAAGTACTGAAATACGAACAAAATACAATTTAGGTAATTATGTTAACTGGTTGGTTTTATAGTTTAAATTGATAATTACATACATCAGATGTGCGTCACCACACACCAGTTATGCAAACTAACTTCATTAGAATATTATAGCAAAAAATAGCGTTACATTTATACTTTGAATCAGTAATTAGTACGGTTTTTTTTTTTTTTTTTTTTTTCAATTTTTGAGCGGTTTCACTTCTGTTTCTAGGTCCGATATAATAGACAATTCACAACTCCAATACACTATAGAGGGCGCTGCAGCCACTGTCTAATGGCGGATGAAAAAGGTAAAGCAAACACACGCCGTAACTTGTAACTTGCTTTGACGCTCAGTGAATGACAGTAATTTTTCATCGTGTTTGGGGGAAGCTTTCTTTTCTATTCTTCTGAAATTACATTACGCTATAAACTGTCCGAAGCCTGTAATTTACCCCAAAGAAAACACGTGGAATGGAATGTTTTACCTTTTTTTTAGTATTGTTAATCACCGCAGGGTAGCATATTCGAGCTCTGGAGTTGCGAATAGAGGATATGAGAGAATAATACAGCATCAACACCGACTCAAATTAATTTATTGCATACTAGTGGTACCCGCACGGCTTTGCCCGTAGTTGAAAATTGAAAGGTCATTTGGTTCGCCTGTATATTTACAAATGATGGATGACGAATTTCTCCTCAATTGGCCATGTTCATTCGCTCTCCCATTCCACGTCATGATAATTTCGTAATTTACCCATCCATCTTATGATAATTTTGCTCCGGAAAATGTTCTCAAAATTGAGATAGAAAAAGAATAAAATCGAATTTTCGAAAAATCGGTTAAGGTCGATTTTTGAGTGAAAATTTTTTTGCAAATACAATACTTCCTTTTTTGTAAAAGGAAGTAAAAAGTATTATTTGCAAACAATCCCTCACGGTTCAGCATGCCTATCCAAGTATTATTGAAATTCGGCTCATTAGATCGCTGATAACTTTTTAAATTTTAAAGATATTGAACTGGAATTTTACTATGAGTTGCAGAATAAACCTGGCCTTTGTATTATGAAGATTTCAAATTGCAATCTTCCGCTCATGCACAGTGTAAATTTAACTACTTTCAACGTTCATATTTCATCAAATTTGCATAATTTTAAATTTTAATATCATGTTTCTCTTGTATGCTATCAAATATTCTGAAAGTTTAGTAACGGTTGACGGAAAACTCTTTGTGCTATGAGCCGAAAACCTTAAATTAAAATTTTCATTTTTGAAAGAAATGCTTATATCTCCATGTATATAAGAAATACTTTCATAAAAATATTTTTAAAAAATTCTACTTAGTTTGTAGTAGTAACTCTTTATAAGCAGCTCTTTATTAGGAAAGAAACCTCTAGCACCCTAAATTGCTCATTGAGTGCCATAAATCAATTTCAAAAATATGTCTAAATCCTATATGATTTACGAATTTTCTTGAAAACACTGAAAGCAATTAGAAATATATATTTGCTGTAAAATATTTTTTCTGGTAACACAAAAATAAAATTTTAAGTATTAAACAAATGTCCATCTAGACATGGCTTAGTTTTTCAAAAAACACATTAAACTTTGGCGCTCTTTTAAAGTAAAAATCACTTAAAAAGAGCCAAATTATAAAGCAGCATCATATCGCCATTGCCATGTGCTAGGGTAGACCGACCAGTGAATGAACAGTTAAGCACAATTTCATTTTTAAAAAATCCTAGTAATTTTAAATTCTATACTATACAGATCGTGATAGTTAAAACATTTTAATTGATCTATGTAAATATCTCAAAAAAATCCCGGGAACCTAAATGGTAGAGCTTCCGACTTTTTTAGGCGTTTAAAGAAAAAATGGCACAATGACACAGTGAATGAACACCTCCAACCAGTAAATGAACACAAATTGGTCCAGTGAATGAACATGATAAATTTTGATTCAAAAAAAAACTAAGTTTCTTTGAGATCTATCTATCTCTATAACTATCTATATCTATTTGTCTATCTATCTATTTATATAACTATCTATCTATCTATCTATATCTATCTTCCTATATCTCTATCCATCTATCTATAGATATTTCTATTTTTCTATTTACTAATCTATTTACCTATTTTTCGATATATATATCTATGTCTCCACCTGCCTATCTATATATCTATCGGTTAATCTAAAAACATGTTTTTCAATCCACTCATCTATCGGTCTATCTCTTTGTCTATTTACCTATTTATCTATGCAATTATCTATTTTTCTATCTATCTCACTACTTATTTATATCTAGCTATCTATCTATTTATCTATCCATCTATCCATCTCTCTATCTATCTATCTACTTATCTATCTGTCTATCTATATATTTAATTATCTACCTATCTATCTAATTATCTATCTATCTATCTACTTGCCTGTATACTTATCTATCTATCCACTTATCTATCCATTTATCTACTTATATATCTATCTACTTATCTATATATCTATCTGCCTATCTACCTAATTATCTAACTATTTATCTGTCTCTACATCTAAATATCTACCAATCTATTGTCCTAATCTATCTATCTATCTACCTGTTTATCTACCTGTCAATCTATTTACCTGTCTATCTACCTGTCTATCAACTTATCTGTCTATCTATCTCTTTATCAGTATATCTACCTATCTACCTATCTATCTATCTATCTTTTTATCAGTCTATCTACCTATCTATCTCTATATTTATCTACATATATATCTATTTACCTCTTACTTTTAATATATCTATCTCTATATCTTCCTCTATCTATTTATCTATCTATCTATATACAAGCATACATACATATCTACTTATCTATTCTTTCTCTTTCTATTTCTCTATCTCTCTATCTACCTGCCTATCTATCAAGGGAGATAAAGATATAGATAGATAGATGTAGATAGGTAGATATATAGTTAGATTGATACATAAGTAGATAGGTACATGCAGATACGTAGAAATCTAAACAGACAGACAGAGACAGACATACAGATAGATAGATATATAGGTAGATAGATAGTGAGAGCGGTAAAATAGATAAGTAGATATATAGATAGACAGATAGATAGATAGATATGTAGGTAGGTAGGGTAATATACAGATTGAGATATAGATAGATAAAAGATAAAACTCAGTAAAAAGTGCATTGTTTGCGAAGACAAAAATGAAGAAATTATAAAATATATAATGAAATACATAAATAAATAAGCACATAAAACTATCTGCATTACAAAAAAGTAAGAAAATGAAAATATCTCAAAGAAACTTCAAATTTATTTTTAAATCAAAAGAAATTTTGCTAGTGTTCATTCACTGGGTTTTCGCAATTTTTCGTACCCAGTGACTGAACACCCTTTTACGTGAAAATCTACGCATTCTGCATTGACTGAAACAGTTTAAATCCATAGCATAAATATGCATACTTAATTTTTCTTTCGTAGAGTTGAAAAATAAAATTTATTAATAAAAATAATATTTATGAAAATAATTGATAGCACGAAACCAGCCTTATTAATTTGAAAGAGAAAAAGAACGATTCACGGCAGTAAGAATTTCAAATTTTTTTTCAGAAAAGAAATGCGTATCCAATTTAACCAATCAGGTGTCAGATAGCTTAGAATATCAATAAAGAACACTTTTGCAGTGAATTTATTTAGAAAAAAACATTTTAAGCTTTTTTTTTTAAATGACGCGCTGTTCATTCACTGGGTGGTGTTCCCTCACTGGTCGGTCTACCCTATAACTTGCATAAATATTTCGAAACAAAAGTGCACTAAATTTTAGGGAATAAATTATATTATTTTTAAAAACCGTGGAATTTTTTTTTAATATGAAATGGTTTTTTAAGGTGGATAGGAAAACATGTAACATGAGAATCATCTTTGCAAGCAGACCTCGGTTTTCTTTTCATTTTTTTTTCTTTCGTTTAATTATCCTCTCTCGAGGTTTAATTTTTATTTTATTAAAGGGGTATGTAATAAAGAGAGAATAATATTGAATGAAACATAATATTATAAAAAATGTTTTTCTTGATAAGTAATTGAACTTGCTTCCTGCTTAACTTTATTTCCAGGAATGGGCTTTGCTCTGATCAAATTATAGCTCCCCGAAAAAAATCCCCAGAAGTCCCGAGAAATAAATCTAATATTTTGCTTCATCTTTAAATATTCCTCTCGTCACCTACACCAATTTCAATTCACCGTAACAATAACAAAAATAAAATACACCCCCTTCCACTTTTTTTTAAGTTTATTTTTATCTCTATTTCCTATTTAATCTTATGTATCTACCATGAATTCACCAATCTTCTCACGTCTCAGTTTGTTTGACAAAGGCAAAAAAAAGCAAAAACTTCGGGGGAAAAAGGAGGGAGTTGAGGGAGGGGTCATTCTCCACCCCCAATTCAAAGCAGAGTACTGAAGTAATAATAAAAAAGAGGGTAGAGAAGGGCTAGATGTTGAGCGAAAGGAGTGTATTAGTTGCCCAACAACTGCTAGAGCCTTCATGTAATTCAAAACCTCCGACATTTCCCCGACTTCGAATCTTCAGGGGACGACGGAGTGGGTTGGCTGACTTTCTTGGAATCTGAACTGAATCTGATCGAGATATCGAACGAGAGAAAAAGCTCGATACGTGACTTCGAAGAACAATGGTGGAAGATGCAAAGGTTCTGAAGGCTCTTTTGGGTTATTTTTCTTATTATTGTTGTTTTTTTGCTTTGCTGGTAATCGTCGATTTTTGATGCACTTGATGTTTCCATTTTCAACTTAAATGGAATTCTACAAATAAGAATGGTCCACACTTTGGAACGGGGGAAAAAGAAATGAGAGAAAAGAAGTTTGAAATCCGTAAACTGAAACGAAACAAAGGAAATTTAGTTTTCAAAAAAATTACTGAAAACAAAATGTGCAATGGATGAATTTATGTCTTCAAAGAACTATATCTTATTTTCAATTTAAACAATTCTCAATATTAGTTGCAAAGAAAGGGATAACTATACATACTTTGAATTATCAACTGTTCCTATTATAACTACTCACCTGAAAGTTTTTAAGATGAATAATTCAAACTTTTTTAGATTTGATAGTGATTATCAATTTTTGTTGCACTTGATATTTCCACTAGAATTCTGCAAATAGGAATGGTCTGCACTTTGGAACTGGTGAAGACAAGATATAAAGCGAGGAAAAAAATTGAAATTGCTAACTAAAACGAACAAAATAAAAGTTAGCTATCAGAAAATTTACTAAAACCAAAATCAGCAATGAATGAATTTATATCTTTAAGTAACTATAATTTATTTCTAGATTACAGTGCTGGCCAAATTATTAGACTAAAGAGTTTTTGTTTTTTGTACACTATTTGTACTAAAATGCTATTTATTTTACAGTTAAAGTACAGTTCACACTGTACACTGATTATTACGTTATTTTAGCATAATTTAAGGTTTGCAGGTGTCGGTACTGTCTGCTTTGTTTATGTTCTTTGTTTATCTACCTACCAGGAACATAACCTCAATCAGCTTAAACATTCACTAGTTCTTTTTATTAGTGTGTTCTGTTATATTTGAAGTTAGTTTTAGGTAATTAGTGAGTATGTGTATGTGAGTATATATAATAGTGAGTATAAACAATTTTTTACCTCCTTTTTTAAAAAGTGTTAAGAAATAGTGTAAATCTTGTGAAAAGTATGTCAAAAAGACTTAAAATGCTCATCAAGAGCAAGGGAATGCATGCTAAATATTAGATAATTATTTTACTGTTCGTTAATGTGTCTATAGTTATGTAATCAATAAAACATTTGCTTTTTAAACAGTCTAAGTCTAATAATTTGGCCAACACTGTAAGCAGTTATCACTATTATTTACAAAGAAACGAATTTCTATTTTGATTAATCAACTGTAACTAACTAACATAACTGTTCCGCCAAAACTAATTAAGACAACTAATTGAAGCTAACTAGTATAACCAACTGCTGTAATGAATATTTGAAAGGATAATTACTTCTATTTATCTAGTTCTCATTAGGTATTCTTTGAAGAAATATTATTTTCTGAAGCATAAGTAAAGAACATGTCTTATCTTCTCTACTGTTTTAATAATTTTCAGCCTTTCTACAGAAAAGTAAATTTTCAACTTGGAAGAGTGGTTGCATTATAAAGAACAAAACTCTTAAGGATATCTTACTTTGTAAGAAGAAAACATTTGTGGTGAAGTAATAAATGAGAAAATAATTGTCACGACAGTACAAAATAAAGTACAGGAGGAATGCATTGTTTATAACAGTGGTTCTAAACCTTGAGAGTGTAGAAAAATGTCAAGGGAGGCGCAAGTTAATAAAAGACAATAGTAACACAAACAATATGCAAATGAACACAGCATATTGGCGAGAAATACATCATCCATTATTTGTAAATATACAGGCGAACCAAATGACCTTTTAATTTTCTACTACGGGCAAAGCCGTGCGGGTACCGCTAGTTTAGCAATAAAACTCAACTTTTGATTATTTTTTACCAAACTAGCGTGTAATGAGTATATGCAAACCATTATTCATGAAATCATCAGATTTAATAAAAAGTTGTACAGATAAAATGTACAAAAAATTTCTAGATATTGATCAAAATCAGCATAAAAATTTAAAATGCATTCACAGAAGATAATTGCTTAAAATTAAATAGTGAATTAGAAGTTATTTCTTACTTAGGTAGCTAAACTTTTCAGGAAAACTTTCGCTGCTGTCAAACTGAATTTAGCAATCATTGTTTTTGATCAATAGCCATTTTATTCTAATTAGATTACCTTCAGCTTTCCTTAACCCTTTTAACGACTCGATAGGCTCTAAATTGGAGATCTTAATTCTTCTTTTTCTTCTCGAATAACTTAGGTTGTTCGAATGTTTCTTTCGTTAGAACAATTAAAACTTCATCTTAAATTACCATTTGTATCATAATGGCTTTTAAAGGTAATTATTGTAATCAACTTAAATCATCGCTGAAATGACTTTTAAATTCATTATCATTCAATGCAAGCTTTATTCGCCGTTTTTGTTGCATACGTCTCACTATAAAGTATAATACAAGGTATTACAAATTCATTTATCTATTCAATTTTTGCGCATTTGGTTTAAATCTACTGTCACATTTCATTTAAACACTGATTTCGTTGAGAATTTCACCAAACGTAATGATGTCTGAAGTGCCGTTTATCAACTCATTTTGAGAATTAAATATATACCTTTGTATAAAAAATTTAATCTGTCATCAACTACGTTTTTTACATTTGAATTCATTTTTATTCAATAACGTTAGAATAATTAAAGAAAAAACAGAATTTTTACTTAACATTAGTTAGAAGTACAAATTTTTTAATTAAATCGATATAAATGTGTAAACCAACTGTAAAATATCTAGTAAAATTTTTTACGAGTCTGAACGTAAAATTCTTTAAGTTGGAACACAAGATTTATACTAAAGACATTGTGTAACTGGATTTTTAAAGTCTATTTTTAACTAAATGCTTTACTGCGCGTTTCATTATTGCATACATTGTATTGCTTTAGGTTGAGTAAAAAGATGTTATGCTCTCCTTATTTCAAATAACACAATTATTTTTAAATGATTTTTTCCGTACCTCAGAGTTAGACGGACAAGTCCAAAAATTGCGATTTTCTGTTTATTAGTGCATCGTATGACAAAGCCTATTCCTCGTCAATCCATGTGAGCGCAAAGGGGGTGATTTCCTTCAGTCAAAAGTACTAGTTTTAGTCATTGAAATGGGTAGAATGAGCAAAAACAATTACATGGACCCAGAAAATACTTTCAATTTCCCAATAGATTTTTTTTTTTAATTTTTTAAATTGTTCGATTTTTGAAACAAGGCGTGGTCTTTATGACGTCACAAATGATGCAATTTGGCGCATCTTTCAACCACGTTTCCACGTTATGATAATCAAGCAGCGAATTAAAATTGTGCTCTACGCTTGCTATCAACCATATCGTTGCCAATACTCGCAAGTAAAGATGCGAATTAAATATTTTGTTCTGTGAATATCAACATTGAATGGCATTTCATCATTTGTGATGTCACACGACAGAAGTGTAAACAATGAAAGCGCACCGATTTAAGTAATTTTTTAAAAATATTAAACTTAAATAAATTATTTAAAAAATGGTCAGATCCTATGTTTTTAAACATGCTCTTACAGAAAAAAATACTTTTAAAATTTTGGAAACGACCCCATTCTAAATATATATATATATATATATATATATATATATATATATATATATATATATATATATATATATATAATTATTTACCAGTGTTAAAAGAGCGCGCGTAACATCTTTTACATGCGCCAGACAAAAGTTTTTTCTCTCTTCTCTAAAGTTGGGATTATATGACTTACGCTGTTCTAGCTTTGAGGTACAGATAATTTTTCTAGTTAAATATGTCATCTAAATATGCAAGTTCTGTCTCATGATCAACTTTCAATGAATTTAATGAACATAGGTCTGATTTACGTATAACGAACTTGAAATCTCTGTTCGAAAAGCTCTGGTCGTTTTAAGTATTTTGCTGAACTGAAGGAAAGTGATGATAGATGACGCCATAATAACCACATCAGTTTAGAAAACATTATTCTCTTCTTGCTCCACGGACTTCAAAAAAATACAACTTCTAAAAATTAATATATGTGTTAAAACTGCTTTTTAAAGCAATTAAGTATTTTAAGCTCACTGCTTCAGTAAAAATATGCTGTTTCACCAAAAAAATAAAAAGGAGAAGAAGAATAAAAGAAAACCCATCGTTTTCTTTAGTACTCTACACTCAGCTTCATACAAAGCGCCCAGTTATAACAAACTTAATTTAATAAAAAGAATTTGTTTTAAAATTTATTTTAAAAAAGTAATTACAAAAAAAACTTGAGCCGAAATTTAAAATCTGTAAGATCAATATTGGACGAAATTATATAAATGAATTATTTTTAACTACTTATTAGTCTGAAATTATAAAAATATTGTTGCGTCTTAAAAAGCTGATGAAAAGAATCCAAACGCGAATGATTTAAACTTGTGAACAGTTTAACAACAATTTAAAACTGTTTTCAATATTTGTTTTCCTTAAGTGGCATTAGTTTCACTTTTGAAGTCGAAGACATTGAGAAAAATAATCAGCACGTGCTTAACGCTCTTTTTCTTTCTGCATTAATGAAAATGCAACCACTCAATAAATTTTAACATCAAAGACTCATCTCTCTTCTGCTCCAATCTCTTTTTTTCGTTTCATAAAATTAAATAAAACAACTGCTAATTCAACTCTGAAAAAGGAGACCCCTGCCTTTTTAGAAGTAAGCGAATTATTTACAGTAATGAATAATTAAATCATTCACAAATGTAGAGCACTATTATGTTACTGATAATAATCCCGAGTAAAATAATTTCGGAACACTAAAACGATTCATGAAATACACCGCCAGCTCAGTCAAACCAGCCGAGGGCCACAGTTTTGTGCTTGTTAGCACTCATCAGCCCGGCATAGGAAAGTGACTGAGCTGGAGGTGGAAAACCTCTTAAGGAAGCCAAGAGTGCCAAACAAACTGGTCGCTAATACAGAATTAGCACTGACCAGACGAGTGACCGAAGCAATGGTTCGGTTCAACTCGAATATTGAAGGCAAGGCAGGTATATTCAGTAAGTTACCGCCCTACAGCCAGGGCTAAGGCAGAAATATATGAAATACACCGCCAGCTCAATCAAATTCTTGCGGTGTATTTCATGTATTTCTGCCTTAGCCCTGGCTATAGGGCGGTAACTTACTAACTATAATGACTGTCAAATTATGCTTCAGTCAATCACAAGCTATGTGTATTTCAATCTCATTTGATTTCTTGCACATCAAATGTATACATGAACGCTAAGCCGCCTAAAATATTCCAAGTAAAACACTTAATGTCATGTGTTAGGAATGTTCTTTTATACCATTTTTTTTCTCCAAGACCATTTTAGATAATTTCTTAATAATCACAATTGAATTATATAAAAATCACTTATCTGCCCGCATAGGAATATCTTATGAAAAACGTCTTGACATTTCTACGATTTGTTCCCAAAATAGATTAATAAATACAAAAAGGATTAACTGAAAAACTACTAGCCATCTATCTGGTTAAGTAATGTGTTCGATTAGATGACGTTTAAGACTATCCAGAGTCTAATTGTGTTTCCTTAATTAACAGAGTCTAGAAACTTCTGAACTGCTATTTAACCAAAAACGTTACTTAAAAAGGAAGATTTCTAGAAGTTTGAGCAAATGCTTTCATGTCAACGTAAAACGAGTGTTATAAAATTGAAAATTCGACAATTGGTAGCATTTTTTTGGAAAAGATATTCTGTTTATTATTTATTGCTAGTTAAACTTCTGCAAAATGAAACCCTGAAAGTAATTTTAAACATATACTTGCGAAACTTCAGTTAAATTTCATTTAAGAAAACCATACAATTATTTTTCTTTTTTATTTCTACCGCCCCATGATGAGAAGATTCAACTTTTCTCGGTTTTTCATTACGAATTCTGATTACATCTCAACTGTATTTACTTTCCCTTAATCACGTGACCGTTATCTTTCTCTTCTTGGGATGACGACTGAATGAAAACTCTGTCGAGAAGAAGAGCACAAAGAAAAGCGAGCTCATCTGCTAACAGTAATTAAAGCTCAAAAGTGGAAATGAGAACAACATAGTTACTTTGTTCTATCATGTACAAAAATGGTTCCTTTTTTTCGCTTAAATTAGAACAATTATGCAAATTTTGTTTCAGGAATAAAGCAAATTATTCTTTTATCTTACTTATTATGCAGAATGATAACAAAAGATTAATCTCGCGCAAATTGCAGGAACAATATAATAACAAAATAAAACTTGCTGAAAAAATGTATCAATATGGAAAAATTTTCTGCTTAAGATAACTGGGCAAAGTCGTCAAAAAGCTGTTCAATGCATAATCATGACTTAAGCTTCTATTTAATTATATTTTCTTGTTCAACGAGAGCGTAGTCAATCCTATTTTTAATATTACTTTTTAATCCTTCGTAGTTCTTTTTGAAAAATCTTTTTCACAGTTTTTCCACTTCAATGCAAGAGAATGTTTAATGCATACTGGTAACTAGCATTTTTTAGAAACATTAAAAAAGGATTTCGCCCAATCTCACAAGTAATGTGGTACAATGTTCAAGAATTTCCAGCAGAAGACTAAACCTTAGGAAAAAATGTTTGTTTACTAATAAATTAAGATAATACTTCCTAATCATGAGATTCGTATGCATAGTATTTTTTTAAATTAGCAATGTTCAAGAGTATAAATTATAACAATGTAAGAATATTTTGGACGATTAAGTGTTATACGACTTATGCTTTTGATTTCACAGATTGGGACAGTGTTGATGTCTTTACTACATGTTGCTACACTATTCATAGGTTCTACATAGTTTAAGTTACGGGTCTTGAATGCCTCTCATTTAGCCCAACCAATGAGAATTCGTTTAACCCTGAGGACTATGGTTTGTTGAATGTTCTGTGACGTAAAATAAAACAAGAAAACTCACTTTTGCTGTGGAACCATAGAATTATGCCTCACGGCAATGATTTCTGGCCCTATAAACATTTGCGCTTTCACTGATCAATGGAATGAAACAAAGTTTATTTAACTATTGAAAAAGCCACAAACTTAAGATATAGAAAAAGCATTTTTTTGAACGAGATTAAAAAGTAATAAATATTACCACGCGGATAACGATGAAGTGAAAAAAAATTTAAAAACTCATTTACTAATCCTCATATACATAATAGCCAACGATCGAGTAATGCTCCTGACGTCATCAACAACGAAACTCGCGCCTGGAATGATAATTTGATAATATGTTTTGGTAATACTTAACATGCAGGGAATGACTTCATTGCGACAAGGGTGAAGGATCCGGTAACGTAACTATTTTGTTGGTAAGACTGTGCCATTTCAGGGGAATGAAGAACCAAAAAAGTTGTCGATAATGAACGCTATCTACTGGAGTTTAGGGTTCATCCACTGGAGTAATGGTTAAAATTTCAACTATCAAAATATCACCATTTACGTTCCTATGACTGAATAATAGAAAGTAGCGTATCAATCAAAATGGGATGCAACCGATTTTAATTTGTATATTAAAAATTTTTTACCGTACAAGTTAAAACAAACCGCTTACCTGCTTGTTGAGCATTGCCAAAAACTACTGAAATTTAAAATTATAGGTTTCTTTCTTACCCAAAACCAGTTATTGAACGAGTTCGAAAATTCCATTAAAGTTAAAGGTAAGACGACAAGCAATTAAATAAAGCAATTTAACAATAAAATTTTCGACAAATAAAAAAAAAACCCCACAAGCTAACATGAAAAGCTCCATTAGAAGGAATTTAAATCAGAAGGAACAAAAATGGCAACAGCAATTTCAGTAGTAAGAAATAAGTTCGCCATTTCGGCATGTAGCACATTTTTAGAATTTCTCTGGTAATATTTACACCTGAAACATTAGTAGAGAAAGTAGTTATTACTACACTGGACACCTTTTTCCGTTCTAAATAAATGGTATTCATAGCATTATTCGACAGAAAAGCTGAAACTATTCATCCGTTCACCTCTGTTTCTTCCATCTGCTTGTACCTTGTATTTAAAAGTTAAGTGAAGAGGAACCACTTTTACCTCATATTTTCCCCCTTTCGCCTTTATCTCTTATTTAGTTCTTCTTAGTGGCAACAGCAGGGAAAGGGAAAGCACCTCCTGCATTCAACAAGAGCAATAACAGCCAGGGTATCAGGTGAAGGTGACATTTTAATAAAGCCGATTGTCATTCGTAGTTTGACAGCCCAACAATAAAGATCCTGAAGGTCTTAGAAGCCCTTCTTTTAGAAATCTGGCAATTCTTTAAGGAAGCTTGGTTCATTTGCAAAGTACCATGGGTTTGGCATTTTCGTTAGTTTATTGCTTTTTTACTACAAATTCCCATTCATTTTATACACAACACGGCTTCTAAAGACAGCTTGATGTAATTTCTGTGAATAAAAGAGTTTTCTATTTTAACATAAGGGTTTTGATTTGAATTGACACATTTTACATCAAAGGAAATGCAACCATGTCTGTCTATCACTCTCTTTAGTCCATTGTATTCAATATCCATTAGAATAATTGAAATTGACACTTTATACACTTTACAAAGGATCAATTCTAAGTAAATATTCTTATCTTGAAGAAAATGAAACAATTTTTTCTATACAAGGAGTATAATTAGCAGTCATGAAACGCATTTTTGAATGAAGAGAAGAAATACATTTGAGACACAGTTTTAAGAATTTCTTTCCGACTTGTAACATAGAATATAAGCAAATATCAATATCTTTGTACAGTAAAAGTAATTAATTACATCCCTGAATGAAATTAACGCATCAGAGAAATCACTTGTAAATATGAATTCACAAACTTATAATGTTTTGTTGGTAGTAGTTATCAACTGTAAGAGAGCATTCATTTTCCTAACTGTAAACTAAACTTTATATTTCTTGTAAATGCCATGCAATTGTTCCTTCACCAGCAAACACAGTCCTGGAAGTTTGCTTATTTTATTTGTTATTTCTATTATTAATCAAACATCGCGGAAAACATTGCTGTTTTAAAAATTTAAAGGACTAAATCATCGAATAAACGTCTATAATAAGCTTTAATATTCATCAAAACGTTTTAAAATCATATCTTCTTTATATATAAAAATGAATGTTCGTCTATATGTTATCCATGAACTCAAAAACTACCCGGCAGATTTGGCTGAAACTTTCACAGTTTGTTATTTTTGGTACTGGGAATGTTTATAGACCAGTTCGAAAAAAATCCGATCGATAGTTCCTTTTTTCTGCAGAAATTAATTCGCGTGAAAGATCTCATTGATAAGAAGTTAGCTGTTGCCATTTTTCTTGAGTTTGAACGAATAAAATCTTTCTTTATTGTTTTATGGCTTTTCATGCAACGGGGGGATTTAAAACTTTTTCTATTTGAAATTTTCAGCGATTGATTGATCTTGCAAACTGCGTGAGTACAAAATTTGAGTATAGTCACGGCTTCACTTGACCCCTGGATCGATTATTATGAAAATTGCTATATATATGTATTTTATCACGGAGAAGGTGCATAATATGCTCATTGAAGCCACTCGCCACCAGGTGGCACTGCAGAGTAGCAACTTCTGCCCCGTTCAACCGATTGTCATGAAAATCAGTATAATGATGTATTTTTTTGTTGGCGTAGCAACGCGCGTCGGGTACAGCTAGTCCTGTATATTTTTCAATGAATTTCTTATCAATAACTGCAAACAAGTCTCATAACGTGTGTGGATATTTACAAGAATTTCATTTTTCTTTTTTCATTTGTTTCATGAAGTCATGGGTGTGTATTTGATAGTTTATTTAGTGTAATTATCCATTTTAAAATGTATAAAGTCGACTTAAAACTGAAAAAAATTGTCACATGACCTCAATAGTTCTTTCTAACTGTTTTATAGGATTTTAAAATTTTTGGTAATTAATAAGAAAGAATTTTTTTAAATAAATATTGTGGTGAAAAATGTTTGTTCGTTTACAGGAAAGATGCATTTTGCTAAAACTCACCTTAAGTCGCAAAAACACGTGATTTCTTTTTCACAGCAGCTCGCATAAAAATGAGTGAAAGAATGTCATAAAAATATGACAGTCAGATTTTCGGACAAATGTTTTTAGTGAATTTATTTCTTAGCTATTTCAAAAAATCCTTAAATATTTTCAAACATTGGTTGAATGCAAAATTTTCGTATTGATGATGATCATGTGTTTTCAAGTAACACAAGATAGTTAAATTTCGTGACACATGAAATATTATTTCCGAGCCCTAAATATATTCCACGTAATTTCAAATTACGTATATGCAATTTTTCTTTATGTTAATAATTGTGTACAATGTTTATGACTGCTCAAAAGATGTGGAAAGAAAAGAAAGCATAGAATGTAATTTTTTTGGCTTGTCATCCCCCAGTTAGAATTCATCATTATTTATATGTAACGATGTGACAGTAAGTGAAAAATGTAGAACGTCATGACATTATGCAAAACAAAACAAGTTACTTCATAGGAAAGAATTGTCTTTATTTTAGATTCTTCACGTTTGAGAGAGACTGGCAAAAATCAATAAATTCTAAGAACATTTGCAACTAAATACTCAGAATGATGAAAAAAACGCACACATGATCTTTGTCGCCTGTCTTCAGGAATCATATAAATTAAGAAAAAAATGACATCAAACTTTTTCATTTTTGCTAAGTGCAAAATACTTTTTGGGTAGCGCGTGACTTTTATTCTTAAGAACAAAGAACACTACATAAGATTATGGAGGGAAAAAAACGTATTCCTTCCAACTAAGTACATGTTCCTAAAAAAACTCGGAATAGATGCAATTCGTAGATCTCCAAAAATCGCAGCTAAGTCTCTTTATTTTTCGACTTAAACCTGTCTCTTAAAAAGTCCCCAGAACTCGGAGTAAAATGTAATAGGCTTAAGCGAAAATGCTTCGCAAAGAGAATTACATTTTTTAGTGACTGTTTATTTACCCATTCAAAATGATGGCTTCTTTAAATTACACGCTATTTAAGAAAGGAGAAATTCCTGTGTACAACATGAGATATTTGCTTAGAAATTCTTCGTCGCGCGTACGGAGGTCTTTGATTGTCCTTTAATGGTGCTTTCGGTGACAAAAACAGATGCCAAATTCAGATTACTTACTCATCACGTGCTTTAAAGTGGATTCTTCGCTGTAAAAAAAATGATGAAGAGGTAAGGGGTTGCACATAAATTGAATCTCGTATTCATAAGTTTTTGCAAATCGGTTTTCGGTAGAGTCATCCTAAGGGTAAATTTAAGTCAATATCTATGTCAAACTAGTCATATTTTAATAGTTTTACAGTATTTTCTGGAATAAAACAGAAGAAAAACTCCTGTGAGATGTTGTGTAGTTATCTCAAAACTAAGGAATAATAATTATGAAATATATTCAAAATGATTTATTTCCCTGGTTCAAAGTTATCCTGCCATTTAGGGTCATTTTCAGCCTCGTCAGAAATGAGATTCAAAATAAATTATTTTGCTGAAAGTAATGTAACAGTAAAGCAGAAAAAATAAGTTTCTAAATGTTTAAAAATTCTCCTATGTACTTCACAACAACACAAGAGTTGTATCATTTATGAGATTGCTTAGAATATTACATTGTAGAGGGATCCATTTCAATATATTTCAAAAATAACTTCCAAACAGTTACTTCTGAATTATTTATCAGTGAAATTCACTGTGGAAATACGACCAACTCTTTTTTTTTTTTTTTTTGTGTGTGTGTGTGTGTTAAAAAATGAGGTTATAATTAAGCAACAGAAAACTTATTCCATAAATTTGTGAGGAGAGTTCAGTAATGAGCCTTCAAGGTCTTTTTTTTTTCTTTCATTCTTTTAAGTCATACAAATAAATTTGAAAACACTTAAAATTACAAATTTAACCGACATGACTCAAAGTTACTTTAAATGAGTGTATCACACTATGATAAATTTGCATGCACTTTAAATTATAGTTAGTGATAAATATTGTTATAAAAAAGTCAATCAGGAACAAAAAAATAATAGGCGATCATATTCCGGTGTCTTCGTGGGACAAGACAGTATGTCAGAAAAAACACGATTTAAATCTAAATTCTTACTGAAATTTCCGTATTTTTATCTACTCACTTGTGTGCATATTGTATCATTGAAGAAATCTCTTACTATTTGCATTTTACCTGTCCCAAGCTCGTCTTTGCAGAGACATTATCAAATTTAACTTTCATAGAATTCCCACATCCCTACAATCTAACAATTCAACTATACATTTGCAACTTTCATGGAAATGGTATTAATCCGACACATTCGGATGGTTATATATATATATATATATATATATATATATATATATATATATATATATATATATATATATATATATATATATAATAATAGCCAATTCACTGATCGAGTAACGCTCTGATGTCACCAACAACGAAACTCACACCATAGCAAGATAATTTAATAATATTTTTTGGCAATATTTGACATGCAGGGAAAGGTTTTATTTTGACACGGCTGAACTGGATCTTGTAACTTAGCTGTTTTGCTGGTAAGACTTATTTTAGGAGGATGAAGAAACGAAAAAGTGGTCAACAATGAATGCTATTTACTGCAGTTTTAGGGTAAAATTTCAACAATCAAAATTTCACCAAACAGGCAATAGCTTAGTTTAAATGCATAAGCAACTTTCACCAACTTTTCAAGGTACGACGGGCGATTTTCTAGTTAAGAAATATTAATTCTTTAAAGTAAAAAGTTGCTCCTAAATTTACATACATTTGTTTGAAAGTTTTAGAATTTAAAAAACCAAAACTATTTCTATAATGAATGAAAATACATTTGAAGAAAATGACCATTGATGAAGTTAGCTTTCTGCTCTTTCTTATTTTTTGGCTTTAGAGGTTGTTTTTCACTTTTTATCAATACACAAATCTTGGTTAATGGATGCGCTGTTACTTTCAGAAAAAAAAATCCAAACTAGAAAGAACCATTTCTCTAAAAAGATAAAAGGTTCTTTGTACCTCTGGAACATATGAACCAATACATGAAATCTGAGCTGGCGGTATGTTACTGAATATATGAACCAATGTTTTTTTTTTTTTTTTGAGAGGTGAGGGGGTGGGTGAAATAAAGTTGGAAGCAGTAGCAGATTCACAAGAACACCTATTATTTTCAACAGTATGCACATACATGAATATAACGAGGAATATTAAAGAAAAAAGCACATTCTGAAAAGTACATGATTTTATAAACATGATAATAATAAAGAAAGTTTTAAGTGACAGAAAGTAATAACAATTATAAAGGTTATCTTTACTAATAATAAAGCTCAAAGTCTCTCTGTCTGGATGTTTAGATATCTGGATGTCTGGATGTCTGTGACGCGCATAGCGCCTAGACCGTTCGACCGATTTTCATGAAATTTGGCACAAAGTTAGTTTGTAGCATGGGGGTGTGCACCTCGAAGCGAGTTTTCGGAAATTCGATTTTTTTCTTTTTCTATTTCAATTTTAAGAACATTTCCCGGAGCAAAATTATCATAAAATGGACGAGTAAATTACGAAATTATCATGACGTGGAATGGAAGAGAGAATGAACATAGCCAATTGGCGATAAATTCATCATCCATTATTTGTAAATATACAGGTGAACCAAATGACCTTTTAATTTTCTACTACGGGCAGAGCCGTGCGGGTACCACTAGTAATTAATAACGCGCAATAAGAGTAATAAAATTTTTATAGTTATAATAAATAAAAATTATTGGTGAAACACATAAGAGTAATTAAGTTCAAGTAATAAATTCAAATTTTTAACATGTTTAAACTACTCTTGATTCATACATAAGTAAACTGTTTTAACGACAATACCAGAAAAAAAAGTAAAACTCCAGTGCCCACCAACCACGTTAAATGCTCCAAGCGCTAGAGGATGATTTCTTTCTTAAACGACTCAAACTTATGGCTTAAATATTGTTACCAAAACGCCTTTAGACGAACTACCTTTTATTTACATAAGCATATTTAAGTGAATTTTATTAAACATAACTGACGTTTCAACGGTTTTACGGTACGTAAAATATAGTGCAGTATTTTTGTATTACTGGTCGTTGGAACAGCGTTTTAAATTATTCACCTGTTTCCAAAAAAACGACTTAAGAACCTGCGAGCGACATGCTAAAAAAAGAACAAATGGTGCTCAGTGAAAATAAGTGAAAAATACTCCTTGCAACAAACTCGTGTTTGTAATAAGTGCGTTATATCAACAGAAGTGACTCTGAAAAGGAATCCATTAAGTTAAATAGGATGAAAAATTTTGCATTTACGTGACAAAGTCGATACTTTATCAGAAGATCTCATATATTTTCCAAAATGAGAAATATTTTCATTCGTCATTTTTCTGCGGTTAACTTCCTTCAAACAGTCAACTGTGCAGCTGCAGGATTCTTGGCAAATTATTATAGGAATGTCATCTGTACTATACATATAAAATATTCCTAATTACTGAATTTTTTGATCAGCGCTTAACTTTTTACGGAAAACATTTTTTTTTAAATATGCTATGATTTTAAAAAAATTAACTGGTTTCTGGGTAAAAAAAAATCCCCAAATGACAATGAGTTCATGATGTAGCCGCTTTTTTTTAAAAGAAAATTCTGACTAGAAAATTATTTGTAATCTATGATCAGTATGGGGTACAAGCTGCAGCCGGAAGAAGATTGTTTTTAGCATTGTAAATGTGCACCTCGATGTCAGTGGTGGATTTTCACACCTGGGGACGCGTCGCAACGCCTTTTGAGGGCCCCTTTATCTAACAAAACTATTTTCACGTGCAGTTTTGATTCTTTTTGAGACACAAATGTTTTATCAGGGAAATCTCGCAATAACCATAGCTGCGAGAAGGTGAATTGTGACATGGGAGCAAAATCGTCCAGTTGCACAGATGCTATATCACACAATGCCTACGGGAACGAACATGGTTAAGGCATGAAACGGACACCTGCAATGACTGTATGTTGTTTTTTAAAAACTGAAATCTGCACATATCTGACGTAATCTGCACTATCTGATATATCTGCACATGATCTGCACATATCGGTTTTGGAACTACCTTATCATTAATAAGCGCACTATTTTTCTGCGTCTAAAGAAATCGATTTCACTAAAAATGTTATGCACTGACAAGAATGTTTCGTTTTATGTTTTACTAGTGGCACCCGCACGGCTTCGCCCGTAATAGAAAAATTAAAGGTCTTTTGGTTTGCCTGTATATTTACAAATAATGTATGGTGAATTTTCTCGCCAATTGGCCTGTACCGACGTTACAGTTCAACGTTATGATAATTTCGTATCTCGCCAATTGGCTTGTGCCCATGTTACGGTTCCACATTATGATAATTTCGTAATTTATGATAGTTTTTTTCTTAAAATTGGAATAAAAAAAGAATCACATCGAATTTTCGAAAAATCGCTTCGAGGTGCACACCCCCATGCTACAAACTAACTTTGTGCCAAATTTCATGAAAATCGGCCGAACGGTCTAGGCGCTATGCGCGTCACAGACATTCAGACATCCAGACATCCGGACAGAGAGACTTTCAGCTTTATTACTAGTAAAGATAAAGATTTTAATCCCGTCTTAGAAATAGAGCTAGTATAAGCAACATTTTTACTGTTGGCGAAGCACCGCCTGGTAAAACTACTAATGCTTCTGCAAAGAACAGGAAGAAACTTAGTTTAATTAATATTTATCATTGAAAAGGAATATTTCTTTATATATTTTACTCATACATTGTCACTTTTAATAGCATTCTAAAGCTTGAGAGGTAACAATTGTGTAGATTTGACGATTGAAGATACCCTAAGTGGTAGGAAAGAAATTGGTAAGCACTTGTTTCACTGTTACAAATAGCACTTTTTTTTAGTACGAGGAAATGCAGCTGCGTAACGAAAAAAGTCAACATCATAGTTCCTTTTGCACTAAAAGGAACGTATTTCGAACACATGCATGAAAGTTTCACTGCGAATTTGTATCACTTTCCGCGTGTGATTCAGCCAACTACATTATTAATTTTGAAAAAAAAATATTTTTTTTTTTTTTTTTTTTTTTTTTGTAAATTTACTGTCTTTATTTTTTACTTAAAAAGATTTCGGTAGGGTTTTAAACATTTATAAAGAAATAAAATATACATATTTGTTCCACTTTATCACTGGTGACCTTTTGACATACAATTCTATTTTCAACAAAAGAAAAAAAGATGCTTAATAATTCTACGTTTCCTGTGTAAAAAAGAGATTATATCCTCATAGTATTCGGCACCTATAAGCAAAGGGGTGTAAGTGCCAAAATTTAAAATTTGGAGATAATCAGTACAAGTGGTAGGAGAGACCGTCCTCTACTTTAGGGCAAGAGAAGGTACTTGTGGCCTTTTTAGGTGCTGCTATACAGCACGCTTTTAAAAAACATTTCAATAAAATTCTATCTACGGTTTGAACTTTCAAAGCGTTTTACTCGAAACTTAAAAAGTAATTAGCTTCTAGTTGCCTCATATTTGGTCCTGAAGCAAAAAACAATTTTGTCTTTTGATTATAGAGTGAAAACCTGTTATAACGAATGCCAATACAACGAAATATCCGTTTCAACGGAAAAAAATCAGTCCCGATTTAATTTCCATTACGTTGCTACATTTCAACGCGTTTTTGTACGCGTTACATTTCAACAAAATTTCCGTCACAATGAAAAAAAAATTGCGCTCCCTTCAAAATCGTTGTAAAGGATTTCACTGTAATACCACTAATTTAATAAGCAGTTTTCCTTAATTTGTTGATAGCGTAACATTTTAATATTATCAAGCATATAGCCTTATAAATACTTTGACATGTCTAGTAATTGAAAAACGATAACAGAATGGAAGAAATATTAGGAATCCCACCCATGCTCAATATGTATGGAATATTCTATGTGGGGCCTTCAGAAATCCCAGGTCAATTTGCCTATCGAGGGCCATCGGCCCTCTTGCTAACAAGAAACCAGTCCCTAAAACGCCGTCTCATTACACGAGGAAAATACGCTCGGCGCAGTGATGGCTTTTTTATATGGCTATCTTCGTCCTGCCTGACGAAAAATTGAGATCGGGAAGAAAAGGGCCCAGCATGCAAAAAAAGAAGAAGAAGAAAAGGAAAGAAGTCACCTTTATGCGCCCATTTATTTCTGAACCCATTACTAAGACTTCTTTGCAAGGGGCAGGAGATAAAAAGGAAAGAATATAAATAAATTACCGAAATAAGCGATGTATTAAGGCAGCCTCACAAACGAGCAGATTTGTTACCCGACAGTAAATGTATTTTCAAGGGAGACATATGACTAAATTAAAAGAAAATAACGCTGTTTCCGGATCCATAAAACCGTTTTTTTAATGGTTACAGATGTCCGACTGGAAATGGCATATATTTTGTATAGCAATAAAGAATTCTTTTGCACTTAGTGGAATGTGATTCTTGAAAAAGGAAAAAATATTTTATGTCCGATTTTTCAAACATGGAATGATGTAATAAGTAGCAGAAAGTATGAAGTTCCATTTATGTTTCCATTAATTTTTTTAGGGGGTTGGAATGAGGGTTATCAAGGAACTCTTTCAACACATGTAGCGCTCATTGAAAGTCGTTATGAATCTGGATATTTTCTTCCCTCCTGCGCCGAGAAAAAATAAGAATAAGTGTAACGATGCGCATTTATAGTGACAGTTACAGTGAAAGTGTGACATCTAATCATATTTCTGAGTAGAAAATCTAAAACAAAGCAAAACGTAGCGCAAATATTTTCTTCTATAGAATAAGCTTGCCCAGACAGTGAACACTTTGAAATTTTAGGGGAAAGGGCTGTTAAAAGTTCTTGGACGTACCTTTATTTATCAATGATGATTTATGTTGTTTTGAAAGCTTACTATATCTCTCACTGAGCTATAGAAAACCCTGGAGTGAGGACTGAACGTTCGAACTTCATTCTCTATTTCAAAACATAAATGAAAAAACTCGAATTTTCAAGTGCATGTCGTTGCCTCAGAACAACAAAAGGATCTTACTGTTTTTTTTCCGGGATTAGATGTCCTTTGTTTACTCTGAGGCTACGATATAATGGTAAAAAGGCTGACTTTAAATGGCTTTTGAGTTGCAAATTTTGCAACACACAACTTTGTATTTTTTCCCGTAGCTCTAAAGACTACAGCATTTTCAGAGAAATTTCCACTTGATGGCTTGAGTCATAAAAGCAATTGTATTCATGTGAATCAACTCGACTGGTCCTTTGTTACAGTATATTAATGCCTTGCTCCAAGTTTCCTTACAGTTCGACGAGGTCTCTTAATAACATTTTATATTTTAATCTATACAACTCAAATGTTATTCTGTTTTAGCTTTCTTTACTAAATATCCATTGACAGCTTGACTTCATCGTATTTGAAAAGCTGTGAAGCCAGGTATACTTGAGGTTTCATATTGTAGCGAAGTTCGTACTTTCCATCCGTGGATAACGGTGGCTCAGTGGTAGAGTTCTCGCCTGCCACCATAGACTAATAATAAAAGTAGACCGATCTTTCTCAGACTTGCTGATGAAAAAATTGGTTCATGGATACATCATGTGACTGGTGGAAGGCTTGGCGAAAACTTTGGCAGCATAGTTGCTAGATGGCAGGATTATCTATAGTTTGGCACTCGACAAGTGTAATGTGTTTTCATTATGATTTTTTTCCAGGTCCAGAGATTGAACTGTTTTTCTTTTAGTTATGCATTATTTTGACATTAGTAATTATTTTTATCACAGTTTTCAGTAACTTTTATTTCATTTGGAACTGCTACGTCAGCTTTGGCGTGAACGTAATGGCGTAAACGTTTTCCGTTAACGCAAAAATGTACTAATCGGTATCTTAAATTGAAATTGTAGGTAAAAATCTTACCGTTTGCCTATTCTTTTTGGGCGCTTGCATCTTTAATTGCTTAGAGAGTTATTGAAATTGACTAAAGAAAATGCACAGTACTATCTAAACGAAAAACTCACAATATTAACAAGATATTTATAACTTAAAATAACAAATTTACAAATCGGACTCCATAAAAGATCATTTTTTCGTGTTATATCAATTCTGATCGTCTGCGACGCTCAACGTCCGCTGTTGTTAGGATATCCACCAGTCACATGGTTTGGTTTATGAGCAGCAAAAGGGTTGCCATAGCTCGGTCTATTCTTATTATTAGTCTATGCCTGCCACCCGAGCGACCCGGGTTCAAATCCCAGCTAGGGCAAAGTGAGTTTTACTAAAATTTTCCATCTACTGTTTCCCGTGTTTTACCGAATGTGCTATTAATTTCTGTATCTTTCCAAGTCTGGAAAGTTCCAGCACTTTCTCAAGTTGTATATAAGCAGATGTAGCGTTCATTCGTGGTTCTGAATAAAGATCTCGAGTTGAGACTAACGAGTATTCCCTTCATTTGGATTTCACACTGTCTTCGCCAGCCTTATCTACGCGACAATATAAAATTATTACAGCTTAGCACGATGTGAAATGCAGAAGCAGTCGGAGAATCTATGAGAAATAAACTGAATAGAAAAACTATTACATCTTAGTCATAGCTTCTTTAATGCATAGTTCTTTAAATTTTCTCTTCCAAAAATGTATTCAAAATTAACTATACAGGTATCAATCTTAGAGCAGGAATAAAAATAGAAAGAGCTAGTCCAATCATTGGCCAAGCAAAAGCTTGGGCAAAGAGCTCGAGTCACGTGATTCAACAGCGACAAGTAGTTGACACGTTTTGAGTGAAACTAGCGAAGGAAACCTGATTTCCCCCAATGCTTTTCTTTAAAATATATAATATGTAACTTGGGATCTTCCATTTTATCTCTTCCCAATGATATCAATAACATTCTATCCTAAGTTGCTCACTAAGTTCTCACTACAGACATTATTTTGTTTTAAAACTTTAAAGTAATACTTTTATGTTGAATATGTAATAGATGCAGTCTAGAATGTGAGGATGCAACGTCCAATATGCGCTATGTTATAAACATTAAGAGTAAGAATTATTATTAGAACAATGCAACAGTGAAGAACAATTGCAATGTTCTAATAAAAAGTGATTAATTTAACCCTCTAAACTCACATGATATAGTGAAATCTCATTAAA
This sequence comes from Uloborus diversus, assembly GCF_026930045.1. Classification (NCBI taxonomy): domain Eukaryota; kingdom Metazoa; phylum Arthropoda; class Arachnida; order Araneae; family Uloboridae; genus Uloborus; species Uloborus diversus. Next base: position 58,579,067 of record NC_072732.1, on the reverse strand, counting down.
AAAAACTTCAAAGGACCGCGAGTTTTGTTCGTTGTAACGAAACTTTTGTTGTAATGGAATACAAGCATTGTAACGGCAATTAAAATGGAACTGAAAAATTATTTCTTTGAAACAGATATTTCGTTGTATTGGTATTCGCTGAATCGGGATTTCACTACTTATTCTATTTTCCAGCATCCGGGCCGAGGCAGATTTAAATGCCATCCTAGTTCTGCATGAAATCACTTTCAATGTCATTTAGTGTCAATTGTGCCATCAGGAGAGAAAAATAATATATAGCCCTGGCATTTTCAGGCGATGTCCACAACTTTTTAGACCACAATTATCATCAAATAACGAAGTAAATATACTTGCTGGAGATTGTATAGTTATCTGAATCCATCAATACTGCATTGCTACCACTTTTTCTACGCATTTGCGGCAAATTTAACTAAATATTTTTTTATTTATGTAACTTTCATATACCCATTTGAGATTGTAGGGGAAAACATTAAAACATTTTTTTAATTAAATATTTAAACCCGAAATCGCTCCAAAAATATCTGTCCAGTATTACCTTAAAAATGACTTCTGTTTATGGAGGAATTTGGAATAGGGATGCATCCTTGAAGCCATCATTCATTTAAGTGATATTCATGAGCAACAATTTTGAATCTTTCATCTCGCAAATGGATGAATTTTTTCGTCCGACTTACCACCCCTTTCCCTTACTTGTTAACTCCGAGGAAACATTTCATGTTTTTCAATGAGCCTTCTCTATCTCTATGGCCTGTTGCAATTTCTTTGTCTGAATGGAAATGAAGTTTGTATGCTCAGTTGTATTCCAAAAAAATGAGTGCACATTTTGGTGTTTGTATCTTTTGACAACTGGTGGAATTTTTCCCCCAAAGTTCATGTTTTACCTTTTTTACGCTGCTAATGCGCGATCTGAAGACATTAATTTTTTTTTTAATTTTTCCCGTGTTTAGGATGGCAATACACAACTTTTTTGGCTATTAGAAGTTGCTTCTCGAAAATGTCCTTTTTTTGGGTCGACCCTTCTGTGTATATATGGATACGGTGAGCTCAAGAAAGGAAAAGTTAGCTATAACCAAGAACAAAAAATTTGAAGAATTGTTGTTTCAGTGTGGAATGTTTTTTGGAGCACATTGGCACATTAAAACAACTGGATGGAACAAATGGTAATGGCGAAAATCCTCTTGCCATACAAAAAAATTGCGTTTTCCAATTTTTTTTAAAGTAAATAAACTCACTGGCCAATGAATTCGAAACCCAAGATCAATATTTTATCGCACCACTTTTTGATCGGATAACTGCTCTGATTCGTTTGGGCATCGAGTCTACAAGCTTCTGGGGTGCATTTACATCCAGAGAATACCATACATTGACAATGCAGCTTTTTAGATCCTGTAAATTAGATGGAAGAGGAGAGTGATGTTCGATGCGTCTTTCCAACATGTCCCACACATTTTTTAAGGGGTTAAGATCCGGGATTTGCGGTGGCCATGGAAGATGTTGGAAGTCATACTGATACTCAGCGAAGCAATACGGCGAACCAACCAGCGAACCACTTCTGGCACGATGTATAGTCGCACTATCGTCCATGAAGTATCCATCACCATCAGGATAGAAATGCAACATTGCAAGGTGCACTTAATCTACCAATATATCTAGGTATCGCATAGCTCGAGGAACACCAGGTCTCCCTACAGAACCAATCTGAAATCTCAAAGGTTTCTTCAAATATTCTTTCAATTTCTTCAAAGGTTCAAAAATTTATTACCGGAAAACGGTTAATGATTTAAAAAAAATCCTGCTGAAAATTCATATGATAGGCTATAAGTTTTTCTACCCAGAGTTGCAAATTTTAGTTCAAAAACTTTCCAATCAATAGCGCTTCAAGTAGTAAGCCTTTAAATTTAAAAAAAGATAAAAAATTGCATCATAGTTTTTCAAAAAATGTTTTTAATGAACAAAATTACATAACAATATTTTTAAAATGTCTACCGTCGGTATCACATGTTATAATGGGAGAAAAATTCGGTGAATTTCAATTATTCCTTTTTGATTTACGGAATTACTATCTAAAGCGCAATCTGCTGAAAAAATTTTGAACTAAAATTTGGTAATCGTGGGGAACAAACTTACTGCACATCATATGCATTTTCTGTAAGAATTTGTTTTTTATCACTAACCGTTTTCCTGTTATAAAATTTTAAAAAACAGTCAGTCTAATTCAGGACACCCTGTAGGTAAGCAATAAGCATACTTTTTCAAATCTGACTTTCAAGCATGATGAATATGATGCATCTTGGGGTGGCCATGCATGAGTTTTTTTTTTTTTTTTTCATAAAACAAGACCAAACGTTAATGTAAAAAAAAATATTTGCAATAGGGTTGTTTCCTTCAGTCAAAAGTACTACTTTTAGTCACTGAAATTGGTAGAATGAGTAAAAAAAATAACATGGACCCAGAAAATACTTTCATTTTCCCAACAGTTACTTTTTAACTAATTTTTAAAATGTCCGATTTTGAAAACAATACGTGGTCTTTATGACGACACAAATGATGCAATTTGACGCATCTTTCTACCACGTTCCCACCATATGATAATCAAGAAGCGAATTAAATATTGCGCTCTACGCTTGCTATCAACCATATTGTTGCCAATACACGTGAGTAACGATGCGAATTCAATATTTTTCTCCGTGAATGGCAACACTGAATGGCATTTCATCATTTGCGATGTCACACGACAGAAACGTAAACAATGAAAGCTCACCGATTTAAGTATTTTTTTTTAAATTGTAAACTTGAACAAATTATTTAAAAAATTGTCAGATCCTACATTTTTTCAAGCATGCTCTTTCAGAAAAAAATACTTTTAAAATTTTGGAAACGACCCCATTGTCTGGAGAGTGGTTTTACTCGTTTGCATCTATCAGAGTGAAGTAATAGTGTGCAATTGAGCTTTTGTCCAAAATTCATTTTAACTACTCTGAACTATTTCCTGACAATGTCGCACTATGGATTGAATCCGTATTACCACCGACAAACGCAAAGAAGATTAAGATCCCACTTTCTGGCTAAGGCATAAAAACAAATTAAAAAGACTCGGGCCAGTGCAATGCATTATGCATGGAATCATAACGTGGATTATGGACTCAGGAAACGATGTGATGCATTATGTAAACGACTATTGAAAAGTGAAATTGCTTTCGCCCGGCTGCCTTTATGTGCACCGATAGAAAAATCCAAGAACCAAAAAGAAAAAAAAAAGGTTATCTTATTAAATAATTCCGTTGATGGATGAAGGAGTACTGCAGATGCATTCTGACGGATAACAAATGTTGCGTGAAAGACGGAAATAAAATGGGACACATTTTTAAGAAAGATAATCTCAAGGAATTCGTTTCTTCGGTGAAATTCATTCTTCTGCGGAAATAAAAAATTGTAAAATTTTGATTGCTCGATTTGTCATTTCTAGAACTAATGAAGAAAGGTTTTAAAAAGATATGGTTATTCGTGTTGCCACACGAGAGGGAAATCTGTTTTTGGAAAAGAATGTTTCACATGTTTGTTGCCATTGCAGGCTACATATTTCTTAGTTGAAGAATGCAATATGTTTTCCCGAAGAGGCGAAAAGTTTCTTTATTTATTATATTCCTATCAGTTAATGTCATTTATCGTTAAATTAGTTAAGTATCGTAAACAATCATTCAGTAGTCATTTTATTTTTATTGACATTTTTGTGTTACAACATTATTCACTTTTAATGCAAGAAAAATAATTATTCAAAGCAATATGCTACACAGCAGACATTTTTGCATTCATACGAATAAAAATCTTTTTTAGAATTTAAAAATTACATTGAAGATCAGATTTTTTAACCGTGATTATCTATTAATGCTTTTGATTTATTTTTTTAATCCTTCAGTTGGGGAAACACTTGACGCCTTAAACTCAAAGAAATGAAGTGTCTTTCAAAAAATGTTGTGATATTTTTCATTTACAAATCAACCCAATTAGGCTGTCTAAACAAATAAAAAAAAATTCTTGACCTTTGCGTTCTTTTTGTTTTTGGACCAATGCAAAACCTTATTGTCGTTGTAAATATTTTTTGAACAAATTAGTTTCGCAATTAAAATTCAAAAACTTTTTTTTTTACTTCCTTTAAATCCATAAACATGACTTTCTTTGTACTATCATTTTTTTTCAAAGCCAATGGATAATTGGCATTTGCTTCAATGAAGTCTTTTTGTTTCGATAAACTATTTTAAGTTTGCCTACATCAGTACTTTTTTGTGTCAATAAAATTTTAGACAGAAAAAAATGTAAATTTCAGGAATAAAATCAGAATTTCTTTGAAAAGCAACTAAAGTATCTGTTATTTCTAAATTTGTAATCTTTTTCTTTTGAGTTCTATTAATTTGGGGGGGGGGGGGGTTGAGGGGAAATCTATCAATTTGTCTAAAACAGGGCTTCGACTTTTGATAAGTTGCGACACCCTTGTGGTATGTTCAGTATTATTCTTAGTCTATTTTTTCTCAATTTCACAATTTACTTAAAGTGCATATATTAGGTACTTTTAAAACTGCAAATTGTGTTTATAACTTCAAAAAGTTTCATTTATTTGAGCGAAAAAAAAAGAGCAATTCGGAAAGAAATGAGGCTGTTAAACTTTTTTCTCAGAGAAACTTCTTATCACTGTAGCTTACATTTCTATGAAGTGGACCTCAATGCTCAAACATATAATTGTTCCTTGTTTAGTTTGAATTTCTATCTAGTGTAATTTTACCAGAGTGGAGAGCCAAAAAAAAAGTTTTCCTATGAAAGATGACTGCAATGCTACGCTTAGTAAATTAGTCTTTGAAACTTATGAACCAAATGAGTCATGCACAGGGGCCGACACAAGGGGAGGGTTATTGGGTTCATGACCCCTCCCCCCTAAAACATCGATAATATTATACGTTCCCGTTGTGTGCAAACACTTTATGGACAAAACTTTAACAATTTTAGTAATCTTTTAAATTTATTGTTTTTTTTTTTCAGTAAATACTTAGAATGCTAGTTCTTTTCATTGCCTATGAAATAATTAGAAACGCTCATGCTCTGTTAGATAACTTATTAGGTACCTTTCTCCTGGCCGATTTGGGGCTTTTTATTGGCATCGAAGCAGATTCAATTTTTTTTTTCGATCCGAAAACCGTAGGTTCGTAATTAGTGGAATTAGGTCAATCTTCAGTATGACACCCCTCCCCCCTAAAAGGGTAGTCTGTATCCGCGTCTGCACATGCAAAAGAACTTTTGATTGTAAGAGTCAAAATTATGAAAAAATAAAGTGGGAACAGGAAACAAATGATTTGTTAATCCTTATGAACTACTCGTTTGATACATAGACTAATAATAAGAATAGACCGAGCTATGGCAACCCTTTTGCTGCTCATAAACCAAACCATGTGACTGGTGGATATCCTAGCAACATCGATCATTGAACATAGCAGACGATCAACGCTCGCGAGAAATAAAATAAATAGAATTGATGGAACACGGAAGAATGATCTTTTATGGAGTCCGATTTGTAAATTTGTTATTCTAAGTTGTAAATATTTTGTTAATGTAGTGAGTTTTTCGTTTAGATAGTACTGTGCATTTTTTTTAGTCAATTTCAATAACTCTCTAAGCAATTAAAGATGCAAGCGCCCAAAAAAAGAATCGACAAACGGTAAGATTTTTACCTACAATTTCAATTTAAGATACCGATTAATACATTTTTGCGTTAACGCAAAACGTTTACGCCATTACGTTCACGCCAACGCTGACATAGCAGTTCCGAATGAAATAAAAGTTACTGAAAACTCTGATCAAAAACTAACTAATTAATGTCAAAATAATGCATAACTAAAAGAAAAACAGTTTAATATCTGCACCTGGAAAAAAATTATCATGAAAACACATTACGTCTTAAAATACATGTCGAGTGCCAAACTATAGATAATGTTGCCATCTAGCAACCATGCTGCCAAAGTTTTCGCCAAGCCTTCCACCAGTCACATGATGTATCCATGAACCAATTTTTTTCATCAGCAAGTCTGGGAAAGCTCGGTCTACTCTTATTATTAGTCTATGGTTTGATAATACCTTTCAAGTGTTGTTGCTATTTTGCAACTTCGATGAGTAAACATTTAAAACATTTGAAATTTGCTAAAATAATTCAGATTTTTTTTTTTTTTCATTAAGAAGAAAAAACAACTCAATCTAAATTATTTTGGGAAATTCGAAATTTTTTTCAAATATGTTTCATTAAAAATGTCAGGTTTAGAAACTGATTTTGGTTGTCATTTAATTGATAATTCGCAACTCCAGCGCTCGAATACGCTACCTTGCGGTGATTTACAAAACTGCCGGAAAAACTAAAACTTTGCCACGTTGCGTTCCATGTGTGTCTGTTGACGTAAACACAGGCAGTTTGTTCTGAGTATTTATAAACGCAATCGACGTGTCTTGGTTCGATTTCTGTAGTTTTCAGCTACAGAAATTGTTTCGTCCCTTAGTAGTATTCTCGAGCTTCTCAGAATAATGTTAGTTTTCCTTATTTCCGTCTAAAATGTGAGTTGATTGAGAAATGGTTAAAGCGAAAACTCTGGATTAACAAACTTGGATAATGTAATAAACTTGGATAACAAGGTAAAAAAATTTATTGTTTTGTATGAATTTGTAAAAATATAGGTTTTTTTTAATCTTAAATTAATTGAACTAACCATATTTTACAGCAGCATTCAGTTGGAATGGACAGTATGCAAAATATTTTCTTGAATATATTATCGTAGAGCAAAGTGAAAAATGTTTATCCGAGAAAGAATTTACTTTATTCCTTTTATTCTCAGCTGAAAGGTTTCGCCAAATTTGTTTAGGGTTATAGTTTTAGTATTGTGCGAGCAAAGTAACCTTCGCGAGATTTCGCGTTTTTAGTTAAACCATTTTTAATTTTATCATGAGTGGAATAAAATGGTAGTAAGATTACAGAATTCGATAAGTTAAAAGAAATAGTGGTCATTCAACTGAAAAGAAAAATACTACCATATTTCCGCGAGAATTTTGTTGATGATTTGCATAACATGACATAATTAAATCGTAACTCAGAAATTAGAAACATCGAAACAGAAAAATTTTAAATTAACCGATTCGGGAATTTGAGAGAAATAATTCAGCTACAAATGCAAAACAATAAGCGCTAGCCAAGCAAGGCAAAGAAGTATAATCTTCTTTTGATAATAATTTGTAATGTCATATTAAATTTTCTAGCATTAATTGTTATTCTTGTCAGGTCACAATTATTATTTAGTTTTATCAAGAATTGATAAATATCGAATTCAACATCGTGGAAATGGCTGCTTAGAACTACGAACTACGTTGTTTGCATTAATGTTTGACGTTTAGTAATGCTTCTTGAATTCTCATTTCTTTCTACGTTGGCCAGAATATCAACAAGACTTTGAAAATTAATTTTAAAAGAATAAAGCGAAAAAATCATGCATACGAACACAATATACTCGGCTTATTAGCATTTTCTTCGTTACCACGTGTGTTTGTTTTATTTTTTTCGTCCGCCATTAGAAAGTGGCTACAGGGCCCCCTATAGTTCGTTGGAGTTGCGAATTAAATAAATACCGGAAAATTCATATGAAGGGCTCGGGGAAAGAATGTGATATGCCACATGATATGAATGTTTCAGTAGGTCAGTATCCTACCTATAAAAATTAATTGTAGAATTTTTCAAAGATATTATACATTCTATAATCTGCAATACTAAAACCAGATAAAATATCAATTATTTCTAATAATCTAGAACTAAAATACAAAAGAAATTCAAATATTTTCGAAGTTGTTTCTTTCGAATTTATGCATAAATATAAACGTTTTACAAAATTTTCAGCAATGGTATGCAACTCAACTTTTTATATTTTGCCCCATTCTGGCGGTAAAACTGTTTAAATGAGGAGAAACTTATGTGTTCCTTTGAACGGGCTTTGGTTTCTGAAATATTATTTGTTCTTCATATTGAGGTATGCTGGGGAAAAAAGGTCTATTCCTTAACAGTAATAATACCTGAGAAATGAGTTTTGTTCCTTTCTGTGTAAGCAGGAAGAGAATGCTTCTGAAATTACAAGTTTCATTCCAAAAATCAATATTTTGTCAGTAAATGAAATTGAATTTCCTAATTATTTCTTCGGCAACCTTCTGCATTGATCTTAACACTTGATCTACGAAAACGAGACGAGTTTTTTCCTGAAGCACAAATCCCACAATAAGCCATGATGTATCAAGATTTTGGACAGTTTATCAATGCTTGAAAATGGTTCTGGTGACTCAAATAAAAACACGTCAACTTGTCTATTGAGCATATTTTAGTTGTGAGCTTCGTGAAAAGAGATTTCTTTTCTAGTGCCGACGCAAGCAGAAATTGACTTGTAGTGTTTCCTTCACTTTTTTGTTTTTGGGTGTTTATATGAAAACAGTGAAGAGCAAAGGGGTGAAGGTCAACTTATCTAGCGTAATCCTTTGGCAGGCTCTAGTTGAAGTTTTTCAAAATCGTGCTGTATTCAAGCAGGTAGTACCAGGAATAATACTATTACCATCTCTTGTCAAACACAGATGAGAGTTTTTCCAACCACTTACACTAATTACCTATCACCAAATTTTCAATCTTAGCAAGTGCTAAAACGTTACATTTAAGTTGGGCAATGTCATACCCCTTTGCTTCTCACTGCCTTCGGTGTAAGGACCCATCTCTTAATCCGGTGTCAAGAGCAATTTTACTGATTAACTAACGCAACAAACACTGCTTAAGGTTTTTCTTACTTTTACCTTTTTCCCTTCGGTTTTATTGAAATGAATATGCATTTTAAACGTCTTCAAAACCCTTTGTATTGATTATTTGAAGGTCCGTACTATCTCGCCTAGTAGTGTTCCAACACCATACAATTTTATGATTTCTGTTTTGTATGTTTGAAAATATAAAACGAATCATTAATTAATAAATAATGTATTTAAAGTAAATGAACTAACTTAAAGCTTGAAAAAATTTTGCAAAGGGTATATAAATTTAGCGGTTCATAAATTTTGTATGCGTTATTTTTTCCCTCATATCCTGTTTATTTCTCACGCAATGTAATGACGAAGTATTAGCCATACAATTTTTTGTCTTATTATTCAGTATTGTCATCCTTTATCCTTTTGTAATACTTCTGTACAAATAGCTTTTGGGTAAATGATAGGATTTACATCATGTTTGAAGTAGTTGATAGACATTAAAGGCCATTAGAAGATTTAATAAGCCCAATTTTGTCAAAATTTTTATCAATGCACTTTTTGTTCGATTTTCTATTATTAAAAGTGTAAAACATCACTACTAAACTATAAATTTTTATCGCTTAAGTTACTGATATAGAGCCGTAAAGTTATTCTTCCTCAGTAGTTGTACGCATCCTAATGCACTTTGTGAATAACGGTCAAGCAAGGCTTCAAAACAAAAATTGTGAGGGGTCGTAAATTGAACTGTTACTTAGAAGTGAAATTTAACGTAATGACTTTCCTGGTTAGCGCGACTAAAATGCGCAGGTGAATTCATTGCTGCCGTTCCAGACAAAGTCTTGGAAACAATTAATTGAAATTACTTAAAGGAATTAAGTGATTAAACTTGAATTGCAATTCCATTAATTGTATTAATTTTTAAACTGAAATTATTTTAAGATTCCTGTATAATAATCAGTGAAAGGAATACACATTTTAATGAAAAGATGAGTTTTGATTGAAGATAGCTTCAAAACCTAAAGGATATTCAAATTTATGCATTTCAAAAGATTTTTACAAAATTCCCTTGACCTGTGGTGGCTATAAACCCCATGGGGAACAAGGGCCGTCTTATTATCATTTTATTTTTATTTCTTTGTTTTCTTTATACAAGAGCGATAAATGTTTTATGATTAAAAAACTCATTTAAATATCTAGTTAATACGTTGTTTTTAAAACCTTGTATAAACAAAAATTCATTACTGCACGGTATAATCCTTGTATGGCGAACTCTTTCTTCGTATAAAATGAATAATACCTATGTGCGAAAAGTAACAATAGTAAACAATGTATATATCAAGCACAGATTAGCAAATCAATTGCATACACGTGTTTTGAGGTTTCAAGAAACCTGTTTATTCTTTATCTTTACTAATAATAAAGCTGAAAGTCTGGATGTCCGGAGGATGTCTGGATGTCTGGATCTCTGTGACGCGCATAGCGTCTAGACCGTTCGGCCGATTTTCATGAAATTTGGCACAAAGTTAGTTTGTAGCATGGCATTTGTGCACCATGAAGCAATTTTTCAAAAACTCGATGCGGTCCTTTTTCTATTCCAGTTTTAAGAACAAAATTATTATAAGGTAGACGAGTAAATTACGAAATTACCATAACGTGGAACCGTAACATGGGCACAAGCCAATTGGTGAGATAAAAAATTATCATAACATGGAACCGTAACATGGGTACAAGTCAATTGGCGAGAAAATTCACCATACATTATTTGTAAATATACAGGCGAACCAAAATACCTTTTAATTTTTCTATTACGGGCCAAGCCGTGCGGGTACCATTGGTAATGCTATGAAGTAAGCGACAGGATGAAAAGTCATCCGGTAAAATAGCTCTCGGATGCTTTTCTTGGATGACTTTTATGCGCTCACTTCGTTGCATTGAAAGAGTGGTTTCTGAAACCCCGAAACACGTGTCTGTAATCGATTTGCCAAACAATTGCATTTATTCCGCTAAAAAACAAAAACCTTTGTGAAACAAAGCAACCATTGTAAACAACGTATGCAGAACACAAATCAGCAAATCGATTACAGAAATGTGTATCGGGGTTTCAAGGAACCCCTTTTTCTATGCGAAGAAGTGAGCTTCAGGATGAAAAGTCATCTGATAAAATAACAAAAGTTTTTCTTGGATGAGTCTTTATCCCAAACTTCAATTCTTTGCATTGAAAAAAATGGCTTCTTAAAACACGTGTCTGCAATCGATTTGCAAAATAATTTTATTCATTCCGCTGAAAAACCTTTGTGAAATAAAGCAACAATTGTAAACAACATATATGGAACATAAAAAAGCAAATCGATTACAGACATGTGTATCGGGGTTTCAAGGAACCCCTTTTTCTAGGCGAAGAAATGAGCTTCATAATGAAACGTGGCTGTAGGATGCTTTTCTCGGATGATTTCTCCTCCTAAAGCTCACTTCTTTGCATTGAAAAAAGGGGTTCCTTGTAACCCCGAAAAACGTGTCTGCAATTTATTTGCCGGTGATACTTTGATAGTTGGGAATCTGGCACGGTCGTCTCATTTTTGGCGTAAATAATTTTATTTTGGTAACCCTGCTGATTTATAGTACCCTATGTGAATAGATGTTTCCCATCTCTTTGTTTTGATTTGCAAAGAAAAATACCTCTCGCGCAGGCGCTGGAGCCAAAAATTGATGATAATGAAGAAAGATCGCCAGATTCCCAATTATCGAAATATCCCCGATTTGCCAAACAATTTCATTAATTACGCTAAAAAATAAGCTCGCCTTTATGTATTTATTTTTATTTATTTATTTATTTTAGTTTATCTTTATGTTTTTTTCAAAAAATTTTAATTCATTTTCTTCTTCAGGTACAACTATCTAGTAATTGATGATATTATGTTCTGTCTTGACACAATTATTGGAGACAAAATTTATGAAAGTTAAAGGTTATAATCAAAAATAAGTGAAAGGAGAACAAAAACAAAAATTCATATCCTAATGAAAACAGTGTAGATGTTATTAATAAACGCTTGAAATTCATTATTATTCTAACTTTCTCTGCCTAAACAATTAGACTTGAATCAACTGTAATCGCCTTAGTTAGCTTTTTGTTGCAAGAAACTAAATGAAAAAACTGCAAAAAATTAACGAGGATTTCCTTAATTAAAAATATGTAAAAGAAATTAGTTTCCGAGCAGAGACACAACGAATGTGATTAAATTATTTTTTCTATGGAGTTGCGAAATAAGATTATATTTGGAGAACTTTTTTTCGGATATGCATAATTCATCTAGGATATATGAGATCTTCCAGTTTTGGGTTTGTATGAAAAGTTTTAGAAGTAGATATTTTTCATTTTAAGTGTCAAATGAGCAAGTTTTAAGGTAAGATTTTGTAAGAAAGGGAGGAAAATTTTTGAAAATGAGTAATTTTAATGTTACAAAAATGAACGTTCTTTTTTTTTCTTCTTCTTCTTCTTCTATGAGAAAGTTGGGTGAATTTTTAAGAACGGATGCGAGGGACATACATTTAAATTTCGTTGCTGTGACTGTTAAGCAGAACTTATTCAAAGCAAACAGATCAAGAATAAGTGATAAACTGCATGAATCTTTCAGTGAACATTTCTTCACTTTAAACAGTGTTAATGCAAACTACAAAAATAGGGTTTTTTTTTTAAGTCTTTATTTAAAACTTCAACATGACAGAACACGGTGAATTTTAAAACACATTATTTGCTTTACCCTAACTGCTTTACAGTATTCTTGAAGAAATTGTTTTTCCATTTTTCTTTTTTCTTTTTTTTCTGTGCAAAGAGTCTTTCAGTAAACATTTTTTTCACTTCTAACAGTGTTAACGCAAGCTACAAAAAATAGGGTTTTTTTTTTTGTTTTAAGTCTTTATTTAAAACTTCAACATGACAGAACATGGTGAAATTAAAACACATTATTTGCTTTACCCTAAGTGCTTTACAGTATTCTTGAAAAAAAAAATCACATTTTTCTTCTTTCTTCTTTTTCTGTGCAAAGAGTCTTTCAGTAAACATTTTTTCACTTCTAACAGTGTAAACGCAATCTACAAAAATAGGGCTTTTCTGTTGAGTTGTTATTTCAAGCTTCAACATGACAGAACATGGTGAAGTTTAGAAAATATTATTTGCTTTACCCTAACCGCTTTACAATAGTCATCAAAAGAAATGTTTTTCATGTTTTAGAGAAATATAAAAAGATTATGTCCTGAAATGTGTTGGCTGATACAATATATTAAGTTAGAAAATTCTGAATGCCATACCGTTTTCTAAAATGAATGACATACAAGTTTGACCTTTTTGCTAATTAATGATTTTACTGCATAAAATACAATCATTTTAATCAATCCTTTTTAACTTCAGCAACTAATAACTGATAGTTTTAAAAACAGTAAATATCACTTGACTATTCTTAACTATTTATTATTTCAAGGTAAGAATTCGCCGTTTTTCTTCTACTCTTACACTTGTTCGTATCATTTCCTTAGGTTTAACCACAATCAATTTCCAAATCTACGTTTTCTAAACTTTAAGTAAAAGTTTTAAGCTTACCACGGAGAAATGTAAATAATCTCACTCAAAAAGTCGCTTGGGGTAGTTTGTATTCAAATTTTAGAATTTAGGATATAATTTTTAGGTATTTAAAGCTGATTTCTTTAAGCAAAATATGCCTCTCACTTAGAAAACAGGCTGATAAAATAGTTACGTAAAAATAACTAAGCAAACAAATAAAGTAGCAGCATCTTTAAGCAATGCAAAAACAAGTAATACGTTCGTTTTTCAACAAAAATTTCTTTAATCATTTTTTTTTAAATCAAAGCAAAAAGCGCTTGAAAGCATAAATACATTTTATTTAAAAAATATATTGTTTGGTGCTCTTTCTTTTGGATAAAAATGAAATGCCTCGTATTTTCTTTTTCCCCCTTTGCCAAAACTGAAAAAATAATAGTAAATAAATTAATTTCAGAAAAATAATAAATAAGTAAAAAGCCTTATTAAATAAATAATATCCTTAAAAAACAAAATCCTATGCTGCTCTTTCTTTCTGTTAAAAATATAGCACTTTAAATTTCTTTTTATTTTCAGTTGGCAAAAATAAAATTAATTAATTGAGGTAAAAATTTATGCTTCAAATAAATTTTCGATTTTTTAAAAATAATTTCACCTTGAAAACTAATTGTTCGTCATCCCTAAAACCCCAGTATTGCTATACGAGACGCAGCATTGGTCAGTATGCATTGCTTTATGTAAGCAATAGTTAGCTCCAGATCGATTACCAGCGCACTTAAAGAAATTGAACGTACACTATAAGAAACCAGTACCATGGGATATGTGTTCTCCAATACAGGAGCTTTTGTTTATTTTACCCAATCTTATAATTTATTCCTCTTAATTGCTGTAATAAAATTAGTAATTAAGCTATACATAGTAGCTAATAAATTCCAGGAAATAAAAATCCTTTCACATAAGGTCGTTTTTTTTTTTTTTTTTGGAATCCAATTAAGATTCAAACCAAATTTAAGGGGAGAAAAAAACAGCAGACACAGTTGCAAAAATAAGAAATGCTAATGCTCTAGTTATGTTAAAAGTTTGACCTCTGGTTTATCATTATTACTTAGAGCAAGATTATAAACTCGTGAAAATGTGTGCAACAACTCAGAAAAAGCACCATCTTCCAAAAAAGGTTGCTAACACGTGTTTTGAGGTTACAATGAATTCTTTTTTCAATGTAAAAAATGTGAACTTCTGGATGTAATGCTGTCCAACAAGACTTTTTCATCTTTCTTCGGATGACTTTACATCCGGAAACACATCTTTTTGCATCGAAAAAGGGTTCTTCGTTACCTCGAAACACGTGCCAGGAATTTTGTGAAAATATATGCTTATTTAACACTATATTGTTTTAAATTTTTAGCACAACGATACTTAAGTAACCCTTAACACAACTAGGAATTACTTTGTCGCAAAAATCGTAAATGTTGGGGAATGTGGGGCAAAGTAAAATAGTTAAGATGACTGAGCTTTTTCAAAGTAAACAAATTGGAAATTTGTTTTGAAAATTACAGTACATAAAGAAAGAACATTGTATTTTATTCTAAAACTTGCATTGAAATAATATTTTTTAGTTTTTGCAGTAAATTTTCACTTTAAAACAAATGGAAATTTTCCCATTAAGTTAAGGATTTTCCCATTAATTTAAGGAGCAAAGTGAAAACTGAAATATTTTTGAAGTGAAATACTTTCCATTCTCTTATAAAAATATTTTTTATCAATTGAGTCAGTAAATAAAAAGTTGAATGAATAAATGAAAAGATACTGAAAAAAATAAACGAATAATTTAATTGATTAATGTATGAGGGCAAATAAATGAGTGAGTAAAAGAGTGAATGAATAAGAAAATAAGTGACGTGAATTACTAAATTAAGGTATGTTAATAAATTAATTAATAAAGAATACGTAAGAGATTTAATAAATGATTTAATGATTAAATGAAATTAACTATTTCACTTTGCCTCATATGTACTTGTATAACTGTACCAATATTTAAAATACAAATAAGCTTAATATTAAGTAAATAAATACTGCACCGAATATTAGAAGGTCTCAATTAATATTTCATATGTTAATTACAAAAACTTTATCATTTAACGTACCAAAAATAATTTTTGACTTACAGCAAAATATTACAATATGAGTATCAATTTTTGAAAATTGCTTGTATTATCAGATTCTATTGTTTTCAAAGGTAAATTTTTTCTTAAATGGAATAGATATATGTGTTACTACATAGTTAAAATATTACTTGATAAGTAGTACTAAAAGCAGAGTAAATATTTCACCGTTTCACTTTGCCCCGCTATTTTGCTTTGCCTTCAATTCCCCTACTATTTCACTGGATACAAGAGGGATTCTTAATGGTTTATTTTTAACGTCTTTTACGTCAACAGCGAGAAAAGTTAAAACATAATTATACAAACAATGGGTTTAATGTTAATTTCTCGAACCTAGAAATGTTATCCTTAGTAGTTACTTTTCTTAAGAGATAACTCTCACCTTTTAATCGAATTAAATAACTGTTGGTTTGTATGACTTCGTGAAAATAAAATAAATTTAAACTTCTAGTGTGCAAAAACTGCATATCTTTTCTGAGAAAATCGTATTAAAAATACGTTTTTATAACTACGGAAATGAATAGTTAGTACATCGATTTTTTTTTTCCTTTCTTTCATTCACAGACAACTCAAAGATAACATTCTCAGCTTTATTTCATTATGAACTTCCCCAGACCTCCGAATTGATATCGATTACATTGATACGCTTAAAAAATGGCGCAATGGAGCAGTTATTTGTTCTATTTAAAGAATACGAAAAGAGAAAAGCCGAAAGTAAACAGAATATTAATTGCATTATTTCAGACTTCGATTAAACTAGGAAAAAAAATGATTAAATAAATTTCATAATTAAAAATACGTTCTTGGATTCCTTTCCCCACCACAGAACTAGGAATGTGATTAGCCTCTTCCTACGCTATTCCACCAAATAATTTTGTGCTTCTGAGAGCATCCTTAATCATGCATAATTCATTTTGAGCAGTGCAACTAAAGATTTGTTAATGTTTAGTTTTATGAAGAATATATATAGTATAATCATCTTTTCTTTCTTTGCCTGTTTGCTGCAGCGTTGTAGATAGTTTTTCTTACTTTTTTTTGCTGAAGGAAAAAAAAGGACCACGATGATATTAAACGAAGAAAAAAAGTTTAAAGAGGATTTAACAGCAAATTTTCAATGCATTATTTATGAATTCCATTTTTTTTTTCTGAATTTTTTTGGTTCAGCTGAAAAAGGCCCGAGTTCATTTTCTTGTTGATCAAATCTTTCATTGCCTGTATAAAAATATTTGATACTGATTAGAAAAACTCCTATGAAATAACAAAATTTAGTCGTACTTTTTCCACAATGCTAATTTTTGCGACTCAAATTTTCTTTTAACTCTAGAGAAGTCGCGTTTTTTTTTTTTTTTTTTTTTTTTTTGTTACGCTAGTGCTCGCGCTTCGGTCTTTTCCCCGCCGTAGCGATTCGTGAGACGAAAGCAGAAGAAAAGAAGTGCGGGGAGAAAATGACACCTGACTAGGATGGCGCGCTATTGGTCTAAATGACCAACATGCATTTCCAAAAGCTATGCAACCTTGAAATACCGAAGAAAATTCTCAGAACTAAGTGTGTGGGCTGGGGAGAGTTTGACCTTCAGCTACACAGATGGGCCCCATTATTAGAATAAGGGGTGGTGGGATAGAGCGAAATATCTGACAACGGCGGGGAATCGACCGAAGCGCGACTACTCTAGGATTAAAACCTTGGAGCTTCCCTATCTGGATACAGATATTGTACTTAAATAAATACTCAAAATGATTTGTATTCAAAAAAATTGACACTTTGGCATGATTTGATTTGCAGGATTACCCCTCCCCCCCCCCCCTCATCCATATGATGTATCTTCTCAGTAGACGTAGGTATGTGTGCATGGTCGTATTGTATCATTTTACAAATGTAGAACTTTCCCCTTCCCAAAAGTTTCGGGTCGGATCGCCCCTGTAGCTATGATGAGAAATTTAAATTATAAAATCTCCTATTGCTACTCTTTTATCTTTAAGGTAATATATTTCATGTAGTAACAAGGAGTTTGCTTGATGCTTGTTGCTCAAGAATGAGTACCTAAAGATTTTAATCAATTATTAATTTTTATGCGATAGCTGAAAATTTTCTGTTAGTTTTATTGGTTTTTTTTATTGCTTAAAATGTAGTCATTTGGTGCTATATTGTTTTATAATTGTAGCGATGATCTGATTTTTTTTCAAAAATGACATGAAATTTTAACTAAGTGTGCAGGATCGTTAAAAATGTTATAATCTTTATTTCGTACAGTTAAAATCGTAAATATTTTGCTACTTCAGACTCATAATTTGACTAACTTCAATATAAAGCGTATATCTGCAGAAATTGTAATCTGGCAATCTGCCAAGTTAGAACAATTCCACCTGAGTGAATTCAGCAGGGGAGGAGAGAAAACAGCGATGGGATTTCGATGGACACGTTTTATAATGTCAGTAGGGCCCTGTTAACTTATTGCATTCTCTATGTCGGAAATGAAAGGAAACAAAAAGAATTTTTGAAAACAAAAAAGAAAAATAAATAAATAAATGTTTTCTTTTCGTCCGGAAATGTAAAAGTAAAATAGTAAGTTCAAAATTATCTAGTAAAAAAATTATGTGACTATTATTTTTTTTTAAAGTGAGAACATAGATGAAATATAGCTTAAATTTTAAAAAATATATATTTCCGGGAACAAATTGTCAGTTTCTGAAAGCTGCGTCTATATAATCAAGAGCCAAAAGCGCACATCTGTAACGAACAAATTAGTTTGTTCGTTACACTCCTGTAAACTAATAAATGCACTCGTTTCCGCCCATAAATCGGATACTTGCCTTTCCATATCATCGTTGATCGGTCGGACTGTAACAGTGCCAAAAGTCATGTCTGCACTTTTTATCAAAATTGAGTTACGGCCACCAGGTGGTTCTTTGTCACATATTTTACCTAAATACAATGTTTTGTGGCCAGTTGTCAATGAGAAATATTTTTTTAAACATTCTGAAAAAGTTTCATCTGAATCAAATACATGGTGGCGCAAAGCTTTAAATAGCAATTTCAAAATTTTAAACACAGCTGCAGATACAACTTTTGCGCTTACCACAGCAGTATAATCAACTCCAAATTTTAGATATTACTTAATTATTCTTTTTACTTCCTTTTACACAAAAGGAAGTATTGTATTCGCGAAAAAATTTTCAGTCAAAAATCGGCCTTAATTTCTATTTTCTCACCCCCGAATGAATGTTGAGTTTTTTTTTTTTTTTTTTTTTTTTTTTTCGACCCGACCACACGTGGATATATGCCTAGGAACCTACAGACACCTGAAATATCCATTTTGACGACCCCCCGAGTTAATTACAACGAATTTTCTCGTGACGTCCGTATGTACGTATGTATGTGCGTATGTGTGTATGTATCTCGCATAACTCAAAAAAGGTATATCCTAGAAAGTTGAGATTTGGTACGTAGACTCCTAGTGGGGCCTAGTTGTGCACCTCCCCTTTTGGTTGCATTCGGGTATTTCTAAAGGGAACTTTTTCCCCTTTTTGGGGGGAAATCATTGTTAATTTCAATGTAAACTCAAGTGGTGTTATAATTTGTCGGACACTTGGCAATATTCGCCAGTCTTTTGGTTGCCAAGTTTTGTCGCCAACTTAGTGACAAATTTGGCGGATTTTTTTTTTTTTTTAATTTTAAATTTGGTTTCAATTTGGCCACTGTTGGTGATAATTAGAGAGTAAACAATTGAACCACATTAAAATTGCCAATAATGGGGAAATGATATTAAATTGGAGTAAAAGGAAGTCATGTCATGCACACATCAGCTCGTTTTTTTCGGTTTTTCTGATCATTTCATAAGATCAGTTACATAAAAAATAAACGCGTTGAATTTATAATCAAAAATTTACCACTTTCTTTTGAACTTCTTCAACTAAATTCTTCCGAGAATGACGATGAAAAGTGGGACTTTTATGGATTGAAAATAGTAGCGTGTCTTAGCAGCTTCGTTGCTTGGAGCATCGCGAATTACATCGATTCGGCCATTAGCCGAGCAGAGGATTACTTGAACCATCGGAGGAAGACTCGTAAATAAAGCCTTTAAAATCATAAACCTTGATACATTTTTACCTAGCTGAAGCTGCCTGTTTTCTGTTTTTAAAACTCTCTTCTTTTTCGTATTTCGAAATATTTTCTGCAGCTACTTTTACGTAATTATTGATTTTAAAGTAAGAACGTTTTTCCTTTTTGGTTTCGAATTTGGGATTTAAGTCGCAGAATAATTTTACTCGAAAACGACACTTTTTCTTAATTATTTTTTTGTTGGATTAGCACCATGATTTGTTTGGGTGAAGGAATTAGGGATACAATTTACATTTTCGAGAATTGTTTGATAACACTATAAATAGAAATATAAAATTTTATTTGCTTGTCATTAATATGCATTCCGTCAAATTTAAATAAATGTATTCATTTGTTGTTTTCGAACACAGTTTTGCTGGAAATCAAGCTATCCCTTTTCGGTATTCAAACAAGAAAGCACTAGGACCCAATCACAAAGCAGCTATCTCTCTCCCGTGATTCTTTGTTACAGGCTGTGATTTTCAGCACTTTTGTTATTAGTGTTGACTTACAACAAAATATTACTATATGAGTATCATTTTTTTTAAACTGCCTGTATTACCAAATGCTTTAATCTTCGGCGGTATTTTTTCCTGACTGGAATAGACTACATACGGTACTATATAGTTAAAATAATAAGAGATAGGTGGAGCTAAAAGCAGAGTAAATTTTTCACTACTTCACTTTGCCTCATGTTCCCCCACCATATAAAAGTTCCTTGAAAGTTTCTAGGCCGGATATTTAAAGTCTTCAGCTTGAGAGCAGAGTAGGGTCATTACTGCATGGAAATTTTTGCGACTAGCTAGATGAGATGGAATATGTGTTATATTTTTAGGGAAAGAAAAGTGTGTTGGAATTGTATGCGCAGTGAAAAGAGCTGGTAAAATAACAGTTAAATATATAATGTTCAGGAGTTCCAGGTTGATTCCCAGTAGTTTATTACTATGTCTTAGAATTGTTAAATGCGTGCGAATCATGGAGGTTGCTATTCATTTAACGCGACAGGCAAGGAATTTTAACGGGCGCTATTCTGGCATGGAACGATCTTGCTGTTAAAACTTCCATTCTTCAACCAATTTATTTCAACCATCCATTGCAGTAGTACTTCGTGTTTTTTTAATGTGTATCTCAGCTGTATTGCACTTTGACAAAAACTGTTCTTGCTAGTATAACAAAAGATAGTGTGATGTCCCTGGTATTGGTGTACGGTCCTGTCTCGCTATTTAGCTATAAGAGAGATTTTGGCAAGATAACATTTAAAAATTATATAGTGCCATGAAAAATTGTATGGAGGTAAGGCAAAATCAACTGGAACATATTTTCAGACATTTACATAATTATAGTTTTAAAGAATTTTGAAAAGAAAACGAAAACGATTTAAAGAAAAAAATTGATTTTAAAAAAATTAAATTGAGTTAAGTTCATCGCAAATTTCAAAACGAACTAATAAAAAGCAGACACAAACCAATCCTGATCAAGGGGAATTCATTGAAAATGATGTTAATATTGGAAAAGTATCGTCTCTTGAAGGGAAATTTAGACTAGCTATAAATTAAAATAATAATAATAATAATAATAATAATAATAATAATAATACGCATAGTAAAAAAGAAACAGACACACATACACACACAGGGATTTATACAAAAATAATACGTAAGGCCCCGGAATGCTTGAAGATGAAAGATTTCGAGGCAATTAGAAGAGGTGTATAGTACATTGTACACCTTAAGTCCCTTTAGTTAACATTACCACCAACCTGCATGAAGTCAGAGTTTTTCAATGGCAAGAAATTTGTGCTCTAATTTGAGTTCCAGGCTTAGAGACAATTCAATAGATGCATTACGTTTTTTACAATTATTGATTTTTTATTACATTTGTTCCTTCATTTTATAATTGCTCGTAATTTGTTTTTATAAAAAAAAACGAGCTGATGTGTGCATCACATGACTTCCTTTTACTCCAATTTAAAGATAATAGTTCCTCGGAGTGAGCAAAAAAACACTTTAAATGCTTTCATTCCAAGTCTGTTGCGAACCGAAGCATTGGAAACGTTTTATACAGATAAATTTTCCCAATATTGGCAGTTTTTATGTGATTCAATGGTTAACTCTCTAAATATGGTCAAATTAAAACCAGACTTTTATTTTTAAAAAAAACCGCCAAATTCGTCTCCAAGTTGGCGACAAAACTTGGCGACCAAAAGCTTGGCAATATATTGCCAAGTATTTGCCAAATTATAGCACCGCTTGAGTTTTCATTGAAATTAACAATGATTTTACCCCAAAAAGGTGTAAAAGACCCCCTTTGGAACATCCGAATGCAACCAAAAGAAAAGGTGCACAACTAGACTTCACTTGGAGTCTATGTACCAAATTTTAACTTTCTAGGACATGCCGTTGTTGAGTTATGCGAATTACATACACACATACACAAGTACATACGGACGTCACGAGAAAACACGTTGTGATTAACTCGGGAATCGTCAAAATGGATTCTTCAGGTGTCTATACGTTCTTAGGCATGTATCCACGTGTGGTCGGGTTGAAAAAAAAATCTATATTCATTCAGGGGCAAGCAAAATGGAAATTAAGGCTAATTTTGAGTGAAAATTTTTTCGCGAATACAATACTTCCTTTTTTGTAAAAGGAAGTAAAAAACGGTTCTCGCACAAAATTACGAAATATACCAACAAAACAAAATGTTTTGGATAATTTTTTGAGAAATTTCTAATCCTGGTATTAATATCGGTATTTCGGTATCACGTTTTAAAAATACCGAGCACCGGTATTGCATTTTTGGTCCGGTATTGCAATCCCTACTCATTTCTAATTATCGACTTAAGGTGTATTTCTAAATATTTGCTTATGGATAAAAGCGTAATAAAATTTGAAAGAACTTTACAACTGATTTTAACATGAAAAAAAATATTTTGTTAATTTCTCTGTATTTCTCTCTTAAACCGGATTGCATTGTCAGAAAACCACTGTATAACGAGTTTTTTTTTTCTTTACATTGCAGTTAATTAAATGTATATTAAATACTTAACAACATTTTCATTTTTCATAATAAATATAACATTTAACTATAATAAAAGTTTAAAAAATCTCAAAATAAGTTTGATCCAAGAAGGTAATTACTCGGCAGAACATCTTAAACCTTGCGCCAGACGCTGGGTTAATTCAGCAAATTTATTTTCTTTGAAATTACCGTATAACACTTTTATATTGAAATGTGTCCTCCAAGATGGAGTTTTCCACTCTGAAGTTAAACAGCAAGATGAAGATTTTTATCCAACTTGTTGAGCTCCGTGTATTACGAAAGCAGTTTTTGCTAAAAAAAATACTATTATTTAATTTTCAAATTATCGTAACAGCTGTCTGAATTACTTTGTTGATGCCTATTATTGAAGCAGATATGATTGGTTTGGTTGTGACTATTCCAGACTGATGAATCCATTACAAAGAAGAAACTGCAGTCTCTGGATGTCGTAACCAGGCTTTCAGTATGTGCTTGCAATTCCGCTTTAGCTCTGGCGTAACAGTGGTAACTTGTAGCTTATTGCTTACCCATCCAGATCTTTCTTCAAAGTTACACTCATTATGTGTTGCAATTTTTATCTTTGATCACTCTACTAAGACTCCTTGAAAATATTTTTAGCATCAACAACTTAAATAAGCAATTCCTTGTCATCCTTATATATCTAATAGCGAATTCACTGGTCGAGTAACGCTTCTGACGTCGCCAACAATGAAGCTCGAGCCACAGCATGACAATTTGATAATATTTTTTGGCAATATTTGACATGCATGGTAATGAAAAATCATGCAGGGAAAAGGTTTATTTTAACAAGGCTAAACTGGATCCGGTTACTCAAACTGCTTTACTGGTAAGACTGTCATTTTAGGAAAATGAAGAAACGAAAAAATGGTCAACCAACAGCTAACGCTATCTACTGGAGTTTAGAGTTAATCCACTGGAGCTAAAATTTCAACTATCAAATATCACTGAACAAGCAATTGCTTCGTTCAAATGAAGAAGCAATTTTCACTCATCATATCTTGACGGGTGATTTTCTTTTAATCCTATATTACTGAAGTCCATAGCACCGTCTCTGATCAAGTAAAAACCTAGTAAGCGGCTCAATGAAAAATTTTCTCACAAAATTCGTTCCTTTGCTCTAAACAATGAATACCATTAACCTCTTTCTTTCGCTGTTCTTCGAAGAAAAGCAGTATTTTGAGAAGTTTCTTAATCATGCATAATTCATTTCGAGTTGCGTAACTCGAGATTTTCTCACGTTTAGTTTTCGTCAAAAAACACAGAATTTACCTTCTTATCCATATCTCCCTTCCTAGCGTGATATGGCGGGTAGATTTTTTCATAACATCGGGGAGCGCCGTAGAAAACAAAATGTAAAATCGGAAGTGCAGGAGAAAAAAATTCAAGATGCTTTAATGTTTTATTTATAAACTCTTTTTCTTGTTTAGTTTCAATCTTAAAATGTTAGATACATTATTTTGTACTTCTCTTTTGAACATATCAGCTCAATTTTCTCTAGCTTCATAGTAATAGAAATTTTGTGTATAAAGCAAGCTGAAAATATGCATATCAGCTTGTGGAGTACTGTTGGCATTGTTTGTTTCTAATAAAGCTGCTCATTGGCTCTCGTCATTTGCTGACTTAGAGTATTCCCTGAGGACTTGCAACCATTCTTCATTGTGGAACCACTATTGGCGGATGCCATTATCATTTGAAAATTTTGACGCCCAGTTTGCCGGCAATTGGAAGAATCTGGGATCTTACATTGCAAAATTGCACTAAGAATTCTATATGGCAGTTTCTATGGCAAATAGTTATTCAGAAGTATTTTGAACGTGCCACGTAATCAAACATTACGCTGACGATTTCCAGCATTTTGAAAATCGACAAACTGGGACCGGGTTTGATCTCGTAAACTTGGGCACAGTCCGTTAACTTCTTACCAATACAAATGTTGAGGAAGTATTATTTTCACTTTGAAAAAGTGAAAATAATACTTCCTCAACATTGCTCCGTCATAACTGCTCCGTTTTTAGAAATTATTATTTTTTTTTTAATTTTTAATATTAATATTCTAGCATTTGAAACTATGTGTAAAGAAAATATGGGATAACATATCTCAACTATCTAAACAAGAACATAAAACGTTAATTTACTTGAAAAAATTTTAACGCACTTTCATTGTTGTTATTTATAAATGAGGTAGATAGAAGCAAAGGGATGTAAGTGGACATTTCCAAGTTTTGAATAAAAGATAACTTCCTTGATAGGCATTCATTGAATTTTTTTTCTAAATCATGCTGTAGGGGAGCGAGGGGCTTGTTGTAACAATTTTTAAAAATGGTGTCATATCTTGAGATGTATTTATTAAATTATCACAAACTAAATTTTGATTGGTACTCTAACTATTCTTCTATGAAGTCTAATTGAAAAAACATCACATATATAGGTATCTCTTTCAGAAAAAAAAAATCTAAAAAAGGGAACTGTTACAACTTACCGATTCAACGATAAATTTTCAATCACATTTAGAGAATTTTCTGATTGTTCAGTGGGATCTGGACGATCAGTGACAAAAGAGAGCGCAAAGTCACTGTCTTGGAAAATATCTACATTTAAAGGCACCGGAAGCTTAAAATCCCTTATTACATTACAAATAACATACAACAATATGGGGCAAGTTGTAACATGTTACAACATACCCCGAGATTTTGTTACAATTAACCCCAAATCATAGTTTTTCATATTTAGCGTATTAACTATTCAAACAACTTTGTAATCTTGAAAACTATGAAAATACATCATACATAGATAAATGTTAACACGAAATAATATATTGAAAGCTCTATTTAGTCAAAAATAATAAAGCTAACCAAAAATTAACGAAGGTCAAAAAATACGTTACCTGCCAATAACGTAGGGCTCGCACACACCCACTCACTGCGTCGCCTGGCGGGACACTGGCGGTGATGACGTGACGCGGTACATTATAACAGTAAGATTGAGTCAAAAAAATAGGTTAATAAAGTTCAAATTCTTAGTGAAAAAGCACTGTTACTACTTACCCTTGTTACATCAATCCCCTAGCTCCCCTACAGTTGTATCTACGAGAGATACTAGTACGAGTACCATCTCTTTCACCAAGACAGAATAGAGGTTCTCCTACTATTTCTACTGGCTATCTCCAAAATTTTAATTTTGACACTTACATCCCTTTGCTTCACACTGCCTCATTGTTCTCACACAAATATGAAAAGAGAGAATAAAGAATAAAACTTCAGTTTCTACATACGAAAATTTCCTCACGAAAGTTCCCAAAAATAGCTTTTTCTTTTTTTTTTTTTTTTTGATTAGTTTTACTCGAAAAAACTATGAGTTATAATGTGGTAAGAAATGATCGAAAAACTTTTTAGACAACATTTAGATTAAATGTATTGAAATTTCCTGAAAGATTTTTTTGTGTTACATCTTTGCTTCACATAGTCTCTCAAAAACAACTTCGAATACTAAAATACGCATAGTGAAATCCAACAAACACATTTTTAAAATAAATGAACTAATAATGAGGTTGAATAAAAGTATTTAACACAGTCGTTATCTTCTAGTTTCTCTTAGTTTCAAATGAAACGATTTATTGCCTTTAGAATTTGTCAGCGAATTGTGCAACTTCTGGAAAGACATCTAGCTCTGTCGAATCTTCTGAGCAACAAAATAAAATAGCGAACAATTCACCAAAATCAAAAGCAAACTGAGCAGTCAGTTTCAAGAGAGAAGTAATATTTTCGTTACATTCATTAACTCCTTTCTTGACGTTCCAATCAGAAACTTTTCGCTCCGCTATCGATACGGATACAGTTACAGTGAAAGAAAGCATTGCAAAAGACTTGCTGACTTCATATAAAGTGCTGAATGACCAATCAAGAAAGAATTAGGAACTGCTAATCGGCAGACTGCTTTTGTGGAGGAAATGCTTCAACAACAAAAAAGTTTCTTTCATTGGAGAAAATAAAATGTTTTCTCTTTTTATTGAATTCCTCGAAAGAGACAAGAGACTAAGAAAGTATATGTTTTAAAGTTGTTATGCACAATTCAACTAAGAAATTAAATAAATTAAACTGAAGAATATTTTGCTTTTTTCTAGAGTCAGACTTTTGCATTAAAATAGTATGTAAAGAGCTTTTTCGCCAGCTCATTTAAATGCGAATGTAAAATGTTTAATATGTATCTTTTTTCTCATCTATTTTAATTATTTTTAATAAGCCTTTCCCTTTTAAATTAATTTTTATTTTCTGAGATGTTAAACTAAATCATAAAGTGATAAATTGTTTTAAAAAGTTGCTGTTAATTCAAAATATTTTTTTAATCAAATTTTCAAGCATACGTTATGCATGATACTACACGCCACAAATTGAGCATATTATTATTATTGAGGCAGCACTGTTAATGTGCTACATACACTTGTTCGGATATGTCTGTTCACCCAAAGGGAGATGTTTGCATAGAGAACATTAGATTATTTCATTTTTTGACCATGCAAGTACAATTAATGATTACGAATTAATCGAATCATTAACTTCAGTAATACGTATGTATTTAAAAATGTCAAGATGTTTCTCTCCAAAAAAAAAATGCAAACGCTTCTGTTTAGTAATAAATCAGCACTTTTTTATGTTTTACATATCAATAAAAAAAAAAAAGAGTTGTACATTCAAACTATGACTTCCTGAACTTTAAACGAACTTACATATACTTCTGTTTTATTTAAAAACTGAGTTAGGAGTTTTTCAAATAGGTTGTTTTGCCTAATGTAATTTAGATACTCAAGCATTGTTAAATGTAGGAAAATATTTTTAATTAGATATTGACGGCACTCAGCAAGGACGTTAGTTGGGATACATCGTTTTGTTTTCCTGGAGTTATTTATTATTTTCGAATACTGTTCGCGTGTGGAACCGTTCTCTGAATCTAAAAAATTACCGTATAGCATTCACCACGAGTAATCGTAATTCTTCGAAATAATGAATAAAAAATAAGTGAAACCTAACAAAAAAGCATTTGTGCTAACATTAATTCGAATCACACTTTGTATTTGTTGAAAAAATCATGAATTTCATGCTCCATATTTTAAAAGTTTTGTCTAAGCACGAGATAAAGAAAGCACATATATCTTTTAACTTTCCTTCCAAACTCTCAGTTGGCAGCGAATTCTTACCACCCCGCATTCCCTCACTGTAACTGTCACCTGTGCTTAATAGCGATTATTTGGTGATTGATATCGACTTGTGCAGCTGTTTCATCAAAAAAAGATGTTCCACAACCACAGCACAAACTCGGCTGTCGGGAAAGGCCCTCGAAAACTGTAAAATATGGAGGGAGGAACAGTGAGGAATGACAGGCAGGTTGACAGCTCTGATCATTACTCTTTATCGGAACTTAATTGCAAAATGGGGCATTTTCTTTCTTTGTCTTTTTTTCCGCCGCGCCATTTTCTCTTGAGCGATACTTTACTAAGCAAAAGTGTCGGGAGTCCATCAAATTGCTGAGCCAGAATAGAACGCTCGAAAACCTCTGTAAAACGTAAACATATCGACTTAGGAAGTTGTGCTGGCTACAGAAAATGTAGTTCTTTTTATTCAGATGTAAATAGTATGAAATTTTAAATTCTAGTAATGCATTACTTTAACTGTGAGGTACACGTAAGAAGATATTAAGACGCATCATGACATAATTTTTTTTATTGTTGTTGTTGTTTGATTTAAACGAATTGCACAGATTAACAGTTTATTTGGAAAAACGAGCTAATAGTTAAGTTTTGAAGTTTTAAAACAAATTAAAAATTGAATCATTTTTTATTATTTCCATTTTTCAACAATAAAATCGTTTTGCCTTTGATGAGCGAGAGATTTATGAATACATGAAATTCACCGCCAGCTCAATCATTTCCAGCCTCGGCTGGAAATGACTGAGCTGGCGGTGTATTTCATGATGTATTTCTGCTTTAGCCCTAGCTAATGGGCGGTAATTTACTGAAGATTTATGAATGTTTATTTTGTATAATATTTTGAAATTTTGTATGAATGAAATATTTGAGAACATAAACTGATATTTATGCAAAACTATAATTTTCAGAAACGCATAGCAATTAACTATAGTAATGTGGGATTGTTTCCAAAATTTTAAAAGTATTTTTTCTGAAAGAGCATGCTTGAAAGCGTAGGATTTAACCGTTTTTTAAATAACTTGAAAAAGTTTAATATCTTTAACAATTATTTTAACTGGTGCGCAGATTGAAATTCATTTTTTACGCTTCAGCACATGACATCACAAGTGATGTAATGCCATTCACTAATTACATTAGCGCATAGAGCAAACTATCACAACCTAGCAACGCGGTTGACTGCAAATCGAAAACATTTAGCGCGGCAATGGAGTAGCACGCAAAAATACATCACTTGTGACGTCATAAAGACCATGCCTTATTTCCAAAATCAGATATTTAAAAAAAAAATAAATAAAAAATAACTGTTGGGGAAAATAAAAGTTTTTTCCGGTTCCAAGGTTTTTTTTTTTTTTTTTTTTTTGCTTATTCTATCGATTTCAGTGATTAAAAGTAGTGCTTTTGACTGAAGGAAACAACCCCATTCGAAGAAAAGGCAAAAAAAAAAAGTCAAGAAAAATAAAAGACAGTAAAAACTTGGCTGGAACCTTTGATTACAAATGCTCAATTTGACAGAAATTAATTCATTTTTTCTATACTTGTTCCGCAAATAAGAAACCTAGTTTAATAATTATTCCCGACCATTACGAATATCTTTGCAAGTATTTCAACACTCTGGATTTTAAAGAACTTCTTTATGTAAAAAGACATACATGCATGAAATGCAAAGTACTAAACTACCTCTGCTGAATGCATTTGCAAACAAATACAATACTTTTTTTAAAAATATATATATATCAGCCTTTCAAAAAGTCAAGGAGAAAAAATATTGTGGTTTCCTAAAAAAAAAGCCAAACAAAAATTTACAGGCGGTGAAACTCTGATAGATTCGCATGGACAAGTAAAAGCCATACTTCAATGCAGGCATATGGGATCTTCCATTGATAAAAACTAAGTTGTTTGGAGATCCAAAACTTTGCAAAATAGGCAGTTTATGAAAATGCGTTTGAGGGTTCTGTTAATTTTTTACTGAATACGAATTGTGACATTTTTCTTCTGTATTTTTGCTTGGTATTGGAAAAGTGATTACCATGCTCTAATGTCAAATATTCAGATATTCTTCTTTTTTTTTTTGATCTAAATTACAGCAACAATCAGTCTACATAATAAACGTAATTTTGTCGCTTAAACATGCAATAATTAAATTTTAAAAATGGGAAGGAACATAAATCTAAATGAATGAAAATCTTACTTCACACGGCTCTTTTAATTACAAACGTCCATTGTACTCCATCACTTAGCTCTTATCATTTGGTCTCAAATTCTGACTCGAAAAAAAAATTGAAGTAATTGTTGAACTCTAGTTGAACATCAGCTTTACCTAATTTTGAATGGAACTTGTAGCTGTTAACCACAAATATATTCTCTGTTTCTGGTTTCAAAAACAGATCAGTAAGGATTTGTTTGTGTCTTAAAAAGAATTCAATAACGTTCGATAACATTTACGACGTATTTTTTACTTAGAAATCACGCAAACCTTCTAGTTAAATAAATCACTGCTAGAGGTGTAACCGAAAATGGTGAGGAATTTCTTGATTTTGATTTCAAGTAATCAAATGAACTTACAAGGAAGACCAATAATAATACCAGGACAGAAAAACAGGAATGTATAATCAAATATATGTTAAACCAAAAATATGAAACATATTTTTTTTTTTTTTTTTACATCAAAACATTACTGCAGAACTTATAGGACATACTAAAAACTTAATAGAATAAAAGCCAATTAAATTATTTCTGTAGTCATATTATTTATGCAAACACTAATGAATACATGTTAATGCTTCTAAACATCTTAAAACTAATAAAAATGTTAATCACAGTTATAATAATATTATAAGTTAATTTTCTTCTCATGTATTTTTTACAAAATTTCATAAAATAATGAACTTTTTGGAATTATTTGGAATTATTATTGTAACTGTTCTGAATACTAATCACAAAGGAAAATATTACTTTTTAAAAGTTATCTGCTTTTATGAATACAAAAAAGGGAATGTGACAAAATAAAGTATATTTTAGGATTACTTCTCACAGATACATGACAGTTCCTATAAGTTACATCCTAACAAACCGCTGGAAGGAGTTCTTTTTACAGAAGACTGAACAATTTCGATCCCGGATAATTCTTCCAATTTCACACCTCCATTCATCTATCCTATTTTTTTCCATTGTCTTCCTCTGGGGAAGATGATAATAGAAATAAAGAAAAAAAATAATAGGGGGCGAGCGAAATTCCCCATTCGTCTTTGTCACGGAAAACTTCTGACTTTAAATTAATCGTTTTTACTGGAAGCCATCAGACATACTATTATTTTTTATTTTGTTTTCTTCTTTCGCTGTGGCATCATTAATGTACTAAAACTAAACTTGTACACCACGTGACGTGAAAACATTGGTCTTCTGATGCTCTGACACGCACATATATTAAAACATTACAGTAGTATTAAACATCATGAGGTAGTAATTATTTTCAAAAACTCGTATTTTACTTTCTATTTCACCTTGGGTTAAATAAGAACACAGATTTTTTTACACCGGTAAAACCGCAAATTTACATTACGTAACCGGAAAAACTTTCCAAATTTCAATAGTTTCCGGATTATTTTGCATATCTCAGTTTAAGAAATGTATGGCATTTTGTCAATCATAGACTTTTGCATAAACGGGCAACAAATTTGAGGTAAAATTAAAAATTTAGAGATAATCAGTACACATGGTAGGTGAACCTCTTCTCTGTCTTGGGGCAAGAGATTGTACTAGTAGCCCTGGTAGGTGCTGCTGCACAGCATAATTTAGAAAAAAAAATTCAATGAAAGCCTACTTAGGACGTAATCTTTATACGCGTTTTACTCAAAACTTGAAAATGTCCACTTACATCCCTTTTGCTTCTCACTGCCTCATTTGTTGTTTTTGGCTAAGCGTAACTTGAAAAAAAAATAAAGTTGGGTTTTTCAGATAAACGACTTTTAGCTACTTTATAACATACCATTGCACAATATTTGTTATAAAGTAGCTAAAGTGTGTACAATATACGAAAAAAAGATCGAAACTGGACCAAAAAAATTTTCTCTTGCTAAAATTCTATGAAATGACCCTAAACAGCTTTAAGTTTTTAATAATTAATGTAGAGTGTGAGAAATTTTTCTGAACCTTGTTAAAAATCTTCAAACTGCCTAGACCCCAACTAAAATTACCTACTGACACCTGATATAAATAGTTAAGTGAGATTGAGAAACACTAAAACGTGTAAATGAAGCTAAAATATGAACTCTAGTTTAAAAAATTTATCCACGTTTTCTTCATTTTTCTCGACAATGATGCGTTGCAGACGAACTCCATTATTGCTGGGATCTACCATCTAAGATGTTACAAAGTTCGAGGGAAGGTCAATACACCTATATGACTCGGAATCACATAGAAATGCTGGGTTACAAACTTCTTCCTGACCCGGTAGATGGCATTGAATATGTTCTGAACGTTACACATTATCGGCGAGAGTTGGCCTCAATCCTTTGGTATATAACCTATGAACAGCTCCACCATTAGTCTGCAGTCTCATATGAAAGAAGAAGGTTTAATTCCTCTGAGTTCATGTAGTCTGCCATTCTACAAGCGCTCAACCTGCGTACAACATGAAGCTTCGTCTCAATGCGAATACATCGTATCGCAGAGACCCTATGGAAACAAATTCAATTCTCCACCGATAAATTTGCATACTGTCCCTGTAACACTCTCTTGAGAAACTTTGGGCCGAGATTCCAGCTCGACTTATCCATTATCACCACTCTCGCAATCTGATAGGCCAAGGATGAATTTTGTGTGATCGAGCCTTTTCAGTGCTCTTACTGCGTCAGAAATGTATTTCCGATTTGCCAATTCTGTATAATTCTGAGTCCTCTAGGTTTAAATTATTTCCCCTTGAAGGTTGTAACAACCTAGCTAAGAGACCCTGCATACGACTTGGGATAGATGAAAATATTATCCATATAATCCACTACACTGTCTTGATGTAGCAGAGTCTTAAGGAATCAATTACTTTTTTGCAAAAAAAAAAAAAAAAAAAAAAAAAACATGAAACTACTCCGATTATTTTGACATTATCAGCAAGAGCGGGGGAGGTCATTAGCGGTCACTGTGACCTTCTAGTAATTTCCTTATTTCGCAAATTTTGTCTGACGATTCGGCGAAATTGTCATCATTCGGCAAAAATTGGAGTTCTATTCGGCAAAATTATCATCATTCGCACAATCTGGAGTTATATTCGGCGAAATTATCATCATTCGGTGAAATCTGAGGTTTTATTTAGTAACGTTATCATCCTTCGGAGAAATTTGGAGTTATATATTCGGCAAAATTATCATCATTCGGCGAAATTTGAAGTTATATTCGGCAAAATTATCATCATTTGGTGAATTTTGAAAATATATTCGGAAAAATTATCCTCATTCGGCGAAATTTGAAGCTTCGTTCAGCAAAATTATCATTCTTCGGAGAAATTCGGAATTTCATTCGACAAACTGAGAATTTATGCTCTCTCAAAAATTTAAGTTCGGGGCGCCCCTCATTATCAGTTGCAACTTGACAGTCTTTAAGATTAATTTATTTGTGCTTTTATTCCTTGTGTACACTGATTATGATGATTTGTTTTGAGGTTCCAGCGAAGAATTTTCACACATCATTAAAATAATCCAAATTACTGAGCGAAATACGAGTATTTATTTCCTCGAGACCCTTTCAAACAACAAAAGAAGTATAGAGTCAATCACAAGCTTCGCGAAATTATTTTCAAGCTGTTAAAGGTTTAAGCAGACCGATTACAGACGTCCGTTTCAAGGAAGAGGATTAAGGAAACTCTAGATTTGTTTTAACGAGAAAAATGGGACTGGATGAACCATGGCCATAATTTGAATAATCGATGAAAGCTTACAAATGACTACAAGCGTGTAATTACGTAGAAAGGGTTATTATAAAAGTAATGTCGACCATAAAATCGAAGGTTAAGGTTACAACACTTTTAGCAATTAAGAATAAGATACTTTACTGTGAGTGGTTTTACCTAAGCAACCAAATGTAAGTCTCAAAATGCAATCTTGAAGGGGGTTTTTTACTTTTTTTTTTCAAGTAAAGAGTTTATTTATTTTTTTAGATATATTAACAAAAGATGACATTTTTATTTTAGATATAAATTAAAGAGGACGTTAACCTGTATTCTTTGCTTAGTGTTGAAAACTGAAAAACCGAACTTAAAATCGAAAAAATGTGTAAAAAGAAAAGAATAACTACAGTAGAACTGCTTTAATCCAGACTAGTAGGGGATCCAGGTTATGAATCCAGGTCCGAATTAATAAAAGTACGAATTAAACAAAACATTCTATAAATTGATCCAAGATGCCTGAACAAACTACCCTGTACAGTAAAAATTGTAGTTTGGATTCAAGTAAATGAAATATAAAATTGCGCAGGAGAAAACTACAAAAATACATTACAAAAATATGAAATGCGGCCTTCAAAAAAAATATTGTGCTAACTTCTCATATTCATACAGTATGTACATCAAAACGGTTGTCTGGATTAAGCGAAGTCCAGTTTAATAGGGTCCGGATCAATACGGATTTACTGTATTGTTAAGTGTGAAATTTAAAATACTTAACAGACGATTCCAAAAAAAATCAAGCTTCAGCATTTGCAGCGCCACGATTGGCCGTCGAGATGTTGGAGGGGGGGGGGATTTAGTAGCATGGCCAATGGCCGATCAGTAGAATCTAAGAAATTTGAGGGATTGCAAAAGACTTGTTACAAATCTTATTTAGATACTTTCGTACATGAAGAACCTTCTAAAAAAAAAAAAAAAAAAAAAAAAAAAAAAAAAAAAAAATTAACCAACATTGGGAGGTCTGCAAATGATATTGGCTTCGGAAAATTTAAATTTTTGACCTGTGCTCCAGCAATGTTCACCTATTGACAACTTAGTAGTTTCTTGATTTCTAATTCGTTATATTTTCCCATTTTGGACAGGTAAAAACTTCAAATCCATAATCGCGTTTGTGAACGCGTAAATGTTGATAACCTTTGTCTACCTTTGTTGTTACTCCACAGTTTCTCTTCGTCTTTCCGCTATAAAATAATGAAATTAGAATGAAATGTGGAAATATTATATTTAAACTGTTTCAACCAGTGTATTGACTTTCCACACGTGGCCAAGTAAAATGTTTGAACCCCAGATTGAATCGTCTCTAAACTCCGATAACAGCTCTGACGCTTCAAAACCTCTCTCTTGAATCCTGTCTGCGGTAATTACATAATTTAACCCTCAGTAAAGATAACAATCTCATCCTCAAGAAAATCTCTTTTCTTTGGGAAATTTTGGGATGACTCGTGTCTTGTGCGCGCCACTTAAGTCTTGGCAGTCAATTAAGTCACAGCTGGAGGTGCCCCGTGGGGGGCACGACGACGATATGGGGGTGGGCCGGGGCTTAAACCAAAATGTGTGCCATCAGTATGCAACTCGTGTTCATATCGATTGACGAGAGAAAAGTCTGGGAAGCTAAGATTGTTTGCAACGAATCGGTAACACGCCATCTTTGACCATGGATTCAAAAGAATTGCTTGAGGCTTTTTCTTTTTCATTTAAGCATGCATTATCGGATTTTTTACGTAACATAAATATTTCCTTTATATTTTTCTAAATATTAAGCTCTTTGGGAATTTGATTTGTGCGAAATGAATAAATACTGCCGCGTTTCTTCTAATGTCTGGAAAACTCATTTCTGCACATACTGCCGTTTACCTGCCCACCGCAGAATACCTTTGTTTGATAAAGTTGCAACAGTAAACACAACGTTGGTAAAATACAAATCAGTAACTGATTGCAGACACGTGTTTCAGGGTTTCAAGGTAATCCTTTCACTTTTTTATTGCAAACGAAGTGTAAGCTTTTTGGAATCAAGTCATTCAATAAAAGCGTTTTCTCGGATGACTTTACATATAAGAGCTCACACTGATTTGAATTGAAAAGGGGGTTCATTGAAGCCTTGGTCACATGTCTGCATTTAGTTACTAATTTGTGCTTTATCAAAGTTGTGTTTTCTGCAATCAGTTACTAATTTGTGCTTTATCAAAGTTGTGTTTTCTGCAATCAGTTACTAATTTGTGCTTTATCAAAGTTGTGTTTTCTGCAATAAGTTACTAATTTGCTTTATCAATGTTGTGTTTACTACTGATAATATGGGTGTGTGTTTCGACAGTTATTTTTTCCAGTACTATTTTTTGCAAGTCATTTTTCCCTCTTCAATCGCTCCCGAAGTAACCCTTCAACGCATATTAAGGCATAATAAATCATACAATTTTTTATTGAATTTAGCATTAAAGTTATCTCAAAATAGATGGTTTTCTGGGCTTACCTTAGTTTTTACTTTTACCTTAATAAATCCCTGTTGATATGCGACTGATACTTTCCCCAAATTTTGCTTGCATTTTCTTAATGCTAAATGCAGTGAAAAATGACATGATTCATTTATGCATCACCATGCTTTGAAGGGTCAACAATACAACGCTGACATTGCAAAGCTGATTGCTACGGAATTCATTATTTTGGAAGACACCATGCTTCTGTAAATATAGTGATTTATAATGCCAGCTTTAATTCAGTCATCTATCAAAAATCTGAACATTATCCACGAAAATTAATTGTCTTTGGCCGATTGTTAGAAGACAACTATCCTTTAATAATGCTAGATCCTACTGCTAATTTCCACCAAACCGAACTCTGTGCAACGACAGTTCGTGAGGACAAAGGCCTATTGTGCTCAACTAAGTTTTTCTGACTAGGGGGCTTTGGAGTGCAAGGCAGATGTTCCGGTTAGGTGGTCAGCCTAACGCGGAACCCCCCGTGTTTACTAATTGCAGTAAACTGCTAATTTCTACTCTCATTACATTAATATGTTTCCGCCTGGTTGCTTTTCAAAATAAGGTAACTTGCGCCGCCATCTTCGATTTTACGTGCGTTTTTTTCAGTTTTCGTATCTTACCTCAAAATCTATTAGCTTGTGAGTGAAATCATTCTTGATAAATTAAAGAGCACAAAATTACCTTTAAAAGGATGTTTTATTTTTATTAGGCTGTAATAAATAAGGCAAGATTTAATTTCAAAGCTCTTGAATGTTTGAAAAACTATTTGCCTCTTGTTTTATTTTTGAGACTCTACGAAAGGCCTTAGAAAACCTTTTCTTTTTAGCTCGAACTCTGGTTCAAAATTCATGAAATTTGAAATGAAGTATCTCTGCAACTTTAACAGCCACAATAAAACTAAAACACTTTTTGTAGAGAAATGTATGCTGTTTAACTTACAAGTGAATCAATTTATTCGCAAGTAAATTTGTTTTTTGAGACATGAAACGAAACTGAAGAAAAGCGCTTGAATCCAAGATGACGGAGTAAATTCCCCTATTTTGATAGACAACCGAGCATATATTCCTTTAATCATAATTATGTATGAAAACTTCGTTTGTTTGAAAATCAGATGGGAGGTAAAAATTTGCAAAGGATCTTAGACTATGAAGCATTAAGCACCGAAAACACGGTGTGTCATTAAAATTAAATTACCTCACGGCTTTAAGGTACTGATGCGGTAAAACAAAAACAAAAAGAAAAAAACACCTACTATCAATGATAGGCTGTGAAGAATACTGATATTTTTCATGATTCACGAGAATCGTAAAATTTTTTCAAGTGTCTAGTTTGTTTATTATATGCTTATTAGTTACATAAAAAGTACAGTCTAAATTTTACAGAAATCCTCTTGAAGAATGTAAGTTATTCTGGGCTGAGTTAAGGTACAGTTTTCTTTTTTCGTTTTGTATTATTTGTTTTACCGTACAAGCTTGCTTGCTCGGTTTAGACAGAAAATAATGCACAAAAATGCAAATTTCATAATGAATTTCAATATTTCCCTATTGTTAGTGTAAATCCAAATCGTATTTCTCCCCTCCCCCTTTTAATGTGGATAATGCCCTTTACTCCTCCCCCCCCCCTGCAGAATTTTACAATAAATGAAAAAATATTCGTTATAGATTTCACAAGAGAATGTGAATGAAATAGTATTCACATGTTTCTCAAGCCTTCCAAAAAACTTTTAAAGATTTTCTATATATTTTAAGCAATATTTTTTTACTATAAAGTCCGTCTAATGTCTAAAGACAATATTATTTAAGTTTATCCAGAGCTTGTAGATTATCTGTATGAAGCTGCTATGTTTCAACAAGCTAATTTTGGGCTAAAAAATAGACAAATAGATTTGAAAAATCTATTTGCATTATTATAAGTTATTTATCATAAAAATATCAACACATAGCGTATTTCTACGTGTAAAGTATAAAAACATGTGTTCTTGATATCACGAAACATAATTAAGATCGAAAAGGAGAGATATATGTCTATGCAAAATTGGACTAACATTCTTTTAAAAACATATGCCAAACTAACTGCTAAGTTGCTATGTAAACTAAAACTGAATAGCAGATTAAATTTCAAAAATAAATTAATCAAATTAAATTTTGGTAACTATAATTACTTGGTTCCATGCTGAGAACTACAACACTATTTTTGAAAGTTGTATGTACTTCGTGACGATCTAAAATGTTTTCAACAGAAATTAGACATGAAATTACACAAGAATCTCTTCCCAAGTGATGCTTCAGTAAATTGTTATTTGATCACCCTAAATATGATTTAAAACTTTTAAAAATAAAGAAAAAAATAATTAAAGGTTGAAAATATTTAAAAAATTCTTTTCAAACATTGTGTGTTCACTTAAAATGATTTTTAACTGAAAAACAATCTTAATGGATTGCAGGTCAAAGTTTGATTAATTGTACCTTCATAATTAACACACGAATGTGTTTTGAAACTTAAAAACAACGAACTGATGTGTGCATCACATGACTTCCTTTTGCTCCAATTTTAATGTCATTTTCCCATTATTGGTAATTTTAATGTGATTCAATAGTTTACTGTCTAAATATCACCACCAGTAACCTAATTAGCACAAAAATTTTTAAAAAAATAGTCATTTGTCGCCAAGTTGCCGACAAAACTTGGTGACCAAAAGACTGGCGATATATCGCCAAGTGTCCGCAAATTATAACACCACTTGAGTGTACATCGAAATTAACAATGATTTCCCCCCAAAAAGCAGCAAAAGACCCCTTTAGAAACACCCGAATGCAACCAAAAGGGGAGGTGCACAACTAGACTCCACTAGGAGTCTACGTACCGAATTTAAACTTTCTAGGACATACCGATCTTGAGTTATGCGACATACATACGCACATACATACATACGTACATACGGACGTCATGAGAAAAGTCGTTGTAATTAACTCGGGGAATGTCAAAATGGATATTTCTCGTGTTTATACGTTCTTAGGCACTTATCCGCATGTGGTCGAGTTGAAAAAAAAAAACTCAACATTAATTCGGGGGTGAGCAAAATGGAAATTAAGGCCGAATTTTGAGTGAAAATTTTTTCGCGAATACAATACTTCCTTTTTTGTAAGAGGAAGTAAAAATTAACTTCCCTTATATTTTCTGAATTAATAATTTTTCATCTTTTTCAAGCATTTTTTATTTCTTCAAAAATGCTTTTCAGATTAAAAAAAGAAAAATCATAATATCTCACGAAAAGTAAGAGTTATGACAGTGCTCTAGTATAAAGAGAGCACAAAATAGCTTTTATACCGTTTACATCCCATTAAATGAACATTCTTAATGCAAATGTTAACTAAAAAAAAAAAAAAACAGTTAGTTTCAGACAGATTAAGATAGTATCTTCCTATGCAGCAAACTATATGACACTAGGTGGGACAAAGAGTAGAAACTTGGGTAAATAATAAATATTTTGAAACTTTATCACAAAATCGTAAATATTCATTTAAAACTATTAATAGTAATGCGATTACATTATTTATACAAAATCAATTGAGAAAAACACCTGTAATATGGTATATACGTAATCATTAATACAGGTCTAAGAACGTGTTTGGAAATTTTCCTCCACTCTTCCTAAGATCTATTTGCTACTTCCACTTAAAAATCTTGTTTTAAAGAGCTGGGTCTCTCCCGCCAGGGTAATGGGGGTTGTGCTAGTACAAATGTGCTTCAAAGGGCGACCACAAAAATAAAACGCATTTGAGAATCAAGGAATAAAAGCGATCAAGAAACGTCAGAAGAACCAGGCTGCTGTGGCCAAATCGCTATTATTTAGAAACTCCCTCAGCCTTTGAGGTCCATAAAAGTTGTGGGTAAAATTTAAAAGTTCAGGGTGGTTTCAAAAAAAAAATGTACTGTATATGTTTTAAACAAAAACGTTTTTACTTTTCAATACAAGATTCTGATGCCTCAATAATATGAAAAATCTGTAGATTATTAATTATTTGTATATAATAATTGATGAAACAAATTTAGAACTTTGAGGACACGTATGTCTCATTATAATCCTTAATGGTTCACGCAAATTCGATGAAACCTGTATAAGTTGACCGGTGCAGTACTTTAGTGGTCAACTTAGACTGGTGATCAATTTATAAAGGTTAATATATCTGATATTGGACGAATTTGCACCTGAAAAAAATTGGTCAACTTAGACAATTGGCCACCTTTACAGTTGTGTACTTAGAACTCTATCTTTTACGGCCCCGTGACTTCATTTGCGAAAAGAAATGAGGTCTCCTGCTCCGAAAAGTGCCCTTCGTTCTTTCCTGTCGGACTGAGTGTTAGTTATTATAAAAAGCATTCTTCCACTCTGCTTCCTTAAGTGTAAGCAAGACGCCTTTTCGCCTAAGTTTTGTTCCAAATTTAACCTTAACAAAAATCTTCGCAATCGAGGCGATGCTTTCCAAATAGTGGAACGATGGAGAGAGCCTTTTTGCCCCGATTCTTCTTAATTTGAGGTTTTTTTTTTTTTTTTGCTTTAGAGTTTTGTTGTACACACACATTCACGATTATCTTTCACGATTATCTTCTTTCCGTGAGCAGTGCAATCAATCCAAAACAATCCTCAGATCGGGAATACCCTGATTAATGTCCAATCAAAATGTAACCAAGATATCGTCAGCAGCCCATCTTAAAATGAACATTTTCACTCGTATATTTAAAGCAAATTGAAATAATTAAGTTAATAGAAACTTCTAGATTACAAAAAAGCATTTGTTTGATACATTTAATAAAATATTTTTTTTTTTTTTTGTAGAATTGGTTTTATAAGTGACTGTGTTAATATTATTTACATGTTTTTCTCTTCATTTTATTTTTTCTACTTCGACAATAAATTTTCCTTTATCGGAAAACATTTTATAAGCCATTTTACTATCTTAAAACTAATATGAAATCTCCAAAAAGGCCACTTGACTGAGAAACACCTATCACAGATGAGGCTTATAATTTAAAGTTGAGTTTGACTGACTTTCCTCCTTCATATGAGCCGAGACAAATTTCATATTTCTTTTTGCAGTGTCGGACAAACATGTCTGCTGGTGGTGCTATGCATCTCCAACGGAATGTTACCCAGGAAAGGCTCTCCGTTTCTTACAGCGTGGGGCTTCTTGGGTCCTAAATGGTTTTGTATTGATTTGTGGCTTCTGCTAAAGATGCTGAAGGGTAGTTGGACGGTGGAAAAGAGAGCTGACTCGACGTCCCGCCGTAAAACGCCAAATCCGGGAGAATTTCTTCCGAATTAGGAAGGGGGCGTAGCCAAATATAGGTCCTGCTGAAAATCCCGAAAATCCACTGCCATTGATTACTCATACTATCAAGACAATGACTTTGCTTTGTTTGTTTAGACCCAACTTAAAATGTTTGGGCAAAAAATTATTCTTATGTTAGATTATAAAAATAATTAACAGAATCTGTAACTGATGCATTGCAGTTGAACTTCAAGATAATGACTTCTAATATTGGGAAAGTGAAATTATTTCTTTAGATATCTAAAGCTGATTTTGGTAAACTAAAATTTTTCCCGTTATATATAAGCAATCAGCTGAATAGTACAAGGAAAAAACCTAGTAGATTGATTTTAAAAATGTACAAAACGTCAAATGAGGCAGTAAGAAGCAGAGGAGTATAAGTGCCGGAATTAAGAGATAACCAGTACAAATAATAAGGGAACCTCCCCCCTGTTTTGGGACAAGAGATACGACTAGTAGCCTTGGTAGGGGTTGAAATAAAGCATTACTTAGTTGACACATTGTATGAAGGCTTAACTAGGATCTAAATTTCAAATGCGTTTTGATTAAAACTGTAAAAAATCTACTTACATCCCTTTGCTTCTCACCGTCTTAAATATAAAAGCAAATGACATGAATTGTAATTAACATTATATAAATCGATAACATCAACGCCGTGCAAAACCAAGTAAGATAGTAGATCCTGCACATACTTTTAACGAGCTTTAAGGCCATTTTACCATAATTTAATTCACTGCAAGCGTTATAAAGAAGCCTCCAACGATGCTTTAACCCTCTGTTTAGTGACGAAACTTCATGCTCTGTCAATTTTCTTTTTCTGAAATCCCTTTTAAAACTAGCATGACTTCGATGTCGAGTTTTAAGTAGTTCATTCAATTGCATAAAAACCGCACAAACAAATTTAACTTCAGGATCTTGCTAAAAATGAACAAATAAAGCATCACAAAGCCAAGATGAATAAATAATTAAAAAAAATTAACTTAATGAAATCGAACATTCAAAACCGCATCCATGAAAAATTTTCATTTTCAAAATGAACTCAATAGATTTAACCCAATAGATTTCAATCAACTCTGTAAACCTTCAGACGTCTCCATATTTAGAAGTTCAATTAACATTCTAACGAAATTTTTCAGCCGTTAGATAAACATATTTTGAGGAGTTGATTTGCATTAACTGTATTGGAATCTTCAATGTAAGCTAGAAATCGTGTTTTCGAGACTGACGGGCTTATAAATTAATTTTAGGTGCTCTGTTATACATTACCTACAAATTAGTTTCCCCACTACAAAAGAACCAGCTCAAGAAAAACGAAATTTCTACTACAAATACATCACGGGCGTAAGTGTAATAAGGCGGAGGGAGAAATAGTCATAAGGGCCTCGCCGATTCTTAATTTAAAGGTAGATATTGTTTTCTAATTACTGTACTGTACTTCATTTGGCATAGTTTTAGGGT
This sequence comes from Uloborus diversus, assembly GCF_026930045.1. NCBI lineage: Eukaryota > Metazoa > Arthropoda > Arachnida > Araneae > Uloboridae > Uloborus > Uloborus diversus. The sequence continues at coordinate 58,535,983 of NC_072732.1, read as the reverse complement.
TGCACTCTGCTCCTCTCTGAGTACATCCTCTCAATCAGTTCATATCTAGATGGATTCTTTTCCGTCGAAAGTTACAGCACTGAGTCTAACGCTTAACTGAACTTTGATAGAAACAGTGCAACTCGGCAATGTAGTAGCAAAAAAAAAAAATGAAGAAGAAAACTAAATTACAAAAAATAATAATAACAACGACAACAACAACACCCCCCCCATCATCATCAACAACAACAATAATAATAATAACAATAATAATAATAACAATAATAATAATAATAATAGTAATAATAATAATAGTAATAATAATAATAACAATAATAACAACAATAAATAATAATGGTAGTATTAACAATATAAATAATATTAATAATAGTTTTAAGGTTTGTGTGCAAATAGGGTCGTTTCCTTCAGTCAAAAGAACTAGTTTTAGTTTCTGAAGTTAATAGAATGAGCAAAAAAAATAACATGGAGCCAGAAAATACTTTCATTTACCCAACATTTAATTTTAAATTACTTTTTTTAAAGTCTGATTTTTCAAACAAGGCGTGGTTTTATGACGTCACAAGTGATGTACTTTGGCGCGCAATCCCCTGGCACGCTTGCTCTCTTCCGCGTTATCAGGTTTTGATAATCCAGAAGCGAATTAAATATTGCGCTCTACACTTGCTATCAACCATATCGTTGCCACTATATATGAGTGAAAAAGCAAGTTAAATATTGCGCTCTGCGCTAATAGCTTTAGTGAATGGCATTTCATCACTTGGGATATCATGTGTAGAAGCGTAAAAAATGAAATTGAACCGGTGGGCACCGAATTAAATAATTGTTAAAAATTACTGGACTTGGTCAAATTATTTTTTAAAAGGTCAAATCTTACAAGTATGCTCTTTCAGAAAAACATACTTTTAAAATTTCGAAAACAACCCATAACAAAGGGCACAATTTCAGAAAGTTCACTTCTATTTTAAAAAATTCTTTCAAAGAACAATTAAATTAATTGTTAAAAAAGTGTCTTAAGTGCAAAAGGTTAAATAACAAAACCAGCACAATTCAACTGATATGCGTTGTTTTTCTATTCGATAAGTTAAGAAGGAATAGTAAAGTGCCCTTTAACTTGCGAACCCTAGTCCTGCACTCGATCAAGGATTATGCCCAGAAATCCAAAATATACTTAAGTTAAGCCGTAGATGGAAAGATATAGTTCTAAACTATGGCTTTCAATTCTTTTCCTGAAAGACCAAACCTTCAAAACAGAATGAGCAATGAGATATTTTATTCCGGCCACATACTTCGTATTTGGCCTTTAAATATTTCGTTCGTTGAAAGGCGCTGAAGCGATTTTTTTATTATTTGGCTGTTTTAAAATGCGGACACAGCGAATTGTTGGAAAGAAATATTTGATTTCGAAATATTGCCTCCCTTCCTTTCAGTAACGATTCTTTTTTTTTTTTTTTTTTCATTTCTTCACTTTTTTTTACAGGTATTGGTGCTGTAAAATAAAAGGTGTTAAAATTTATTGACTTTGAAATTTCTTAAAACATGACCGCAGTTTCAAGACTGCTATTACCAATCATGAATTGAATACTGAATGATTCAGGCAAAAATATTTTCAATTCTTTTTCACTACAGCTGTTTCATTTCGCCATTTCAGCGACATTGTCGAAATACTCTTTCTCATATCAAGAAAGGCAAAAGCTAACAAGAATGATAGAAGCATTACTAGTGGATACCGAAAACTGAAAACTTGACGTTTCACTGGGAAGTCATTTTTCTAGCATTCTTGCTCATTTTTACCTTTACTGGGTAAAAGAAAGAGCCATTATCAATTTCCTTAAAATTTTAGATAAGTTGAGTATTTCATCATTTTCAACAAAATCACTTAGGATCAATTTAATGTCTATTCTAATTCGCAACTCAAATGAACTGTCGCTAATGGCTAATGAAAGAGCTGAAACCAAGTCCGACCAACTTACGACCAACTTTATGACCTGTCCAATCAGGTATCTGTCTTTTCCGCACAAACTTGAAATGGTTTACCTCTTTGGTTAAATTCTTAGGTCACCTTCAGGTGACGTATTCAAACTCTTAAACTGCGAATAATCTTCAGCTCTTTTCCATTACCAATGAAACTTTCTTTTTTAACTTTGAAATAAACTCAAAAGATAATTGCATTTCCGATAACGTTTGATAAAAGTTTCAATTTTTAAAATAAACAAATAACTTTTAGAATTCAAATATCTCACAAATCGTTGTGACAGAAACATTATTCTACAAATTTTATAGAGTATACAAAATCTACAACAAAAAAAAACAGACTTAAAACACAATATCATTCTTCATTTTTTTTCCACAATGTCATACGATAGAGTGTAACTTCACTGTAACTTTCGCTACCAACCAAGTTTCTCTACTACGATTTTTTAGCCTGAAATCTTGAAGTTAACTTATTTTGTTATTATTTTACATTAGTAATTATTGTTATTTATTTTCTTGCTTAAGACTAAAATAAATAAGCCTTTTCCAAGGCGAGTTTTCAATTTCTGCCAAAGTTTTGCATTGTTACGTATGAACACTTATTTAGAAAAATCTATTTTCGAAACTCTTTAAACTATGCAATGTGAGACAGCTGACGGATTATATAACATTCATAAGTGTTGATTTATTCTTATAAATCTAAATTTAAAAACTGTAAATAAACCTCACCTTCCATAAATGTTTGTTCTCGTTTATTTCAGAAGTAACAAATATATTTTAAAAATGCAAAAATTTACTGTTGTTTTGATTACAAAAGAATCTAATGCACAAATTTAAAGTATAAGTTTTTTTTGCAGAAAAGAAAAATAAGTCAGTATGTGCAAACGTTCCATCTATTTGTACCGCAAAAAAAATCACATACTTTAAGAAAATCTTTCAAATATAGTTAAATAATATTTTTAAGTTCATCGAGCTCTTAATAATTTTGAGTTTTAACTTTGCTTTCTAAGCTGCAGGGTTTTTTTTTTCAGTGGGAAAGTTTTTAATCTGTTAAAAGACTTCTAACTTCTTTTCTTTTTTTATGTACGTAAAATTTGATCTGCCAGTTTTTCTGTTTTTTTCCCCCACCAAGACTTATTGATTATTTAATCGTTGTCTTCCTTTTTTTCACTTAAATGGCACTAAAAATATTTATTAGGTGATTTTTCAAGAGAAACATTTTCCACAGAAGTAAAGCACAAAGAATATGAGACTGACGTACCTGCGAATACATGAGCTAAGACTTTTCACTTTTAAGGGGGGAAGTTCGGTTTTATTTTTTTTAAATTTAGCATTATAGTAATAACGGGCTATGTACTTCAATGAATAATATTTTTTGTAAGGAAAACGGCATTTCAGAAGGTAAACATTATGGTTTGATTCTCAGTACAGGGCAATTGCTTACATGGAGTTATTTTTACAAGCAGTTATTTTTTGATACAAAGCTATTTTCTTTAGTTTTTCCATTTGTATCTATTTTTTAAACGAAAAATTTTTGTTAAGGACCAGATTGTATGCATGTTTGTCCAATGAAAAGGTAGAGTTATTTGTTTTCAAAACTCAGCCATTTTCAATAAGGATCTATTTTTGTTATGGTGCTATTTTTAACATTTAATTATTTGAATACGGAACTAGGGCTTTTTTCGTAACGCTGCTGATTTAACGTGTTGTCTTCTAATATCAGCTATTTTGAGGACATAATTTTTAAATGCAAAGCTAGTTTTAAAAGGATTTATGTTTGATACAGCATTATTCTTGTGACTATTCGAACTTGATTTTTTTACTAGCTTTGGTGTAAAATCGAAATTTGGATCTCTATCAGCAATTAATACTTACTTCAAAAGAAAAAAGAATATTCTGTCAACTCACATAATTTTCAATTACCTTACAGCAAAAAAAAAACTTATTTTTTCGATGGTAAATTACTTCTCTTAAAATAAAATAATAAACCCTAAGTTTTTCAATGAAATTGAAAAGCATCATCCACTACCTAAGGTTAGTTGTGGTAGTTAAAACCATCATCCTGCATCTGAAAATATTATTTAAAGTTCAGAAATACCACTTAGCATCGGAAAATATTCTATTAATTCAGAACTGTCGTCCGACAGCTGAAATATTTTTTGGATCTTCAAAGTTTTGCTTCGATATTTAAACTTATTCTCTGAACTAAAAACATCTTGTCAAAAATACTGTACTATGAAGTCAAAAAATATTGTATAGTGCCCGAAATATTACAATTTGGACTTCTGAGTTTCAGAACACGACTATGGGCACGTATAGCAATAATGGCCAGAATAAGGGACATTCTTCTGGCTGTGAAATACAAATTCTAGATTCTGTTCCTCAGAACCAAACAAATGGAAGTCCAAAAATTGCGATTTTCCATTTATTATTGAATTGTATCTAGATTCTTATTCTGCATAGAGCCATAAAACGTATCCTTTGTGATTATTTACCAGTGTTGAACGAGCATGAGTGCAATCCTTTCTATGTTCCTAGCGACCGTTTTTCCGCTCTCCTGTAAAATAGCGATTATGTGACTTACGTCAGTCTTGCTCTGAGCTACAGAACTATACATATGTTGGGGTAGACACTATTTAACGTGGACTACAACCTAACTCGTAGTTCAACTGTTAGTTTGTCATTTTATCGTGGTGTAAGCAAAAAGGAATTTTTCGGAATGGGGTTGTTTCCATCAATCAAAAGTACTACTTTTAGTCACTGAAGTTAATAGAATGAGCAAAAAAAAAACATGGAGCGAGGAAAAACTTTTATTTTCAAAACATCTAATTTTTAATTATTTTTTTTTTTTTTTAAATGTCCGATTTTTCACGTTATGACGTTACAAATGAGAACTTTGGAGGGCACCTCCACTGGTTTGTTCCACTGGAATGTTTACGCTTCCTGTCTACCGCATTTTCAGATAATGATATCTAAGCAGCAAATTAATTATTGCGCTCTGTCCTAATGGCATCAGTGAATGGCATGTTATCACGTGTGATGTCGTGTTCAGAAGCGTAAAAAATTAAATTGAAGCTGCTTAAACTATTTGTTAAAAAATAGAAAACTTTGTCAAATTATTCTTTAAACTTACTCCTCTTTCCAAGTTTTGATACCGACATTATTCCCTCTCTGATCTCCGAGTTGCCCTCCACTGCCAATCGAGCAGCTCCGAATGCCCGGTTAAAAACAATTTTGATTCCACGCGAATAATTTATTGCGTCTTCTTTCCCAATGTTTACACTCCGCTAATTGGATGTGGTCGTTTCATGTCGATGTCCAGGGAATACTGCTCGGTTAAGTCTGGCTGCTTAAGCCCTTTATCGATGGCCGACACACTCTGTTATTCCACTCCAAACAAACAGAAACCAATAAGTAGATTTCCATGCAAGTTAATTTTAAAAGTGCTTCCCGTTTCTTACATTCATTAATAATTCCCAGTCGTTTACACTGTAGATTTAGAAGCGCGGCGTAAGATTATTTTCTTAAAATTAGATTGTGCGGTGAGCTGTATTTCGAACAAAACTGATATTTGTTAATGCTCGCTTTCAATTTCTTGTAAACCTTAATATGAATCATATTTTATTCTAAAACTAATGGAAACGGCCTCGATGTTTTCCGAGCCGTCGCGTTCGTTTTTAAATCCATCATTCGAAAAGGAATAAACGTATTTTAGATTAGAATATTTATTAGAAAAGTAAATGTAATAATATGCAGCAAAATCCACTTATGAGCTGTTTTTAAAATTGCTGATTCTTAAGCTTTTATTCTTTTCTATTCGTGTTTGTTGGATAATTGATTTTATTTCATTTTCAAAGAAAAACGTTTCAACTAAATATTGCTTTCCCCAGAAAGATTAAATAGAAAACGTTACATTTTTACAATACAGTGAAACAAATGTATACATAAGTTGTAAGATGTTGATTTAACTTATATTATTTATTAAAAAATCCCAACAAAATGCGGTTGCAAGAGAGAGGAATCTGCACTGTATACACTAATAGATTACGTTACCGTTATGTTGGGCATCAGCATTGTTATTTTAATACGTTAGAAATGCATAAATAATAATGTGCAAATATATAAATAAATGGAAACCAATGCACATAATGATTTTCTGTACATTAATTGGGGCTTTGGGTACAGACATTTATGAGATTTACTTATAAAACGAAATTACGGTAAGGTGTGCATCAATTGGTACTTGGGGCACAAATAATTATAAGATTTACTAATAAAACGCAATCATGGTAGCGTACACATTAATCAGGGTAAACTAGCACATTTTATTTTGATATACTACACCCAGAGAGTTTTTTTCAAGGCGTTCAAATACCCCTTGACATTTTTTAGGGTAGGGGAGTTCATTTTAGAGAAGTGAAATATGTGGTACACATTTACCAGTGCAAAATAGCACATCTTTTTTTGATATATTACATCCAGAGATATTGTTCCAGCTTTTTTCAAAGCGTAAAAACAATCCTTGACAATTTTTAGGGAAGGGAAATCCATTGTAGTGGAGTGAAATATGCGGTACACATTAATTAACGTAAAATAGCACATTTTACTTGCTGTACTACATCCAGAGATATTGCTCTTTTTTTTTTCCAAGGCGTGAAAATACTCCTTGACAATTTTTAGGGTGGGGAAATTCATTTCAAATGAATGATATATGCAGTATACATTAAGCAGTGTAAACTAGCACATTTTAATTTGATACATTACATTCAAAGATATTGCTCTAGTTTTTATTTTTTTGTTTTCTTCAAAGCTTGAAATTACTTCCTAAGTTATTTTTAGGGTAGGAAAATTAATTTTAGAGGACTGAAATACGGTATACATTTACCAGCGCAAAATAGCACATTTTTGATTGAAATATTACATCCAGAGATATTGTTTCAGCTTTTTTAAAGGTGTAAAAGTAATCCTTGACAATTTTTAGGGTAGGTAAATTTGTTTTAGAGGAGTGAAATATTCTCCCATAAAATAATAACTTTCTAAAGGAGAAACAGAAGGTGGTAGGAAAATAAGAGAGGAGCAACATTTCAATTCGTAGAATATATGTTTTTCAATTAGAAATTAGTCAAATGTAACATTTTTTACTTCCAAATACTTTTTTCCCGTCCATTTCTCCTAAATATTTGTTTAAAATACAAAGCTTGAAAATATTTCGCGATACATTTTCAATTTCCAATGCATGAAATACGCTTGCAGATGCTTAAGAAATATATATGACTGCACCAATGGTATGTATTAGTAGTGACATATTACATACAGTAGTACATTGTATACTGGAGTCCTTAAAATGTACCGGTATCATTGTCTTAATGTGCATGCTAATGAGATATAGCACCTATGCCTGCGTGTCATTAAACAATTTAACAATTTTAAACTCTTGCCTATCTGCATGTTTTATCACCAAAAACAGGCATTGCAATAATTTCTAATACTAAAGGCTAAACTCAAGGGCACAACAGTCCATGGGGGCCAATGTCTACATCTCAGTTTGCAAGAGCGAGGGCTCTCGAGTGCAGGGCAGATGTTCTGGTTAGGTGGTCAACCGAACGTGGAACCCTAAGGGTTTAGTTCCCAAGCACACTTGGTACTCATTTTATCGATTAACTGAAGGGATGACAGGCTGAACCGACAGTGTCCGAACCTGCGTCTGCAGCTTGGAAGTGCAAAGAGCAACAAATAAACCATTCGGCTTTAAAAACCAGCATTGAGATGTAAAAATATTTGACGTGTTAAAAAAATGTGTCAATAGAGACAAAAGGTTCGTTCAGCAAAACATATTATTAATGAGGCAATCACTTTTTAGGCAGCAAGAAGAATAAACGTAAAATCTGTTATTGTAATCAAATGTTATCTTAATTTGTTTCCGTCATTCGACACAGCGTAATCTAAGTTTTATCAGGCAGTTATCTTTTATCTATTTAATACTTTAAAAGAGTACCCTGCAAAATTTTTAGTTTCAATAAAATGGCGTCTCCCTGTTTCACCGACACGAAACTCCACCCCACCCCCTTCTGTTTTTCAGTTTCAATCATAACTTTTGATATATTAAAGGGGGGGGGAGAAATTTGAAATGTCGGCGAAACAGGGGATAAACCAATAAAATGCATCGTGAATGCGTTTTTGCATTGGTATATAATTTACTGTGTGTGTTTGTTGCCATTCTAAACAAGTCATCATATAAACCATCAGTGGAACCAAATCAACTTTCTTTTTTTCTTGCAGGTGAAAGTAATGCTTCGGATCAAGAACGATTCAACGGAATTGAATTCTTCTTTTCTAAATGTGGACGGACGTAAGCGCCAAATTACCGTCTACGATTTGTCTTCGGGTAGTGGAACATCTTCGCCCGCTGAAAGGCGAACCGGAGTCTCTGCTCCTAAAATGTTTGCATTTGATGCTATTTTTTCTCCAGACGACACTCAGGTATTGTACCCATTTTTTTTTTCTTTTTTCAATTTATTTTCTTGAAAATTTCCAAGATTACCGCGGACTATCTTAATTGTTTGCTTTATACTTGACATTTAATCATTCTACATAGATACCAAATTCAAAATTTCCATTTTTTATCCATTTTAGAGCTTTTCTCTAACAAATTATTTTTTTGCATTCACTTTCTGATTCAAATATCATTTTTAATTGCTGATCATTCTAAAACGTTTGCGAAGAAAATATTCAATTCACTTTCTAAAATTCAAAAAAAAAAAAAAAAAAACATGAAAAAAAGCCTTTTTTTTACCTACCCTTACACTTCGGCATTCTCAAAACTTTTAAAACTAGAATCACAACGAAAGTTTTCTTTTTTCAAGTTTCCTCAAAAATAAATCATTTTCATAAGTAAAAGTCTGTTTTATATATAGAACAACAACTTATAGAGCATCCAAAATTAAACAAATTCGAAGAACATTTTCTTTCAAAATTACATGCTTTTATTTCATTATTATGTTTTACATTTAGATGCTGACAAATTTGGAGATAAAATCGCTACAGAGTGTTTCCAGGCACTATATGAAAATTAGTAAATGTATTGAGCAGCATATACCCCCCCCCCCACACACACACACTCCTCTTTTTTCTTTCCATTCCAACTATTCTCTTCAAAGAAACACTCTACTTTGAAGACCTGAACGTAAACATGTTTTTTCTTTAAGGACAATTGATAACATTAATAATGTATTTAGAAGTTTCCTGATTGAATTAATTGACAATTTCCTTTATTGTTAAATAGCAGAAATCCTTTACCCTTTAGCAATGAATTTTGTTTCCTTTACGATTTTCAAATAATGCTCTTAATATTAAGAAAAATGTGATACGAAACTTAAAATTGCTTTTGATAAACATTAAAAATATCCTGACTTATTTTCAACACATTGCGATAAGACAGCGTAGCTGAGTATATTTAAAATAATATCTAAAGACTAACTAAACTGACCCTAACGTAGCTATTATCTCTTTTTGTAGGCAGAAGTATGTTCCAGTTCTTTGCCTGATGTTATTCAAGCTGTTGTTGGTGGAACGGATGGATGTTTATTTGTGTACGGCCAGTCCAAATTGGGTAAGTTTAAAAAAAGGGAAATTTTGAAAATTCGATAAATTGATTGATTTTCATCTAGAGACTTCACCTTTTCCAAATTTTGAAAGGTTTAATAATTAAAATGCAATACTGCAGATAAATCTACAAGGTAAAGGTGACTAATATGCATACAATCACTCTCGGAAGAAATGGAAATTGATTTAACTTCTTAAGACACTAATTTTTTTTCAGAAAAAACTTGATTTTTTTTTCTTTTTTTTTGGCAGAAAATTATTATATTCTAGGTACATTGTAAGTTTTTGCATCTGTGCGGGGAGGAGGGCGACTAGGAAGCGGGGGATGAGGTAATAGTTGTTTTTAAAAAAATGGTATAAAAACAAAGGGATTGCTGGTAGTTTTCGCCAAGGAAAGCGCGTTAATTGGTTAATAACAACTTAAATTTAACTTTATCTTCATCTGTTACGTCGGCATTAATTCTTATGAGTTACTGTTTATGTATTTCATAGAGGAAGTTGAAAATTCTTAAACATGAGCTTAAACTTTTTTTTTCCAGGTTTCAAATATAACGCGGTTTTTAGGGCTTTTTAACTGCAACTTTATCGAAAATATAAAATAAAAATTCTCTTGATATAAAACAAAAGTGGCATTTCTTTAATAACAATAATTCTTAACCAGAATGACAAGCAAAATTTTTATAATAAGTTTCTCAAGTTTTGGAAACATCAGAACTTTACTAAATGTTTCGAACTAGGACATGTACCCCTTAAATCCTATTTTAAAAATTACTTTTTGTTGCTCATTTTGCTAGGTACAAAATTTCTTTTGTTGTTGGATTCGTAGCCAAAAGTTGCAGTTTGTGTTATACACATCAAGAAAAGTTCAAGAAAAAAAGTTAACAAGTTGTCCTATATGTGGTATTATGCATACAAAACAGCAAAAGAAATATTCGACAAAAAATTCACCAGTAATTTCAAAGATTAAAAATAAGGTTTATAAAAACAAACAACAAATGTTTGTTGTTTTTACAAATGTTTGTTGACTGTGTGCTGACCGTTTTAACTGCGAGATATCATTTACGGGGAAAGTTCTGGCAATCTTGTATCTTCTGGATCTCTGTGACGCGCAGAGTGCCTAGACCGTTCAGCCGATTTTCATGAAATTTCGCACAAAGTTAGTTTGTAGCATGGGGGAGTACACCTCGAAGCAATTTTTCGAAAATTCGATTTTGTTTTTTGTTTCTTCTATTCCAATTTTAAGAACATTTTCCGGAGCAAAATTATCATAAGATGGACGAATTATCATGAAAATTACGAAATTATCATGATGTGGAATGGGAGAGCGAATGAACGTAGCCAATTGACGAGAAATTCATCATCCATTATTTTAAATATACAAGCGAACCAAATAACCTTTTAATTTCCTACTACGGGCGAAGCCGTTCGGATACCACTAGTAAATATATATAATAAAAATGTTATGAAATAAAAATTATTTCATTAGGTCTCTAAGTGACGATTATAAACAAGTGAGAATATATTATGGCTACAAAAACTGCATCAGCTCCAAAATCACGCAATTCATTGTAAAACATCATACATTATTATTTAATTGACAGTTTATTTCGTCCATACAACGCCATCCTTTCTTTTTATTCCTCTCATGGAAAAGTTTTCCAAGCCTTCATCGCCTTAATCGCTTCACCCTACCTCCTGCTGGAGATGAAAACAAAAAGCCGTAGCTTGTCACCTGTATCCGGTGACAGCCTTTGACACCATGTTGACCGATGACATGTCAAGCTTGCTATCACAGTGATTTAGTCTTCTTCCAGTCAGTGACTCAATTTGTCTTCACGGTGTTCAATTTATGCAAACATAAACGCTGGATTGACAGTGTTTTGCGAGACTTTTTTTCCGCGAAGAGTGTTTTGCTGATGTTTTTCGTTCAGAAGATCTTAATTTCCTACTGTTAGTAGTATCATGACGACTTGTATTTTTCAATTTGAGTGGTTAAGGTTTGCCTGCTTGGCAACACAAGGCTTTTTTTTTTTTTTTTTGAAACTGAAATGCGCGAATTTTCTTTCGCAGAAATAAATTCATTAAAAAAGTATTTCAATGGGGTCGTTTCCGAAATTTTAAAAGCATTTTGTTCTGAAAGAGCATGCTTAAAAACATAGGATTTGACCATTTTGAAAATAATTTGACAAAGTTTAGTATGTTTTAACAATTATTTTAATCGGTGCACAGATTCGATTTTTTTTACGCTTCTGCACATAACATCACAAGTGATGAAATGCCATTCACTAATGCCTTTAGCGCAGAGAGCAATATTGAATCCGCTTCTTTACTCACATGTACTCGCAACGATATGGTTGATAGCAGGCGTAGAGCGAAGTATTTACTTCGCTTCTGATTGATCATAAACTGGAAACGCGGTAGACTGCAAGCGTAAGTATTCAACGCGCCAGTGGAATACGCGCCTAAGTTCATCATTTCTGACAGCATAAACACCACGCCTTGTTTGAAAAATTGGACATCTTAAAAAAGTAATTGATAAGTAACTGTTGGGAAAATAAAAGTATTTTCTGGGTCCAAGTTTTTTTTGCTCATTCTTTCAAATTGAGTGGCTAAAAGTAGTACTTTTGACTGATGGAAACTACCCCACAGTCTCCGTCTGAATTTGATAAACTTTTTAGCAATGTAGAAAGTCATCATAACTTATCTAAGGACTTTTCATATCACTCAATAATTTATTACGTTTCCTTTTTGCCACATTTTTCTCCATTTTAAGTTCAATTTCATGGTTCATCCAGAACGACAGCGTTTGACATATGCTTAATGATGACTTGTAAAGCTTTGTGTATGCGCATGTGATCTGACTATGTTTCCGAAAAAATCTCTGGGAAGTTCCCATTGAAAAACTTCCCTGGGAGCAATAGTTAAAGGCTTCCAACTATTGCCTTAAAAGATGTTTCAAATAATTAAACCTCAGAAATAAAATATTCTTGGCTTTTATTTTATCTATCCATAATGGAATCCATGTCACGCAAGCGCATAAACGGACATATTGTTCCAGTTTGTAAAAATGTCTAATGTTAGTTTTTTCTGTCGTTTCAAGTCATCGACTTAAATTAATTTACTTTTATGTTTTGTTGTAAAAAAATATTCAAAAAAAAGCTATTGCAGTTGAATTTCTAATCCGGCATTTCTCAGTTCTGCACATTCTACAATTCATCACTGATTAAGCACCTCGCACTGTTTATTTATTTATTTATTTATTTTTAATCTTGTCCGTCAGATTAGCTGTATAAATTGTAGCACAGTGTTTATCATGATTGTCAACTTTGGTAAAGGTTTTAAAGTTTCCTCCTTTCAAGTGGTTTTCACTTGACGTCTTCACAAAATCAGGACACCGTACTAATCTGTGAAATGCGCTCTAAACCCGGAAAATTTGCTAATAAAAACTATTCAAAAATACGTGACTGACTGTAAAGATGGTTTATCATGTCAGAAAAAAAACCTAACTCAAAGCGAAATTGAGTGCGATATGTTTGTTCCGCATTCTATGGTTTAAAAAATAAAATAAAAATAAAATAAAAAACAGATAATTAGCATTGGCCTTAAATTTCGTTACAACGCGCTACTTTTTCCTTGGTACTCTAAGACGAAGATGAATGTTTCCATAATTTTACAAAAGCTCTAATCTGGTCCGGTGGTGCACCTGAACGCGTCAAATTTAAAAGCTTTCTGAATAGGTAATAAACTGGGCATTTAATTTTATACACTTTAAAATCATTGCATTTTTCTTTCAATGCAAACAAGTATTTCTACATTTTTTAAAAAAAGCTTTGGGCAAAAAAGAATTGAGTCGTAAATATCTTACTATGATTTTAGAACATGGAATTTTATTCGAACTGAAACACTTTACTGCAAAAAAAACTCTACAAAAACATATTCCGCATATGTAAAACGATTTCAGCCTTTTTAAATCAATTCAAATATAGAATCGACCCGAAAAAGACCTCCATAAGTTTCATGCATCTCATTAACCATGACATAAAAAGATCTATAATACCTCAACCAATTCAGTTCAATCGTTAGAAATGTTCGACTTTCACTTTACGAGCTTCGTTTGATGGTTCTTGCTAAAAGCTACAAATTTATTTCACCTTCATTTCGACTTCGAACTTCCTCGAATTCCTTTTCTTTTAAAAGCCATCTACATAAACGGCGAAACCCTCTCAAATCTTAGGTAACTCCTTTTGTTATATGAGTACTGTTGCATAAAAATCTCCTTTGAGGGCGGTTTTATCTACAAATGCTAGTCGATGACCACGAAAACTTCTATTTATCCTCTACGCTTTCCATTCAATTTATCGTATGGGAAGAATTTAGAGTTAGTAAATGATTCGTTTTTATATGCATTCGATTTTTTTACAGAAAGAGTTCAAGTGAAAAGAGCATTCTTGAGTTAAAATGGCAGAGGAGTACTCAAGAAATAGGAAATGTATGCAAAAAAGTTTTTGGTTGTATTTACGGGGAAGAGCTATTTACTTTATTCACGCTAAAAAAAGTTGTAGTCTAAGTATATCAGTAGCATTTGAAAACTAACTTCAAAATGTTTCTATGAAACTTTGAGTTGAAATTGTCATAGGAGTTTGAAATAGAACTGTTTGCCTGTGAACAACTCGTATAAAATGAAACATGCATCAAAAAAGAGTAATTAATAGTTTCCTTCTGTTTTTTCATTGAAAGAAAAAACATCATATTCAAAGTGACAGCTTACTGGTACATTTTGCTGAGCAAAACAAACTTTAAAAAACCGAAATGCCCACTTTGCCCAAAGGCACGTTTTTTATTTCAATAACTATAACCTTAAATTTAAAAAAGAAACAAACGAAATGACTTTCGTAGTTTGTAGGTGGATGGTGTCGTAATAACGTAATTATACTGACAATCAAAAAAAGAAGCTGGTCTTCAACTAATCACAAGTTACAAAACTTCATTTATTTTTTAGAAATGTATTACTTTTTTATTTTAAGCCTGGTAGCGTCATGTCGCTTCACTGCTGCTTCATTGGGACTGATAAAAACTCGGGGGTGTTCATGTAATCCCGATATACGTATGCATCGCCGCTTACACACCATGGGGGGGGGGGGCATACGAAGGTCTACTCGCTTTGGGATACCCTTTCCTACATCTCTCAAATACGGCAATGAGTATAATAAAAGAAATAATGTTATCGTAACAGAAGAATGATCTTTGACTTGGAAAACAAACGCGTTTAAATATTCTTCACAATCAACTTAAGCCTTGTGGCATACTGTGTGGAACACGAGGAGTTTTTAAATTGTATTAAATAAAAAAAAATCAACTTAAGATATCCTAAAAGATCAGCTGGACGTAATAAATCTGTAGCAGACAAAGATAACTACAGCATGTACCGCAAATCGTTTTCCGCTCAAGCAAATATTTGGCAAAATATGTTATGCTCTGGTTTCAACTCTTAAACTATAACATTATCTTATTTTAAGAATAAAGAATAATAAATAAATGTGACAGATAATTTAGTTTAAATAATAACTTTATTGTTGATATTTGTCAAATTTTAGGTTGGGAAAATATATGTGAAAACTAAACGACATAGAGGAAATCGCACCCCCTTCTGCGTTACTAGTGTCCAAAGAAAAAAGCATTAAACAACAGTAACTTAAACAGTATAAAAATAGAATAAATGTTTTTCGAGTGTTCAGAATGCTTACGTTTGCCTGCAGAAAAAAATAAACATAATCCCTAAATCTGATGGAACCTATTACTTCCTATTAAGTGAAAAGAATGTATTTATTTTAAGCACAGTTAGCAAGTACAATTTCGCTTTAATATAATATAGCATATATGTAATTATTTTAATATAAAAAAATCGCTAGCTTTGGTTTTTATACATATCGTTCCTTAAAACTGAAAGCTTAATTTTTAGCATTCTAAAATGCTGCATGAGTATTGCTGCATCAAGAACTATGTTCAGATGCAAATCAGAAAATTCTTATTGTAAACTTGAGCCAGCTTTTCGCAACCTTTTTTGACCCGCAGACGGGCAAAAACTTTTTAAAAAATTACGAGCCGAAGATTTTATTTTATTTTATTTTTATTTTTATTTATTTATTTATTTTTTTTTTTTGCCAAAAAAAAAAAAACACACAGAAGTTTGAAAAATATAATAACAATAGTAATAATAAATGAATTTATAAATATACAAAAAAAACTTTCTTTTATGTTGAAGAGCTGTTAGAAAAAATATTTAAACGTTAAGAATAAGATAAGTAACTATTGCAATAATTATACAGAAATAAGAAACATTGCTGAAAAGGCATAGAAAAGTACGAATTTTAATTACAAAATTCATGTAAAAGGTGTCGTACAGGATATTATTTTTATTATTGAGGAATTTTCTGTTTTTGAGTTTAAAAACGTTTTTAACGTGAACGCAGAAAATTCTCTGAGGTCCGGTCGAATCTTTCTGTGGATCGGGGCTGATCCGCCGGACCACCGGCTGAGAATCGCTAGACGAGAAAGATTATTTCTGTGTGAAAAGTATCTGCCAATATAGCTATTTTCCCTTGATAATGAAATATATTTTCATCCATAATCATTGGCTATAATAGTGCAATTAAAAAACTTTTGCGCCAATGTAATTTCAAAAGATTTGAAAGGAAAAAAATCATATAAAATAAATAATTTTTTGAGGAAAAAAATTTAAATCTCCAAGAACCATAGTACCTTACATGAAAATAAAATTATAAAATTTTAAAGAATGCTGTATTGTGCTTCGATCTGGTTAGTCATAGAACATACAATAAGTTTTATTTGCATAAAGAATTATTACATATGTATAGATTATGATAAAATTGATTTATTATTATTATTTACAACTCTAGCATATTAGAAATTTTTTGAGCAATAATACTTTGAAGAATCATGTTTTGAAAATACATTTTAACATATAATAGCTCATGTTTTAAAAATCAGACATGTTTCTAAAATAAAATTAAAAAACCACGTTTTTTTAAAAAAAACTTTTAAAACATATGTTTTCTTTATCTTTACTAATAATAAAGCTGAAAGTCTCTCTGTCTGTCAGGATCTCTCTCTGTCCGGATCTCTGTGACGCGCATAGCGCCTAGACCGTTCGGCCGATTTTCATGAAATTTGGCACAAAGTTAGTTTGTAGCATAGGGGTGTGACCTCGAAGCGATTTTTTGAAAATTCGATGTGGTTCTTTTCTATTCCAATTTTAAGAACAACATTATAAGATGGACGAATAAATTACGGAATTATCATAACGTGGAACCGTAACATGGGCACAAGCCAATTGGCGAGAAAATTCACCATACATTATTTGTAAATATACAGGCGAACCAAAAAAACCTTTTAATTTTCTATTATGGCCAAAGCCGTGCGGGTATCTTCTAGTTTTAATTAAATTTCAAAAAGCAAATTTTAAAAATTAATCTTGAGGATTACGTTTTGAAAATTAATTTTAAAAATCATGTTTCGAAAATACAATTTAAAAACCGAGTTTTATTTTAAAAAAATTTAAATCAAGTTTTTTAGAAAATAAAATTTTGAAATAATTTTTAAAAGTGATGTTTTGAAATAAACTTAGGTATTCTAATAGCTATATCTAATAATAATTTTATAATTATAAATTAACAATAATTAGATATTGTTAAAAAATTTCTAACAAAGCTTAAGGTATCAAAAACCAAGTTTTTATACCTATAGCATTAGATTTCTTCTGTCCAATCAATACGAGTTGCAGTTTCATTTAAGCAAGAGAAA
Organism: Uloborus diversus; assembly: GCF_026930045.1. Classification (NCBI taxonomy): domain Eukaryota; kingdom Metazoa; phylum Arthropoda; class Arachnida; order Araneae; family Uloboridae; genus Uloborus; species Uloborus diversus. The sequence goes on along the minus strand of NC_072732.1, from coordinate 58,518,589 downwards.
CTTTCTCACATTTGCTAAGCATAAACAGACAATTTCTGGAAATCTTTATGGCTGTACTCGCTCTAATGCCCAGTATATCACCAGATCCAAGTGGGAAATTATACAGTGGATCAAGAAGTTGCTGAATAATTTGATGTTGGACGCTTATGACTGGTGATTTTCATCTGCGGATATTTCTCTTGATGTGGAGAAATATATTTTTTACTAAAAATCATCAAAATGCGAAGTGTTCCATTTAGTCTCTTTTTTTTACTTCCTTTTTATAAAAAAGGAAGTATTGTATTCGCAAAAAAATTTTCACTCAAAAATCGACTTTAATTTCTATTTTACTCACCCCCGAATAAATGATGAGTTTTTTTTCGACTCAACCACACGTGGATAAGTGCCTAAGAACGTATAGACACGCGAAATATCTATTTTGACGATTCCTGAGTTAGTTATAACGAGTTTTCTCGTGACGTCTGTATGCACGTATGTATGTGCGTATGTGCGTATGTATGTCGCATAACTCAAGAACGGTAAGTCCTAGAAAGTTGAAATTTGGTACGTAGACTCCTAGTGGGGTCTAGTTGTACACCTCCCTTTTTGGTTGCATTCGGGTGTCTCAAATGCGGTCTTTTGCTCCTTTTTGGGGGGAAATCATTGTTAATTTCGATGTAAACTCAAGTGGTGTTATTATTTGGCGGGCACTTGGCGATATATCGCCAGTCTTTTGGTCTTCAAGTTTTGTCGCCAAGTTGGCGACAAAGTTGATGATTTTTTTTTTATCTGTTGCAATTTGGCCACTGTTGGTGATATTTAGAGAGTAAACTATTGAATCACATTAAAATTGCCAGTAATGGGTAAATGACATTAAATTGGAGTAAAAGGAAGTCAAGTGATGCGCACATCAGCTCGTTTTTTTCTACTCCCCGGTATGCGTCTTTTTCCCCTCAATTTCTGCTCTCTTGTGTTTCTCTCTCTCTCTCTCTCTCTCTCTCTCTCTCTCTCTCTCTCTCTCTCTCTTTTTTTTTTTCTTTTGCTCCATACATATGCGTTAAAGCAACTAGAAATATGTGAGGGTAGAAAAATATGGTTCTGAGGTCTTCTCACTTATGACCTCTGATAGCCTCGAGAAACAAGAAAAAAGAATGACAGCGTGAATTGTTTAGATGATGAATAGCTAGTTCAACTAACGATGATTGATAAAAAGGCCTTAGATGAGTTACGGATATTTCACGTTTTACTGATCTTTATTCAAACATTCGTTCCCATTAAGTCAAATGTTAAAGAAATATAATGTGTTATGATATACATTTTACTCATGTTAGATAATTTTCGATTAAAATACATCATTGTGACACATAGCTTAAAAGGGTACTTCATCGCTACTATATCCTTAGGCTATATAAACGTATAATTTGTGAATGATAGTTAATAGAACTTCAAGTACAACGTAATATTTTTTTTCAATGTAGCGACTCTTTGTTAATTGTTATTTTTAATACTAAATTTACTTTAAAGTTATTTTCAAAACTAGATTTTTAAAATTTATTTTCAAGTTTTGTTTTTTTATATTTATTTTTAAAAGATTATTTTTTAATATTTTATTTTCAAAACATAGACTCAAAAATTTATTTTCAAAACTTGATTTTTACGATTTATTTACATAACATGATTTTAAAAAAAAACTTTAAAAACTTAATCTGCAAGATTTATTTTTAAAATTTATTTTAAAAACTTGTATTTTAAATTTTATTTTTAGAACTTGATCTTTTAAATTTATTTTTAAAGCATGAGTTTTAAAAATTATTTTTAAAACAAGTTTTTAAATTTTATTTTCAGAACTTGATTTTTATTTTTCAGTTTTAAAATTTTTATAAGAACAATAATTGCTGAAACGTGTTTTGGAGTTACAAGAAACCAAAAAAAAAATTCAAAAAAATAATAATTTATTAATGCAAACTCATTCTACAAAACCCCGAAACATGTGCCTGAAGTTCCTATATCTGTCATCAGTTAAAGCGTTGTTATTTTTCGTGGAGGGCTATTCGTTTTTTAATCCGACACTATCAAATTCATAAGAATTTTACTCGCAACAAACACCTGTAAAATTAAAAACAGGGTTTGTAAAATTTTTATTAGCCCAAACATTGGATGATTGGCAAAATGCTAAATGCATATTTGAGTGAATCCGTATTTAATACGAAAGTATCAACATCCATAGATATCGTTTTTTAGCAATGTCTATGAATATTTATTAATAATCGATAACAGTTGCATTATTATTGCTTGTAATTAAAAGCAAACACAATACAGAGTTTTTGGTTGAATAACTTATTGTACACAGTGTGATCTAATAATAACCGAACTTTTAAAAGATAGAATGAAATAAGTGAGGAAATAATGTTTTAAAGCTAGTATTTATTCAAAGAGAGATCCATTTAACTCAATACAACGTTTGAACCATCAACCAATTTATCCATATAATTTTTAAACTCGGTTTTGGAAATGTTTCCTTTCATTGCAGTTTTCATTATCGAGAACAGAAAATGGATTTGTGTCCTCGATCACCTTTCGTACTCACCCAATCTATCACTGTGTGTCTATTTTCTGCTTTCAAAGCTGAAAACTGCAATAAGGAGCTTCTTATGATGATTTTAGAGCAATTCAAGCAGCCGTGACACAGGCCTAAAGAACATTCCTAAAACCGAATTTAAAAAGATACGATGAGTTTAAAAGATTAAATGGATCCTATTTGAGCAAATATCAGCTTTAAAACATGTTACCAAACTTAATTTATTCGATCACTAAAAATTTCAGTTTTTTTTATCACACTGCGCAAATATATAATTTAGTATCTTGTTTTGAAAATCAACCCTCACTTGGTTATTATTCAAAAGAAAGTAATGCAGAAAGTAAAACAATTTTGCTTTGTGCTTATTGCATGCTGGTTGCAGTAAATACGTTTTAATATATTGGACAGTTGTGTAATTGAATGTTATCAAAATTATTGTATCTATTACTTTTCAGAGAATAGAATAAAATCTTAATCGAGGGGATATAAAAGTTCTTAAGTGCTTCAAGTAGAATACCTTTGGATCATCTCCGCACTTTGTTACTCCTTATCAACAAGAAGCCTGACCACTTTGTAATTATCCGTTAATAAAAAGCATCATAAAAATTCTGCATCCAGCCCTTAATATGTTTATTTAGTGTACCTTCCAATAGGTAGGAAATTCATTACTCGAAATGGCAAATCAAGGGCGTGTATCTTAATAAGAGCTTATTGTACTCGCACATCAAAACCTGTAAATACAGCTTTTATATTTCTTCTACTTTGTAAAAATTGAACGTCGGCAACTCCTTTTATTATATCTTCTATTCCTTTCCGGCTTCCCAACATAAACTACTCTCGCAAAGATATTTTCCTCATAAATAAAAAGGCAAGAATTGATTTCGGTGAGCCTCAACGCAACGCCCTTGGCAATCACAAGGCTTAAGAAAAAGTTCCTTTACTTTTCACCCATAATGTAATTTTACTTATATTGTAACAAGAGCCCTGGAGCATCAGATTAAAGATGCTTCTTTGAAAAGAATCCGTTTGCTTTATGTTTTTAAGGGACATGATATTCTTCGATTAACAGGAAATGCATCATATGTTACTCGTATGTTTGAGCGTATTTTGCGTCCTTATGTGTCGGCTGAAAAATTAAAAGTTTTAAATAAGAAAAGTTACAACAGAGAAATGGGGTTGTTTCCTTCAGTCAAGCGTACTGCTTTTAGTTACTGAAGTTGAGAGAATGAGGGGAAAAAAACATGGAGCGAAGAAAATCTTTTCAAAACGTTTAATTTTTAATTATTTTTTTAGAATGTAAGATTTTTCAAATAAAGCGTGGTCTTTATGACGTCACAAGTGATGAACTTTGGCGTGCATTCCACTGGGCGCTGAATGTTCACGCTTGCTCTCTACAGTGTTTCTAGGTTATGATTATTCAGAAGTGAATTATATATTGCGCTCTGTGATAATGGCATCAGCGAATGGCATTTCATCATTTGTGATGTCATGTGCAGAAGCGTAAAAAAGGAAATTGTTTCTGCACACCGATAAAAATATATTTTTATAAATATTAAACTTTATCAAATTATTTTTAAAATGGTTAATTCCTATATTTTTAAACATGCTCTTTCAGAAAAAATGCTTTGAAAATTTCGGGAACGACCCCATTACTGATGAAGAGGACATCTTTTATAACCTCGAATACATGTGTGAAGTTAAAAATCAATCCATTGCGGAAATTTGTGTGATAAAGTTTTCTACATTTAAAAACAGTGAAAATCTAAAGAGGTATATAGCAAAAAAAAGTCTTCCAAATTGATGACGTGAATCAAGGAAAACCTTAAAAACCTTTGTTTGAACAATCACGAATTGCTTATTGTCCTCACTTGACTAAAGTTGATATTGCTCTGATTTTTCAGATTACCATGGCAACGAAGGTAAGTTAAGTCTTCCCCACTAGATGGCACTGACGCTTTCGGGCCTTGACAATTTATGACTTCTCTGTATTAAATCGATGCAAGTAAGATCTGCTCTTGAAATTCTGTAAAATTCGAAACTTCATATGTTTCCCGTTTTGACCGCAAGAGGCGCTGAACGGAATCCTATGCATCCACCAACCAATGTCAACGTTTCAAAGTTTTAATTTTTGATTGGACGTCACCCATTTTGACCGCAAGAGGTGCTGAACCCATTGCGTGCATCCACCAATCAATGGCAACGTAATAGAAAGCAGAGATTCCCTGTAGCGCCCTCTTTGTTGCCAAGCGTTTCAGCGATTGTCACGGCCTATAAGCGTAAGTAAAATTTAGTGAGACCATGGTTAAGCACATTGTTTCAATATTTATTAAGAGGACAAATTTTTGTCGCCATGGATACAAATCGTTTGCGTTCATTCAAGGCTTAATTTAAGTATATTTTAATTTTAAAAAGGGGATAAGGGTGTAAAATTGCGTTTTTTCAGGAGAAACATCAACATAAATGAACTTAAGAAGCAAAACTGCACACATATATGCACGTATAGATGTCATGTCAAAACTCCTAAAAGTAGAGTTGATAATAGTCCAAAGCTATTTAGGTTTCTCTTACCTTGTGCGTACATATTTACATATGATGTGGCGAAAAAAAACTAGCCGAAATTGATTCAAAAATAATTAAAATGGAAACTAAGGTTGAAACTTGAGTAGAAAGTTTTTCTCAAAATAAGACTTCGTTTACTCCCTACAAGGAAGCAAAAAAAAAAAAGTCTATAACACCTTTATCTGGAATACATCAAAGAACATAAAATATTATATCCGCTGAAAAAAACGACTTACTGCAGTTTTCTTCTAAGCGCTTTTTCCAGTCTAAGTGGGAAAATTATTCAGCAGCATAAAACTTGGTGAATAATTTGATGACTGATGCTTATGACTGGTGATTTTGACCTACAACATTTCATGCGGGAAAGAAATTTTTTCCTCGAAAATATCAGAGTGAAAAGTGGGTTTTCCTTTAACTTTTCCTTCATCCCCCAGGTTTATGATCGTCTTGCAATTTAAAAGTTTCCTTTTTAGGGCTTGCATCCGCCCTACATCCCTGCGCAAAAAGCACAAGGAATACATGAATGATGATTCGATGGGTGACACTTAAAGGTTTCCCATTTATTGCTGTAAATAAAATTTATTTAGAATATTTTCGATGTTCGTCGACAATGAGGTAGTTTGAAAATAGTTAAAAGGAATTAAATTAAATTTCTTTATTAGTATTACGCTTTCCTTTTTGATCTATTAGTATTGTTTTTAAAAATTCAAATCAATGTTTTTAATTTATAGATTATCCTTGAATCGTCGTTTGAGGTTCACCGAATTCTTGAGACGCATCAGTTGGTTATAATGCTTTCTCATTTATTAATTCCTATGAAATGAAAGAAAGAGTTTCAAACTGGTTTGTATAGGCAACGGAAATCGAACTATTTTCAAATACGTACACGCTTTGAAAAAAAAAAGTGTTTCTTTGTTCCACAAATGAATGTGTGAGCCCAGTTCATCTTACATAAATGGACCTTAAATATGTTTTTCCTATTTAGAAGATCTCGGTTAAATTTTAACATGAACCTCAAAAGCCTTAAATTTTGTTAAAGGTCTTATTTTTAAAATATGTAGCTAATAATTTGGAATTTCACTACAAAAGTTTTTATTTAGTATTTAAATTGATAAATTTCATTACCTATTTTAACTTTACATGATGTTCCAATAGTTTGTTCGTTTTAAAAGTAATTTTAACCTGTGTAATATTCATAGTAGACTGAATATTTAGAACATAATGTCACTTGGAGTATGTAATGTCCTATCTTCGCCGCTTTCCCCCCTTTTATATAAAAACGTAAGAACTTTGATAGTCCTGTGCGGTTATTTTCTTTACAGTAATTCCAATGTAACAAACCAAAAAAAATATATTCAGAAGAACATACCTTTTAATTTTTAAACTGAGGTGCCTTGAATTGTACGCGATTTCCTTTACGTAGTTGTAGATCGATGGAAAACAACGAAAGATTGTACAAAAAAACAATGGAAAATGAGCTCGATACTGAGTTTTGGGCTTAAAGGGAACTTTGTTCCTCAGCACGGAAAGTGGCAAAAGTAAGCAAAGAAAGTGACGTATTTTTTCGTAAAAAAGGAGGAAGCAACGGTGAGGAAATTCAGGGTTGGATACGGCAAATGCGTTGAGGAAATCATGAGTAGTTGTTTTCACCTCAGTAGCACTGCACTTACAGAGAAAACATATGTAAGAGTTATTCAAAATCTACTTGTTAAAAAAAAAAAAAAACTAGCATCTTGAATGACAGTAAAACTTTTCCTTTGCTTGAAGGCTGATGATTACTGTATTAGAGCACCAGATTGCAATTAAACTATCATACACATGCTTTAATTTGAACGAATTGCCTTGGAAAATCTCTTTAGAAAATTGCACGCTTCTTAGGATAGCAGATAATTTTTTTCCAAACGCAAAAATTATTTTTTTTTTACAAAAATGCTTAAAATTGTAGAATTAAGATATGCAACTAAAATTTAAATCTTCACTAAAAAATTTTTGATTGCAACCGCTTTTTATTATTATTATTAATTATTTTATTATTTTCATTTTATTTATTTATTTTTAATGTAAAAGATATTCCGGCTATGAAATAATTGTATGAAAGTCTAAATTGAGTACAAAATGTATTCTCAATTGAACTATTTTGGAGACAAAATTATGTTTATGAATGAGTAATTTTTGGAAAACAGAATAGCCCGCAGTAAATGACTCAAGTTAGGTAGAAAGGATCTGGCAGCTTTTATAGAAATGAAAAAATTATAAGTGTTCACGGTAAATGCTAGTCAACATTGCTATAAACCCTTTACCTCTATAAAGAGAGATCAATTCAAAGAACTTGTCCATGCACCAAGAAACCATTTTAAAATGTCGTATGAAAATATTTCACGTCGATCTTTCTGTTATTTGTTGCTGAAACATGACTGACAAAGTTAGCATTGAGTATTGAATCCGTTTCAAACCCAAGTTTTGTTTGGATTGTGACTCTACGTAACTACTTCACGCGTAATCAAATGTATCATTCACACAGCTTGCTGCGAAATCTTAAATTTCCCAAAAACGTTTGCCAATGTTCCAAACTTTAACAAGGCGGCAAACAATGCGGTACAACTTACCTTGAAATTTTTGACGCTGCATTCTTTAATTTTTACTTCCATTTACAAAAAAGGAAGTATTGTATTCGAGAAAAAAAATTGAATCAAAATTCGACCTTAATTTCCATTTTGCTCACCCCCGAATGAATGTTGAGTTGTTTTTTTCAACCCGACCACACGCGGATAAGTGCCTAAGAACGTATAAAACTCGAAATATCCATTTTGACATTCCCCGAGTTAATTACAATGACTTTTCTCGTGACGTCCGTATGTACGTATGTATGTGCGGATGTATGTCGCATAACTCAAGAACGGTATGTCCTTGAAAGTTGAAATTAGGTACGTAGACTCCTAGAGGGGTCTAGTTGTGCACCTCCCCTTTTGGTTGCATTCGGGTGTTTTCCATTTTTATGGGGAAAGCATTGTTAATTTCGATGTAAACTCAAGTGGTGTCATAATTTGGCGGACACTTGGCAATGTATCGCCAGTCTTTTGGTCGCCAAGTTTTTTCACCAAATTGGCAAAAAATTTGGCGGATTTTTTTTTTTCTTTTTTTTTTTAAATTTTTATATCTGGTTTCAATTTGGATACTGTTGGTGAATTGCCAATAATGGTGAAATCACTTTAAAATGGGGTAAAAGGAAGTCATGTGATGCACACATCAACACATCAGCTCGTTTTGACATTAGATTTGAATGAAAAACGTGTGTCGAAATATTTCATTTCGAAGAAATTCAAGACCATTTCTTGAGCGAATTCCATTTACGTCTGCTTTTACCAAAGCGACCCTTGACTTACAAGAAGGTATTACTCACCGTACCAGCAAGGATGTATGTGTAAGATGAGGTATTTGAATGTTCCAACCGCGGGCGTTTTTGAAACCAGGGTTGGATACTTCTTCGGAAGACAAAAGGCGGGTGCAGGTGGAGCGGATAATTGCAGCGAGATTCGATGCGTGAAGGATAGACCATGGAAGAGCAAGAAGACGGGGGAGAAATTCTTTGGTGGTGCAAAGGGCAACCATCCGGAAAATGCAAGGGCACGGTTACATATGTCTGGATATTGCACCAAGGTACATGGGAGATGAGAGAAAAAAAAAGCAGGAATTTCTTAAGCAAAGGTAATTCGTTTAAGTTCAATATTTAATTTACAAATAAGATGGAAAGTGGGTCGTAATTTTGAGTGAGTTTCCTGAAGTTTATGGTTGAGTTGAATGGTAGCGAGTGGGATTTATTTAGAGCAAAAGGTAGCACAAGTCTTTGGTAATAATTGGATTTGCGCAATTCAACAAATGATGAAATTTGGCAGTAAGTTACCGCCTCTAAGCCAGGGCTAAGGCAGAACTATATGCAACATACCAGACATCACGGTTATCATCCAGATACTGCAGTTATCCACTATTCCAGGCAGATGAGTTCTAAACAGAATGAAACTGCAGCCTCTGGATGTGATAATCGGGCTGTCTGGTACATTGCATGTAAATGACGCATTCTTTACTTCGCTATTCTACATATTATGTTTTCTTTATCAAAGAACTATCACGTTCATTTGAACTTCTAATTGTGCCATTTTTACTTTTTTCCATATCCAGTGTATAAAAACATGGTATGTAGTGAACACTTTTTATGAGCGCTCTAGCTCGAAAAGTAATGCAAAGAATCGAGCAATATTTGGTACACATATGCTGCCAAATGTAAACGGCGCTGATTAGTTTTTAAAAAAATCTCACATAGGAATGAAGGAATAATACGTATTATCTCTTCCAACGTCACTCCTAAAACTCAAGAAGTAATGCAAAGATTCATAAACTGGTATAAAGCTGAATCGTAAAATGGAACAGGTGCTGATTCGTTTTCGGGGTAAATCACTCCAAAAGCGTGACACTACATTTTCCTCATTAAGTATAATATGTGATATCTCAAAAAAAAAGTGCAAGGATTCGCGTAATAATTGGTGCTCATAAGTGCACCAATGAGGACTAGCGCTGATTATTTTTTGACACTAATTACTCCGAGGGGGTAGTGAAATCGGGCTTTTGCCTCATCGAGCATGACTGCTAGCATGACTTTTTTAGTTAAAACGAAACTTATTTTTACAAAACTTGGTAAGACATAGCGGGTTAAGGTTTGCTTCAATTTCAAACTTGAATTTCGATATCACTTATACGTTAAGTATAAATCTTACATAATAAAAAACTGAGCGAATGTACCTGGGCGAATCTATCTATCTATGTCGGAATTACTTCTCCAGAACGCCAGTGAATTGACCATCGAACCAGGTGTCGATAGATTCGTAATTTTCCTGTTTTTATGTTTGGCTATTTAACATAACTCTCCGATAATAATTAGCGGAGATATCAATTAAAAACTATCAAGTACCATACTTAGATTTCGACATAACATCCCTATTTTTCAAAGGCCCCCTATCCCTATTTTCTTCCATTCAAATAATTATTCAGTGCTTCATCTCAACTTTCCATAACAATGCTTTTATTAAAATTTGTAACGTGAAGAAAATCGTTGAGAAGAAAGATGTGTTGCCATTTTTGTTCTCGAATATGAACAAATAAAATTCTGGGTTGAATCTTTTCCTATAATCGGGGGATTTGAAATGTTTCCTTGGTTATTTTCTCGCAATCTGCCAGGAAATTTTACTGATTTTTATTTCTTTTTTTTTAAGCTTGATTATTGAACACGCGTCACTTGACATAACTTTTATTTTCGAGATAGACCGTGCAAAGCTGGGCGACGCAGCTAGCTCCTAAATAGATTCGTGTTCCATAATACACGTAGTTCCTCTATTTTAACTGCAATCCTTTTCCGATACTTTTTGTGGTACACAAAGATTGTGCTGCGTTCACAAAAAAAAACATGAGAGTTGTTTATTTTTCCCCGTAAAATTCAAAATAAATGGATTTTTTTCAGCGAAATAACTGAATAAATATTCTAGGAAGCCGTTATATTGAAAAGTGACGACTCCCCAAAAGAACCATTTCGAAAAGCTACAAGATACGACATCCCCCTCCCATAGGCACAACATGCGGACATTATCACTCAAGACATCCAGTATTTATGCCCTGGAGGTAGAAAAGGAGACCCGCAGAACGGAATAAGGAGCAGACCCTATTCGTTGTTCCTTAACTGTTCCTCGAGCAAGCACGTGATGCGCTTTTGCATGCTCTTCCTTGTCTGAGAATGCTTTCCTCCGAGGGACAGCGGTTTAAGTCTGACATCTGAAATACAAACAATGGAGCTATGCCAATTCTTATGCATGAATGGCTTTTTTACAGCAGGTTTTCCTTCCTCATATTGAAATACAAGCTATAAAGTTCAAAGTCATTTGCCATTTCGTGAAGAAGATTTTTGAATTTTAGCTTTATTTTCTGTTTATGCCATGTTAGTTTCATCTCTTTCAACATCACTCAAGAAGCTTAACTTTCACAAATAGAAAAAGTCATTTTGTCTTACTTTTACAGCATTTTTTTTTTTTTTAACTTTATAACGGTTTTCCCCCTTTTTTTTTTTTTTTTTTACTGTTTTTCATTCTTAAATTTTGTTTTCATCAGATTAAATGGCATTAAATTAAGTTTTTTTGCAAAGATCTTGAACAAATAACATGTTCTTCATTAAAGTTTTAACTAACTTACCTCCCCTAATAAATGATTTCTTTTTTATTAATGGAATAGGTTAGTCTTGATATAACACTTAAAAAGGACTAATTAAATAATTTGTAATGCCGTATAGTTCGGGAAAGGGCTACAATTAAAAATGTAATAAAAATTATGTTTTGAATTATAGCCCTTTCACGAATTAATTCACTAAATTAATTACATTATATAACTTTATGCGTTCAATAAAGTCTATCTGTTCAAAATCGTTTTTCAGAAAAAGCATTTGCCAAACTCAGTAGTCATAGCCTTCCACAATTAAATTTTTTTTTAAGCAAAATAGCTCTATTTTTGGAGGATGATGACAGGTTGAAAAATATGATCACTCGAAGTTCTTAAAAATTTAAAAGTTGTTAACTGATAACTGTAGGGGAAAATTCCTAAATTATATCTCTAATGCAAAACGGAATATCTCTCTGACCATATTAGCTGAAAGAGCGGATATTAAACTAATGTTTTCATAGCTCATTCCTCTAACTTAACTTGAAAAAAAAAAAAAAGCTCCTCCGTAATCAAGAAATCTTTTAATGAAAGTTCAAAAAACTCATCCGTTCTTCAATTTGTTATGGAGTTAAAGACTTTAAGTAGCAACATTAGATTTTCGTAAGTTATGAATAGTTTATTGCATGGCTATAGGAAGAAAACTTCTTAAAATGGTAACCACCAATTGTTCTAAAACACTGCTCAATGTCCTGATATTAAGAGCAATATTTCAAAAATAGTAACATAAAGTTGCGTTTAAATATGAGGCACTACGTCAATGATGGTGGAGACAGAAAATTAAATAATGACATTTGATTTTGCTTTAATTACACAAAAAGATAGAATTACTACTTAAACTCATCTTAGTTTCTTAATACCTAGAAGTACCCTAAATGTAACGGGAAAAGAAAGTCCTTAAATAGTACCCTCTGATCTCCTTCAAACATAGTACAATCTCTAATATCGATAGGATAAAATAGTCCATGAATAATGATCTCTTACATTTTTTTAAAGATTCACTGTTACTGTTCTCAAATTGCCATAAATCCGTAACAGTATTTTAAATAGTAGCTTTTATTTACTACTAAAAGTTGCGTGGAAAAATAGAATGATCTGAAATACTATTTCTTTTTAACTTAAAACTTGAGAAGTGCCTGAATTTAAATAATAGAAGAAAAGTTCTTGTTTTTTAAAGATTGAGTTATATTTTTTGGAGGAGGAAAGCTTTTAATTTAACTTCTAATGACCCTTTGAAATTAGACACTACCACAATGTAAACAGAAGAAAGTCGATTTTTATTCTTAGATGTGAACAAACGGGTGAGCGGAATTGTATGATTTATTCTCCACTGGCAAGTGGTTTTCTCATTTGGTCAATCAGTTTAATTTTAATACATACATGCATTGTATAATTTTTGCTGGCGAAAAAAAAAAACTTTTGGCTGGAGGGTTTTCTAAAAATTTTCCAGCCTTGCGAATAACGAATGTCATCCTATCAGTGTCTTAATATTTAACTTCAGTTCGTTAACTCCTATGAAAGAATAATATTGTTTCGAACGTAAATGAAAATCAGATTGCTGTTGTTGTTAGTTTCTCATGACCAAATAAAACACTCATCATCATCATAAGTCATCTTCAAAAAAATCGATTTCTTTCAAAAGTTCTAATGAAAAATTGATTTATTCTGCCCTAAAAATGTGTCTCAATGGGGAAAGGGTTGCCATAAAATTGAGGGAGATTCTTCCAGTGGCGAAGCAATTTAATTTATCTAATATGACCAGCAATCAATTTTTAAAATGTAATCTGCTAATTTCTACCCTCTTGGAATTTCAACACCACACTGGATGTTGTACTATTCAGGTAGCTTAATTCATACAAGGAGGCATATCATTACAATTAGATATTTTGCATATCGTACCTTGACTTCCGTGGAAAATACTTAGAATGTATGTTCCTATGACGAAATCAAAATACCTTTGAATTCGGTTGAAACAAAATACCGAAAATTCACTACTTTGTTCGTGTTAGACGTTATTAGTAACAACCGTGAATAAGTGAAGTTGTGAAAAAAAATGAAGAAATGCGTATCTATATTTTTAAAAAACTCCCAGTATTTTATTATTGCTGATACACATCTTGAAGCCTAAATACTTTGAGAAAAATTTTACTTACATCTTAAAATTTAACATTTATGCGAAAAAGAAATCTTGATACTTTAGTTATTTTTAGGTCTATGAAATTTTACCATCCTCATGATCTCGGCGAAAAACGCCTAGCGTCATTCGTATATTGACATTTTCTAGCCGCATCTATTGGGCTTTCTACAACCATCTAAAATGCTAAATAACTTCTGGAAGAAAGAAAAGTTTTTACAATCATGAAGAGTTTTTGTGACAAACTGAGAAATTTTTGTTTGTCTTAGCCGGAACTTGCATTTTAATGCATATATTGGGTGAAATTTGTTGTGTAATCAAATTAAACTTTTCAAACAAAATGTTCGTTTTAGACTAGGTTTCAAATTAACCCTGATCGTATTAAGAGAGTTTAGCTGTATCTATTATTCACTCTGTTAAAATGCAGCAAATGTGTCATTGTCAAAAATTATTTTACTCAATAAAATGAATAGTTTGTAATTTTCAAGTGTTTAAACTTCAATCTCCTCATTTTGCATGAAACTAGATTTTCAGGAGGACATGTTTGCCAACTGCAACCATACCCCTGTTCCTCTCGCTCGATGATCGCTTGCTCACATTTCTGATTTTTTTCCCTTTTTCTTCTAAATTTTCCCTTAAAGCTGATAAAAATGTACCCCTCTAGCAAAGCAGCAATGATTATCGAAGAATGCTGAAGAAAAAAATAAGTGAATACAGAAGTTCTCCAGTTTTCTTGCAACCTCTTTTTTTTTTTTTTTTTATCTATTCCGAAGGAAAAAATTGAAAACTGGCGGGACTGAGATCGATGATGTATTCAGGAAAAAAACTCGAGAGTTTTATTTATATAATTTTTTTATAAACGGGCTTTTCCACTCCTGTTTCCGTGACTTAATACATAGGGAGAGAAAAGCGGAAGAGACATTCATAAATAGTATACCATGAATGTGAAAATGAAAACTCTAGATTTTTTTCCCCGTTCGGTTTTATTCGATCATTGTTTTTCGCTAGGTTTCGAGGGAATAGCTTTACGAAATGTAAATGGAATTTATTCCTTTTATTTAACAAATTACCGGTGAGATTTATTTATGGTTACGAAAGTAATAGTTTATGATGCCAAAGAGCTAAAAGCTTTATGAAATATCATACGATAAATGGTTCCGATGAAAGATGGTTGATTTTAAGCAGCGATAAATCACATCGATTCCAAGCTTCTGATAATTGTATGCCAAAGTTCTGAAATAGACATTGATTATTAAGTCACATGAAATACAAGAGAGCACTGGAAAATCATTTTATATTTCAACTGAATTCTTGTCAATGTGAAAGAGTAGTGACAAGATTATTGTTAATATTCGCCCAATCATAACATTGAATTCATTTTTGTTTCCCAATAGAGTTATATAATGTGACCCACTCACAAATCAAAAGTTAACTTGAGAAAATGAAATGATATTTTTTTCTTCAAAATGTATAGATGTTGCGGAATAGAGTGTTGAAGTTGTTCAAGACAAGTTTTTTTAAATGAAATCAAAAATGGTTTCAATGAAGTTTCTTTAATGAACTTTAAAGTAATATAACATTGACCTCAGGCACTTCACGGTTAAATTTTTGCACTGAAAGAAGGACGAAGGGTCACTGTTTTCAGCAACTAAAATATCAGGCTAACCTGGAAGTTAGGGAAAAGTACTATTTTTTAGTAGGGTTGTGGGCACTTGGAAGAGCTTACCGAAAGAGGCTGCAATTAGGAATGGGGTATGGTAGATAGCATTACGAAGGCAATTGTTTTTCATTGAGGAATAATTAATTGACTAGGACCATCCTAATAAAGTAGAAAAAAGTTTGAATTAAGTTATTTTAATGAAACTTAAAGTAACATAATTATGACCTTGCTCATTTCACGGTTATTTTTTGCACGGAAAACTAGACAAGGGTCATTGTTTTAAGCTATTCAAATCTCAGGTCAACCTTTAAATTAGGAACATTACTACTTTAGTTGGGGTGTGGACACTTGGGAGAGATCATTGGAAGAGGAAGGAGGTAGATAAGAGGGTCATCTTCATTGGAGACTAAATTGACTAAGACAAGCCTAGCTGGGACCAGTGCCTGTTGCTGATAGTCACATTTGTTTCCAAGATTACATATTGTTTTGTTACTGGTTAAGACCTTAAAAATAACAAACTTGCAAACACATAACAATGTTGTGACGTATGCTTGTGAGATATTATCGACGATCTAGTTTTGATGTGTGTAAACATCTCCGTTGTAGGAAAATTATGCTTAGCTCATAATTGGTAAATGCTCTGTCAGGTATTGGATTCAAATCACCTTTTACCGTCCATTATAAAATGTGTAAAACCCTACATATTTGTATCTTTGCAAGTGTGTTTTCCTTCGAAACATATGTTAAGTTAAATGCCTATCAAGGGCAAACTTTGAAAAGTAAAGTTATTTTCTTTATTAATGTTGAATGATTTTTCGTAATTGATTTTCAAATATTGGTCAACGTAGCATTTTTACATCGTTGAAATAAAGTGGGCAGCTCTTTTTTTTTTTTTTTGTTAGTCTAACGTTTGTTTGTTAACTAGGTTCGTAGGAAACATCGTTAAATCAATCAAGATATTAAAATAAACCACAGTAAAAAATGCTTTAAAGAAATATGCACTTAAAATAAGAATGAGGGGAAAAATGACGCGATTATTTGAACAAGACTTTAATAAATAACTTTTTGCTTGGGAAGTAAAGTAAGATATAGTTTGCTAGTTACAAAGATACAAGAGTTTGCAAGTTTTGAAAAAATCTGCAAATTTTGTGCAATAAAACGTTGTTATATCTTATTTTACTAATATTTGTATCATCAAAGAAAAATAAAGCAACTTAATGGCACAATTTTTTGCAGAAACTTGTGTCTTTACGTTATTTTATTTTTGTTTTACTTTTCATGTACAAAGGTATTTATTTAATTCTTATATATTTATTCAATTCTTATAAATGGTATAATGCTAAGCTGCGCTAATTTTAAACTGCGCTCAAAAAGAAAAATAATAAATCACTCTTAAGACATGTTTAATACTATTTTTAAACATAACATTTGAGGTAGCGAGAAGCAAAGGGATGCAAGTGGCAAAATTAAACATTCGTTGATAACCAGTACAAATGGAAAGTGAACCTCTCTTCTGTCTTGGGACAAGAGATGGTACTAGTAGCCCTGGTAGGTGTTGCTGTAACGCATGATTTAGAAAAAGAATTCAATGAAAACCTACCTAGGATCTGGTCATTAAACGCGTTTTACTCGAAACTTAAACTAGTCCACTTGCATCCCTTTGCTTCTCAATGCCTCATTTGAAATCAACAAAAAACTTTGACTTGTTCACCATTTCTGATCTTTTAATGTGAGGTTGGATTAGATTTTTAAAAACAAAAGTGCTTCACAACAAATACTGAGCAGATTGAACTGTATTATCACTAAGCGAAGTTTCACAAACTACATGCAAATCACAAAGCAGTAATCTGCAATTTGTGCTTTTTTGACGTTGTTTTTTCTTACTTTACTGTTCTGCACAAAGTTATTTATTTATCTTAAGAATGCATAGTTCAACATTCTATAAGTAAACTTCATCTTGCTAATAATCGAGTTACACAAAACTATAAGATTACAACTGATTTTTTTTCTTTCTAATAGTTGTTAAATAAAAAGTAAAAATTCTAACGCGCCGAACATTCAACCACAAAATTGTATTCCTTACTCCCAAAATTTTTAACGTAACACAGCTAATTTCTTTCACCAAATTTACAACTCATTTTCTTCGATTTACGAGGAATATAACAAATTTTCCCAAAAGTCGATTTTTAGATTAATATCTTACTTGAAACGTAATCTTAATGAAATTAAGAGCATTAAACGATGATTTAAAACGAACTGATGTGTGCATCACATGACTTCCTTTTACTCAAATTTAATGTCATTTTCTCATTATTGGCATTTTTAATGGGATTCAATAGTTTACTCTCTAAATATCATCAACAGTGGCCAAATTGAAACCGGATTTAAAAATAAAAAAATCGCCAAATTTGTCGCCAAGTTGGCGACAAAACTTGGCGACTAAAATACTGGCGATATATCGCCAAGTGTCCGCCAAATTATAACACCACTTGAGTTTACATCGAAATTAACAATGACTTCCCCCCAAAAAGGGGCAAAAGATCCTCTTCAGGGCATTCGAATGCAACCAAAACAGAGGTGCACAACTAGACCCCACTAGGAGTCTCAGTACCGAATTTCAACTTTGTAGGACATTTCGTTCTTGAGTTATGCGACATACATACGCACATACATACGTACATACAGACGTCACGAGAAAACTCGTTATAATTAACTCGGGGATCGTCAAAATGGATAGTTCGGGTGTCTGTACGTTCTTAGGCATATATCCAGTGTGGTCGGGTTGAAAAATAAATTCAACATTCATTAGGGGGTGAGCAAAATGGAAATTAAGTCCGATTTTTGAGTGAAAATTTTTTCGCGAATACTATACTTCCTTTTTTGTAAAAGGAAGTAAAAATAATGCATTTTAAATTTCATGAAAACAAGAAATAGAAATTAACAATGTAAAAATTCATAGTTTTTTATAGTATATTGCTGCACCGAAGTCTCTAAATATTGAAATGTTTCCTACTATTGCCAAAGAAATATATAGGTCTTGTTTCCAATAAATTTACGACCATGCATATATTGCTTGCCTTTTTTGCACTGAATTTCAAAACATAGTACCGTAATGCTTAAAACCAGAAATTAAAGTTGAAATATTAACTTAAGTTTCATCAAAGCAAACTAATGCAAAACTTCAGAGGACCTGCTTATAAATTTTGCAATTATTTAAAACACTTCTGTGCTACAGTCAATCGCAGTTATAATGTAGCAACTGCTCATAACAAATATTTCAAAAACAGCTAATGAATATTCAAAAATATTCGTTCAAATCATGCAAACACCATTCAGGCGGAAATTTGACTGCACCGAGCTTGGAATTTAATTCCTTTTCCGTCCTCCTGCTTGCATTTTGAAATCCAATGCCTAATGTAACACAGATTTGACTACATAGTTCCCCTTTCTCGACATGTAATTCTTTTAAAACTATATAGCTCTGATTCGATCATATTAAAATTCTTGATTCTTCGTATTCCATGCCTTATTCTTCCTAACATTATTCGGAAGGAAATAGGATTCAACCTTATTTTTCCCTTCATTTGTTCGCGTGTCAGAGATGCGTTAAAGCAAAAGAATCATTTAAATAAAAAATGTATATGTAAAACCGATTTTCCCCCTTTTACAGACATATATAGAAGGGAAGGTTTTTCGTCTTCTGAAAATGGCGCATCTCCTTTTAGATTCCAATTTCACTTCCTTTCAGTCTGATTCTTCTGTTCTTTTCTTTTTACCACCAAGAAGTAAAAAGTTTTCTTTTTTAGACCTTTGGTATTCCTTTTCTCTTGCTACTTATGTGTATATACATTTCATGTGAAGGCAAACATGAATTTCCTTTTTTCATTCTTTCGAATCTTTCGAAATTGCTTCTTTGCATGTGTTTCCGATTTCGTGGAGTCTTTTTTTATCTATTGTATAATGTTCTTCAGAGGTGAAAACTGTAGACTTTTGCCCTCAAAGAGCAATGGAAAAACCCAAACTTTTCCGTACGCCATCTTTGAAATAATTTTTCTATCCACATTTAAAATGTATTTATGAATTTAAATTCGTTTAGATGAAATATAATTACATCATTTCATCTTTTGGATAATAATTAACTTTTTTTTAATCTAATTCAAGAATCACCGTTTTATGAGATCGCAATACTTTGTATTTTATCGATGTGCTAAATTAGGAAAACTACCTAAAAATTCTAACGCATTGCAAATTTCAATAAAAAATATATTCGTTGCTGACCAAAACTTGAGGTAACAAGTAGTTCTTTGCACCACAATTATTATTTTCGATGTTACGTTTGATTTCCCTTTCATTTGCGAGAAATATAAAGTTTAGGCATTTTAAATAGAAGTGTAAGAAAAAGTAGTGCCCAACAAAAATTAATTCAAACTAGTCAGAGTAAGTTTTTATATGAGCTTTCCAATAACATTCATAAGAAAATTCTAATGTTTTTAAGTGATAGAAATGAAAAAAATAACGTAAAACAAGCACGAATTATTAAGAAAATACAGCTTATAGCTATTTTAAGGCTACAATGGAGCCTCTTCATCAGAGCAAAAATGCTCAACACACAACACAAAGTCGTGAGAGAACGCAACCTCTTTAATAGGTGTACAATTTTTTTAACTTCTACTAACTACACATCTAACATTGGGAAAAAAAATTTATATTTAACTGATGAACATTTTGATTAATAATATGTAATTTCATTTTAAGAGAATCTCACTTTGTAAGTGTCATACTGAAATTCTGCTGTTTTTTATGCACTACTCATACGACTTTATTTTTTTCTTACAGCAGAAGGTAAAAATTTTGAACAATATTTAGGATTTTGTATATATTACTCATCGGATATACTTAGAAAGAAAATTAATTCATAAAATAGAGAAGGTGAATTCCAGCGTTAACGGAAGGACGGTTTTTACCAAAAAAATCGGTGGATTTCTGTCTACGAGCAAATCAAAATGCATATTTTTTCAAAAACTGATGCAAGACTTTTATACACATCATAGTAAGTTGCTAAAAAAGCCAAAGCCAAGATTTTTTCGTTGGTAACTTTTTTTAAAAATTAAATTTAAAAAACGGTAGTGGAAGGACATTTTTGCAACATGATTTTCACGCTATCATGTTATCCCCAAAAGTTCAGCTAAACTATAAAAGGAAAAATTGTACAAAAATTAGAGCACATACGGGAGTGTTCAATCATTACAATTTCACCTCTAGTTTAAAAAAAATAATTATTTTAAGCACAAAAATTATGCATTTGTTAAGGATAACGGAACGACAGTAGCGGAAGGACAAGAAGTCCAAAGCAAATAAACGTGGTAAATTTCAACTAAAACACATTTATTCAGCTAATACAGCAGTCTGAAACAATGATATCTAATGCCTGAGCCATCTGTTACAATTCTGAATTCTTTAAATTCTCAATAATTTATCAGAATCCATAGAATATTTTTCTTCTTTCTCAGGAAATACAAAGATCATTCCCACATTATTATGCATTCTCAAACAAGCTATTTCTATTCCTTTATCTTCTATATAAAGTACCAGTGCAATATTGCTTTTTGTTCATTTTTTTCCCTTCAATCCAACTAGCAAAACTTGTCCAAACGTTAATGAATCATTTGGCATATTCTTTATGATTTGGTGTTTTTGGTTCAGCTGTGTCCTCATTTTTAACATTATTTATAACTGTCTTCAGTTTTACTTTGACTTTGAAGTGAAATCTCCTTCGATTTGTTGAAGTAGATTTGCTGAAGAATTAATATTCAATTATTGAATATATATTTATATTCAATAATGTAACTTGTTACGGGGTTCAAATAGTGCATATTTTGTGTGTCAGGATGAGAATGGATATTACTCCATCTTTGTGAAAGTTGATCTTTGAATTTACTGATCTCTTCATAGTTCGTTTAACAGTTAAACCAGTACTCTCAACAGTCCTTTCCTGTGACTTGTAGCGACAAATCTGAAAGCAGTTTCAATATTGAATTGTTCCAATATAAATTTTAAGTTTGTAAGCATATGTTTCTGCTTCAATTCTCTTGTCATACTACAACCATGTCATACCAAAATGATTTTCACATGCTTAGGAATTTTCAAGTTTAGTTTTCATGATTTTCATTAGATACAATAGAAGAAAAAGAATCACAAAACATTTTTTTTAATTTAATAAAAGTTTATTTTTTAAATAAAAAAAATTATAATTTTTGTTCAAATATTACTTATTTTTTGGTTTTAAATGTGACTACTAACTTTAAACAATAGTTTGTTTTCTACTAGCCTTCTTAAATATTACCCAGTATCACCTCATAGATAAATGTCCTTCCGTTACCATTACAAATCATATAAATTAAACATTTGTTAAAATCTTAACTATGTCTTCTTGACAAGGAACAAAATTCTGCTTTGCATAAAAAAACAATAGTTTCTATACCCCATAGTTTCTTGGTGAACTTATTGAGATATAGTATTTTGGTAACGGAAGGACATCAAATTGTCACCTCAGTAATGGACTTAATTCATGGTTGAAATAAAAGAAATTGAAAATTACTTACCGAAAAGTTTAACTAGACATTCAAAAGATAAAAGTTAACCTAAATACCATTTGCAGATAATAAGTTTATTCAAATTACAGTGTGTGACAAAATAGAGTTTTTGCTCCGTAAAAACATAAAGAGAAAACTTGATTTTCTGAAAGTCATCAAACTATTTGGGAAAAACAGGTTAAGAGTCAAGAAATTCATTTATTTCTGAAGAGAATGGTGTATGGCTAGTGACAGAATATTAGTTTTTAAAATTCAAGTGTCATGTGCCCTTTTTCCTGGAATTCGCCAGAAACTAAAGAGAACAATTATCAGTTTTTTACGTAGGGTTTATTATTATTACTATTAATATCTTACTTGCACTTTCGCAATTTCTACAGTGAGCGTTGAAGAAATCCCAGTAGCACCAATTGGAGGTTTTATCAGTTTTTCAGCGAGTGGGAAAACAAAAACTGCTATTTTACACATCTATTTAGAAACAAAAAGGTTTCTTTGAGCAAATTTCACATTAGAAATAATACTGTCAAAATTTATTTCCAATTTGACCCGCATTCAAAACACGGCCCATGGCAGCAAAGGTCTACAGACTTAGTCCCTAAATTGCATCAATTTTTGGAGAGTCGCTCAGTAAATAAAATGAAATTCCGCGAAAAAAGTAGATTTTTACAATATTTGGTGTTTTACGTACTGCGAGAAACATCTCTTCACTTCCATCAAGAGATGCAAATAAATTTTTCTGAACATTCCCCCTTCTCCTTTTGCTAACGGCCCTTATGTAGCTGAGATATCGGATAGTAACGTAGAACACATGCCTCTGATATGAAAATTGAATCTCTAACTCATGGTATAAACATTCAAAAGAATTAATTAATTTGGAAGCGAAAAAAAAAGTTTGACATCAAAATTTCACATTTCATTCAAATCTAAGAAATAACTTATAAATGAGGCAATGCTTTAAGTACAGATCGTTACAGCTGAAACTTCAAATCGATGTGGCGTACAAAATGCCACTGGACGTGATACACAAATGCTGCATTTTTAAATGTTTTTGTAACAAATGATCAAGCGTAATTTGCATTCTATGACCAATACTTTTTTCTCTAACTTTATTTCAGCACAGCTTCGACAAATATTTACGATTGACCATTGCTAAAACTGACTTCTGATTTTTAAATTTATCACTTTCACCAACAATTACAAAATTGCCTTTTTTTAAAGGTATATCTGACCCTAACGTGATACAGCACAATATTTTTCCCCGCTAAAACTAAAGAAAAGAATTAAGTAAGAGTATATGCAGAAAAGAAGGAGCATAAAAATTTTACGGCGCCAATTTTACGACTGAAGTTGCGGAATTTCATTTCTTCCGCCCCACTCATCGAAATAACAAAAGGCAGAAAAAAATTTATATTAGCCTTACCTCAAAAATATATTTGAAGTAGAAAGTTATCACAGTTTAAAAGTAGATACATAATCGTAAAACTTCATGAGGTAATCTTCTGAAATAGCTTATGCTACATTTTAAAAGTTTTATTATCAATAAGGGAAATATGAAGAGAAATATATGCATAAATATATTCTCTGTTAAGTTCAACTCATATGTGTTTTGAACTGCTTTTAAACGAAATTCAGTTTTGATCCAGCCTTTAAAAAGCCATCTTTTTTTTCCTCCTTTTTACTTCCTTATACGCAGTACAGAAAGTAAAAATTTGCGAAACAAAACTTCAATCAAATTTTGGCCAAATTTCCGTTTGACTCACTCCCAACTCAACGTTGAGCAGTTTATTTATTCTTTTTTTTTTTTTTTCTTTTTTTGGCCCGCCCGTGCGTATGTTCTCCTTACGAAAGTATGGACTACCGCAATCCATTTGAGCATTTTGAGTATCCTCGAGCTCATTAACACGAGTTTTCTTCTGATATCTGTGTAAACGTGAGTATGCACGCATGTATCTCAAAAACAGAACACGGTAAAAGGTTGAAATTTCTTATATAGACTTTGTGTGGGGTAGAATTTCATCTTCAAACTTTCGGCAGAAAATTTTTAACGAGACTTTTTGAAAGATATCACACACGTAACGCTCCTGAGTTGTTTTCATTCCTTTATATAGAATAGATTTATTATTATTATTACGTTTTAAGACAAATGTTATCAATTTATAAAGGCAAGGAATATTTCCCCGCTTAATCGAATAATATTTCTTGGAACCGACGATATTCGATTAAGTGGGGCCGACTATTTGTAAAATGAATTTGTAAAAGTCTTTTTTTTTGTATCACTTTACAGCAAAATATGAGTGTATTTTTTTTTTTTTTTAATTCACTTTATTGCACTATTATATCGTAGTTTTGTTGCTTTTACACGCTCCATATAGTTTTTGTCAGTGCAATTTCAGATCTCAGACGCTAACAAATTCCTCACATTTCTTAACATCTCAAAAGACCATCTTCTACGTTTACCCTACTGGATCAGAAAGTGTAAGAAGTAAAATATTTAAAAAAATTTATTTCTAACTTGCGTACAATGAGTCCACGCACCCATTTATTCGATTTACTAAAGAACATCGATTATTCAATAGGCTTACAATGAAGTAGTGTGGTGTGGGTGTCCACATCAGATTGCTTTAAATAGGGGAGGGTGGCCCAAAGCGGGTAGGTTTTCGAAGAACGCTCAAAAATTGTAGCTTTTGGATTTTAATCGCAACAATTTCGGTTTTATTTCCTAGCAGGGTTCTTGAATTTCAAAATAAAAAGTGAATTTTGTATTAATTCAAACCCAATATTTATTTATTATCAAACTTAACAAACATGTGAAAAACCCGCTTATACCTACCACTGAGCTCAAAGCGGGTAAGCTTAACTAATTGTGGTTTGGCACATTTGCCAATCAAGTATGAAGCTATAAATGATTAAAATAGTTGACTAGCTACCTGCCATTATATAAAAAAACATAAAACAGTTGTACTTATCCAATTTAAAGTCAGTACGTTTGTGTATAAAACAAAATAACTGAGTTAATTAATAGACTAATTAATTGCCATCCTAAAAAATAACTTTTTAAAGTTATGCTTATCCTATTGAAAGAGAAAATTTAAGTCAGCACACGAGTCAAGAAATTTGAAATAAATATATGATTAAATCCTATACCCGCTTCGCCCGACCCGCTTTGCCCGAAGGCACGTTCTTTTATTGTTATTATTTAAAAAATAATAACAATGCTAATTTAAAAAATAATAACAATAACTAGCTTATTTTTTTTAAAAATACTTTATTTAAAAAAAAAACTAGTCTTCGTCTAATCACAAGTTAAAAAACTTCATTTTTTTTAATGTATCATTATTTTTTTTTTTTTTTTAAAGCCTGGTTGCACCACGTCGTTTCACTGCTGCTTCGCTGGGACTGATAATAACTCGAGGGTGTTCGGATAAACACGACATACGTATTCATCGCCGCTAACACACCATGGGGAAGGGGGCATACGAAGACCTACCCGCTTTGAACCACCCTCTCCTATAGGTTTCATCACAGATGCAAATCTATGCGAAAATTTGGTGCCTAACGAGAAAAAAGGTAGTAGTTTGCTGTGTAATGGACACGAAATTAATATTCACTTCAGTTTGGGATTCAACATTTCATTATTCTCGTCAATGAATTTGCTGCAATTAGCAACGAAGAAAACTCGTAAGGAATTTTAGAAATTCTTACTTTAAGAATGTTCCACATTCAAAACTCTGAAATACAATCAGCAACATGATCTTTGTAATATTCGGACATGACGCTACCTTGGAAGTTTACTCAATTTTAACCCACGGCGGCCTCTCGAACTTTTTTTCTATTTTACAACAAGTTTTAAATTTCAAAACTTCCTAAAACATTGCGAGTGTCTCGCAATTATTCTTCTTTAAACTTCCAGCGGGCGCGTATTTAAGAGATATTATAAAACAAGTAATTTTGTTTTATAACTTTACAACAGATAGCTCTATGAAAGTCTGACCATAGTTAATCTTCTCCCCACCCCATGAGTTGCCTTTAGTCATCACCAAAAATTTTTTTGCGTCTCCACACATGCAGCTTGAACCTGTGAGATAAGTACGATTGTTTAAGTTTTTTTTTTTTTTCACCTTCTATTCTCGCTCCTCTCTCTCTCTTTATATATATATATATATATATATATAACAATATGCAAGCCAAATACCAAATATTAAACAATTTATACAAAGAATAATGATGAAAAAAAGGAAAATTGCAAGCAGCAGGAAATAAGAAAGAACAAAGTATGAATCCAGAGCTCATCAGCCATGGAGGATTCAATAAATATGGTCAAAAGACCAAAAAATTTAACTGTTAACTAAAAGATTATATATATATATATATATATATATATATTGTCACGATGATTCAAATAATCACAGAGGACGTTTAACTAAAGTAGATATTTTATTAGCTTGCCGCAACTCGCAGCATGGAAGAACTAGAGAACCGCCCACAACTCGTGAGGTTCCCGCTTTTATATGAACGTAGAACATTCTAGAACATTCCGTTAGAAGGTGAAAGAAACTTACAGAACATTTTGAACACAGTGTAAATAAAAGCAATTTAAAAGTCCAAACACTGGATTGTCACAGCTGGGACCAGATCCTGGCTCCTACCTGCTCGAAGCCCCGCGCGCTGCCAACTGAGCCACACTGATTAACGTTTGCGCGGCAATATATATACTAGCCGCCTGCGGCGACCAGCTGGTCCGCCTTTTTACGCCATTCGCCTTTTTCCGCCAGAGTTGCCGCCTTCGGCGGCTACTTAGAAAATTTAGCGACGGTATTAATCAATGTTTTTCGCTTTTTTCTCAATATTATCAT
Organism: Uloborus diversus; assembly: GCF_026930045.1. Taxonomy (NCBI): domain Eukaryota; kingdom Metazoa; phylum Arthropoda; class Arachnida; order Araneae; family Uloboridae; genus Uloborus; species Uloborus diversus. Next base: position 58,491,984 of record NC_072732.1, on the reverse strand, counting down.
TTGCCTTTTTACACCGAAGTTGCCGCCTTCGGCGGCTGCTTAAACAAATTTCGTGGCGGTATCAATCAATCTATATCTATCTATATCATTAGTAGTTTGAATAAAAATTTTTCTAGATCTATCTCCAGTTCTGTCGTTTGGAATATTTTTAAAGGAGGGGGGACACAAACGACGTACTCTTCATGCAAATTTTGGCGAAAAATAACAAAAAGCACTTCCACTTTTATGTGAAAGCATTGTTTTTTCAAAGTCATGGTGTGTGTGGGGGGGGCACTAACACTCCGTTGAAATTCCTTAAATGACGGGCATGCCTCTTTCTTGCTGTCCATCTACTATATCGACCTCTACATTTGTCTATCTATTAAGCTATACGATCTGTGCATATCTACCTCCTGACAGCACAATCTTTTTTTATTTATATAAGTATTAATTCGAAAACAAAAACATTTTTTGTCCACTCAACCTCTATCTGTCTTTGTATCTACCTAACCTAACCGCCAATTCGCAACAGAAACGAAGATCATGCAAAAAATCGCGGGCTTTATTTAATCAAAATAGCCCTCAAAAATAAAGGCTCTATATTCCCCGTAGTGTTCAAAAAGTAGCGCTTGCAAAAAAAAAAAAAAAAAAAGGTGAAGAGAAGGCAAACGATTTCAGTTGGATCACGTGATGAGGTAAACTCGGAACTCAGCCGGCAAGCGAACAGCTCGCGTTGTGTTCTGCCATTAAAAAAATTGTAAAAAAAAAAACTATTGCGTATTTTTCAAAACTTTTTTCTTCTGAAGGGGGCGGAATGTTTTTACTATTACCAACTAAAATTTTAGAATTGAGGGTTCAATACTTGTCGCAGGATGGGTTTCGAAAAAAACTAAACCCAGAAAAAAATGTAAAATAAAGGTTTTTTCAAAAATCTATAAAAAATACAAAAATTGCTCTATCTTCAAAATTTTTTCATTCATCATATTTAAAATTAAATTTCCTACTCAATAGTGTAAAAAATATCCGTCTGGTGCGATTGGTTCGGGATCTGTGAGGTCAAAAGTACTAAAAAGTGCTAAAAATAACATAAAACATTAAATAATTTTTTTTCTAATTAAAATATCAAAAATCGAAGCCCGAGGTGCACAACTTCAGCAAAAACTACACCTGTATACCAAATTTCATCTTTCTAGGCCTTACCGTTTTCCCGGGATGCGCGCCACAAACACACACACACACACACACACACACAAACATCTTATTTTATTATATGTATAGAAGATAGAAGATAGAAGATAGAAGAAGATATGCATAGACGTAATATCGAAACAGGAAAACGTCCAGCTTGAGGGGGGGGAGGGGAGATGGAAAATGAAATAAATGCATTCCCTAAATTAAACAAAAAAAAAGGGAAAGAAAAAAAAGCAAGCGCTGCCGAAAAAACACGTGGTCATCACGTCATAAAATGTAAAAGTAAGCTATATAGTAAAAAAAAAGATTAATATTGTTTGCGATTAAGATTCCGTCGTAAATATCGAATCGAAATCCAAGTAGTGACGTCAGAGGCATAGAAGATTGAAGAATGCTTTTTTCGACTGATGCGTAGAAAGATATGCGTCCAGCATTAAAAAAATTGTAAAAAAAAAAAACTATTGCGTATTTTTAAGAACTTTTTTCTTTTGAAGAGGGCGAAATGTTTTTACTATTACCAACTTAAATTTTAGAAATGAGGCTTTGATACTTCTCGCAGGATGATATTAGAAAAATGTAAAACCCAGAAAAAAATGCAAATTGAAGGTTTTTTCAAAAATTCATAAAAAATACAAAAATTGCTCTATTTTCAAAATTTTTTCATTCATCATATTTAAAATTAAATTTCCAACACTATAGTACAAAAATATTTGTGTGGTGCGATTGGTTCGGGGTCTGTGAGGTAAAAAGTACTAAAAAGTGCAAAAAAACACATAAAACATTAAATAACTTTTCTTCTAATTAAAATATCAAAAATCGAAGCCCGAGGTGCACTTCTTCGGCAGAAACTGTACCTGTATGCCAAATTTCATCTTTCTAGGCCTTACCGTTTTCCTGGAAAGCGCGCCACACACACACACACACAAACATCTTATTTTATTATATGTATATATATATATATATATATATATATATATATATATATATATATATATATATATATATATATATATATATATATATATATATATATATACTGCTTAAAGATTTTTTCTGGGAACAACCTCTAGATATATGTTTAAACGGTGCTCCACTGCATTAAAAACTTCTTTCTGAAGCATAGAAAATCAAATATAACAAAAACTCACTTAAACAATCGCGCTTATCTTTCAGATACAATGCTTCTGTTATAACACTAAACTCAATGGAACATAAAAATTAACTAATATCGTAATCCAAAATGGCAAGCGCACTAGACTCACGAGGTTCAGCTGCGAGATATGCCAAAAATGTATACGTATGGAGTAGTAAAGAAATCTAAGAAATACGCACGACCTTTCACGTTGGCATGCCTGATGTAAGGTTAAGTTTTACTTCATTCAGTCTGAGAAAATTTTCACGCAAAACGTGAAAGCTGGTTTGTTACATCCCATAGCTTTAATCAAATGTTTCACGATAGGCAATTGTGTTCCTGGAATAGGCATGTGAGATGAGAGTTGTGGAGTAGGATTTTTTTCGGAGTAACAAAGTCTATAAATATTAACAATGTCAAACACATAACATATGTTTATGTGAAACATATCATCTATATACATAAATTGGTACTTCTGTACGTAAGCATGTCCGGGGTAATCTTCAAAACCACTGGACGAATTTTAAACATTTTTCACCATAGATAGCTACATTATCAGGAAGCAACTTAGGCTATAATTTATTCCTAAAAAACTTAGTTTAAAAAAGCTATGATGGAAAACAGTAAATTGCATGAAATTTTCCCATTACTGTCTAACCACGAATTGTATGGAAAGGCAAACATCCGGTTTACAAGCGGAAATTGAAGCATCTATTTGTTTTCAGGGATGTCAGATTTTGCAGATGTATGTTAGCCTCTAAATTAAGCAGAGTCTCATTCAAATGCGCGGAATACGCGCATAATATTTTTATTTTTCCCCTCATTCAGATGGAATCGCCTTAACTGGATGTTTGCCAATTCCATACAATCCGTGGTCAAACAGTAAATGATTAAATATAAAACTCATTGTTACAAAAATTCGTTGCATTACAACAGCAATATTAATAGTAATCATAATGAAAATTTTGAATCAAGGCTTCTCAGGAGCAAACATGAATTTAAAATCATTTAAATATTCGGAAACTCTACTTTATTCACAGCCAATCTCACCATGCGATCATTTTATGGTAACCAAGCATTGTTTTCTACTTGTGATTTAAGTCCGAATCAAATTGATGAAAAAACGTGTCTAGCATCTAATATCAAGCATGGCACTTCACTATGTCCAACGTTTTTAATCCGCTTACAACTTTGCTCACAAACAAACATTTAATTACGATATTTTCAAAATGAATATCATAGTATGAATAACCTGATAAACGTGCATATTTTATTGCATAGATTTTTTTTCTTGGAAGAAAAGAACTGAGATTTTGATTCTGCCCCATAAAACTCTTATTGTCATCTGCCCTAGCGAATCTGACAGAAAAAAAGAAGAGAAAGCGGGAAAAGTTTCAGAAGAAATAGAAAAAATTCTTTTTTATGCTTCCCTTTGTATAAATATATTCCGTTTGAAATGTCTATCGGATTAGGGGTTTTCCAGGCGGAAAATATTCCGAAAGAAGACTCAGCAGAAATCTTGACTGCCTGGAATTATGACGTCACCGGTAGATGATGTCCCGGTAAAGGACTTCTGGATGAGGAAAAAAATCGAGTTATGTGGTTACTTTGTGGTAAATCCACACTCACGAAATTCTGAGAGAAAATACAGTTCCATTTTTCTGAGAAGCACCCTTTTCTTTCAAGAAATGCCATTTTACGTTTCAAAAGAGAATATTTTTGTGGCTCCCAAAAATTTCCAATATTTAAGATGAGTGAATGTAACGATACACTACCCACGTTTACATTGAAGGTAAAAAATAATAATTTTTAAAAGAAAAACTGAACTTTCGATGTAATGAGACATAAAATCTATGTTTGTGTGTACACACACGTACACATATAGGTGGATAGATAGATAGATAGATAGAGACAGATGGTAGACAGGTAGAGAGACAGATAGATCGATAGATAGATAGATGGATAGATAGATAGATATAGATAGATAGGTATATGGCAGACAGGTAGAGAGACAGATAGATAGATAGATAGAGACATAGACAGATGGTAGACAGGTAGAGAGACAGACAGATAGATTGATAGATAGATGGATAGATGGATGGATGGATGGATGGATAGATAGATAGATAGATAGATAGATAAGAGACAGGTAAATAGACAAATAAATCAGGGTTGGCAATTTTTTGACAGTAGGAAGTTTTATATGGTTTTAACCGCGGTTTTTACCGTCACGTCAAAAACACCTTTTTGACATAGTTTTTGACAAAATTGTCAAAATCTTTCATTTCTGTTCAAAACCTGCCTAAGTTTGATATTGATTACAAAAATACATTAAAAAATTCATCTCAGTTTTATAGTTTTTGATTTTAGACACTAGAATAAGTTTTTGGAGTTTCAGAATTCGAAAATGATGTTCAGTAAACAATCTCAAGCATAATTTTGATTCAACAGGCTGCTCGTCTGTAGGAAAAAAGAGAAATAAATGAAAGAGGTATTATAATTATAGAATGAAGAGTAATTATAAATAGCTAAAATTAAACTTAATGACTATTAATTCGTTTATTTTTCCAGCGTTGTAAGAAGATTGCTCATTTATCTAGTACACTTTCTAATTAACCGACCTAATAAAATAGACATCTTTATTTAACACTCACTTATTTTATTTTGTCTCATTCAAAGTATTTTTCCCTTTTTAGCATGCTGTAGAAAAATACCAGTTTTGTAGCCTTTTGTATACCAAGCTTGTTTCTAAGTTTTAAAAAAAATGGACCAATCCAAAACTAGAGAATCTCAACAAATGCTGAACAACATGAGCTTGAATGCAAACGCACTATGAGTTGTACAAATTTGACAGAAATATTGGGTTTTCGTAGACCTTACTAACCTTATTGCTGTAGAGACATTCTGAACTGCAAACTAATTTCCTGAATATGATGCAGATTCAGCTTAAAAAGCTACCATGTTTTGTGTTAAGAGTAGTTTTTTTTTTTTTTTTTTTTTTTTTTTTTTTTTTTTTTTTTGCATAGTTATCTACATAATTTTGCTGGAGACGAACTCTCTTAAGACCCGCACCTTTTGATGGAAGACATTCATTTTCTTCAACAAAAGAAATATTTTTTCACTTCTAGATTTACAAAAGAAAAAAATCATTAAAAATATTTCGCTGACTTATTATTAATAATTGCCTGCTAATCGATTTAGTTTTGCTTTTACTCCAAGGAAAAAGGATATTACATAAGTAATTACATATAAAGATTTTTAGATAGATAAAATTACTTGTAACTAATTGTTCGTTATTAAAAAGTTTAAGCAGAACCACTTTAAAAACTGGATTTAAGTTTTAATGTTTGTAACTATTTTTGTGGCATACAAATTAATTTTAATTTTAATGAATATTCTACAGAACACATATTCAGACACACACAAAAAAAAGTAGGGGGAAAGAAGCTGTATCAGATAGCAACTAAACTCCGTATCCAAGGGAGCTCTCGTGAACTTTTTAATATTATAACGTTTGATTTTGATCTTCTTAACAGACTGCAGTTCAGTAAGAAGGTGGATATATTTTGAAAAATGTCATTAAATTATAATAACATTTGTTGGACAAGAGGAAAATAAAGAAATTATAAACAAATGAATGATTGACGGTAAAATGAAAAATTAGTCAAAAGTTAATGTGAAACAATTTGCGGGAGAATTTTTTTTTTTTTAATAGATCCTGGTACTGTACAAGAAATAACGGCAGTTATGGTTAATAGTGGCGGCAGTCGTCGCTGTGTTCTAACCATGGCTGCGGAGTCGGACTGATTTAGGGATAAAGTAGTCAAAGATTTTAAATTCCTGAAATCGGAATCGGTCATTTTCTCTCAGAGTCTGCAACTCTGCCAGTGCTGCAAAGTCAGAGTTGGAGTTGAATTCGGACTGATTTTGCGGTAAAGGAGTTGGTGTTGGAGACGAAGATTTAAAATTCCAAGAGTCGGAGCCGGTTATTTTCCCTCAGAGTCTGTAACTCTGCCAGCGCTGCAAAGTCAGAGTTGAAGAGGAAGTCGGACTGATTTTGGGGGAAAGAATTCGGTGCTGGGGGACTCGGAGGATTTAAAATTCCCACAGTCGGAGTTGGTTGTTTTCTCTCCGACTCCTAGCCCTGGTTCTACCTGATAGAGAATATTGATTGTGTGACTACAGAAAGTAGCTGACAGTTGTGTGGCAAGTTATGTCACGTGTATGATGAGCTTTTTAGCAAGGAAAGAACAGGAAGTACTATGTGGAAAGAAAATGACTGTCCATCAGTTTCAGAACATTGATTTCCTAATGGGCTCCGGAGCCCAATATTAATTACTCCCGCTGCCCACTGCCACATTTCTGAAAATTCGTTCACAAAAGAAGCGCAGGAGTTGAGCTCCCGTGAGCTCCCATGCATATTAAGCCCTGAACACAGCCCTTCCTTCGAATTTTATATGAATTGTTAAAAACAAGACTCTAATCGTTGTTGATTGACATTTTACTTATTCAAACGCAACAATAAATAAGTATTTTTTGTGCTATCTAGGATTTTTGTACGGTTGAAAAAATTCTTTGCGTTTTTATATTTTTCTCTATAGGCAGTATCTCAAGGAACTTTTCTAATGATTGTAGTAAACGGTTTAGCAAGGGATTTATTGGAAACTGAAAAAGATTTGCTCCTTCGAATTTCAATGCAATTCCAGAGAAAATTACTATTAAACCCAAAGAGCAATCAATCCCTTGAGATTTTATCGTGCCAATTTTTATTCCCTTTTAAGTTTTTATGCCTCAGAAAAAAAAACTAATCTCGAAGATTAACTTTGCTTTGAATATTTCTTCTCGGCATTAAGATATCATTGTTTACATTACATAATATTTATTATTATGAAATATTTGTTTCTTCCATAGTCTAAGATGACTGAACTTATCCGTTCTCAATACGTTTACATTGTTTGAGATGCCGTTCGTAGATCGATTTTTCGGAAGACACAAAATTATTTTAATTAGTTTTGAGTGCTTCTTTTAAATAACATTTTACTTTTTTTTTGATTTGCTGTCAAATTTTTTGTATCGACAGAAGTGGAAATCTAAGTTTTACCGGATCCTCATTTAAAATGTTATTTTATTGTCTTAGAAGCTTTATTTCAACAGTCGCACAGAACCATTTCGCTTTGGATTGACGTCATGAATTTTTATTCAAACCGTTCCCATAGAAATTCCACAAACTGCTGGAAGACGTCAATCCCAATCAGAATGCTACCGATTTTTTCTGGAAAAGGGTTCTTACTAAAAAGTGGCAGTGTATGAATTATTTTGGCGAAAGAATATTTAAAATACAGAGTGATCCGTAAGTGGTCATGGGAACACTCCCACTTCCTTTTCAACGTTACGTTAGTCATGATTGCATGTTTGTTATGGACTGTTACTTAGTGAAGTGTTATACGGAAGTGTTAAGAGTCATAAAAATCGGTAGAACACCATCCATGCTGTAGCACAGCTGAATGGGGTTGTTTCATTCAGTCAAAAGTAGTACTTTTTGTCACTTAAATTGATAGAATAAGCAAAAAAAAATAAAATAATAATAACATGGACCCAGAAAATACTTTCATTTTCCCAACAGTTATTTTTTAATTATTTTTTTTAAATGTCCGATTTTTCAAACAAGGCTTGGTCTTGATGACGTCACAAATGATGCTGCATTCTATCGCGTTTCCACGTTATGATAGTCAAGAGGCGAATTAAAATTGCGCTCTACGCTTGCTATCAACCATATCGTTGGCAATACACGTGAGTAAAGATGCGAATTAAATATTTTGTTCTGTGAATGGCAACACTGAATGGCATTTCTTCATTTTTGATGTCATCGGCAGAAGTATAAACAATAAAAGCATACCGATTTAAATATTTTTTTAAAAATATTAAACTTAAACAAATTATTTAAAAAATGGTCAGATCCCACGTTTTTAAGCATGCTCTTTCAGAAAAAAATACTTTTAAAAGTTTGGAAACTGCCCCATTTTGCACCATGTTTACGCATATGTTTTGCGGAGTTTCTGGGATTCAGATAGGTTTTGCCGCAAAACATCTGCGAAAAGATGGCTCAGATTTTATGTGTTACAACATGAATGATGTTCTACCGATTTTTATAACTCTTAACAGTTTAAAGTTACGGTATTTAACAAACGTTCAACCGTAACTAATATAATTTTGGAAATAAAGTTTACGTGCACCCACTTCCAAATCACTCTGTACATTTTAACTATAGAAACTTTCATTGGAGATTTTTTTTTTCTTTTGCTTAAATTTTTGCTGTATCTGAAACATCTGTAAAAATTATACAACTCTTTCTTATTCAATTTTTGCTGTGTCGTAATTTACATTCTAGTCTATGTATCACGAATCAGCATGTCAAGACCAAATACCCTTCCCACTCTCCACCCTTTTCCTCTTTTAGTTGACATAATTATGGCACTATGAACTTTTTCCCCTCGTTGCTTCTGAAAAACATAGCTATTGCAGAAGAAATATACAGAAAAAGTTCATAGAGCCGCAACCATAAAACCAGAAGGGAAAAGGATAGAAAGTGGGGAAGTTATTTGGCCTTTACACGCTAATTCTCGTTACACAGTCTATAGAAACTTATTCATAAATAAAATCTTTGTATTTTCAGGAAAAACGCATACGATGGTAGGCAGCAGCGACTCCGTTCAGGAGCTGGGCGTCATGCCGTGCGCCATTTCTTGGCTCTTCCGTTTAATCTACGAACAAAGACAGAAAACTGGAGCACGTTTTTCGGTGAGAGCCTCGGCCCTGGAGCTTTCGGGAAGGAACGAGGTACTGAGAGACCTTCTCTCCGAGTACGCTGCAGGTAATGCACTGATCTTTCATCGTAGAGAAAATGCAATACAACTAAACAATTAAACTCACACATTCAAATGAATGAGGAAATTAAACGTCAGCTTGATTTGTATTGTATATTTCTTTATCGAAATCCTATTTTTAAACTCAATTATATGTTTTCATACTGTTAATCTTTAAAATTGATAAAGCAACAAAAAATACAAAAAGTGCCATAGTTCTTCATCAAGGAAGCGTGGAGCTCTTTGGGAAATTGGAGGGAAGCCATGTTGGAACTAATTTTTCTCAAGAAATTGTCCGTTGGTCAATTATCATCAATGATAGCTATTGCTTGCAGACATAAAAAATAAAAGTTCAAAATGGTAGTATTGTCTCAAAAATATGGTCTCTTAGATTGAGTACTAGAATCAAAAATTCCTAATATATTAAGCCCCAGAAAATTAAACGTGATATCTGTAAACATTATGCATAGTTTCTTTTACAATAAAAACTTAACATCATGTATACAATTTTAACTAAAATATACAAACAAACAAAAAAAATGTGTTTTTTTTTTTACATTTTAAATTCAAATTATGCTTTTTGCAATCACGAGTGTGTGTTTGTGCAGGCGTGTGTGTGTGTATGTAGGCGGGGTGTGTTGTGTGTGTGTATGTCGGCGGGTGTGTGTTGTGTGTGCAAGAGCGTGTGTGTGTATGTAGGCATGTGTGTGTAGACATCTGTTTGTGAGTAGGATATGGACGCAACCAGGAGACGGTGCTCGCTGGTGGAGCAGCATCGGGCGGGGACGATCCCGCCTCCGAAAATCCAACAATGCAGGCAAAAATGAAGTCAAAGGACAGACGCCTAAAGCGGTCAAGTGAGAACAATTAGCAGCTTGTGATTACTCAAAAAGTATTGCAGTAGTTTTCAGCAGTGCTTAATAAACGCAATTTTGCAAAACTATGTGAAGTCTAATTTACTTATATATATCTATGCAATGTAAGGAAAGAAATTTGAAAATTAAATAATAGTTTTGGCATTTTTCCTTTTTTTAAACTTATCGGCATGTGCATTTCAATTATAGCACGAGGCAGATTTTTATCTCATCCACCTCATTTGTAAACTGATCACGTTCCTTTTAGGAAATCTCGAAAACAATTATAACAATACTCCTAGGAAATCCAAAGCGATGCTGATGAGCCGAAAGCTCATTTAAAAAGGAGGAGAAAAAATGAAAAAGAAAGAACAACTTGCTTTCCACCGAATTTAACTTCAATTAAATAAAGCTAATTGTTATCTTTTAAACATTCGTTGTTCTCAGCGTGTCGATAACAAAGGACATCGTCAAGAAAAAGCACCATAAAAAGAACATTCACTTATGTTTTTTCCCCTAAGTAATTCCCTTTTTCCTATTATATTACTTTTACAAAGCTGTTAAAATTAACAACTTTTCTGCGAGAGAAATAATTACTCCATTGGATCCTTACCTTTTTAGTATCTTCTTACACATATGTTTTTAAAGGCGTCCCTCTTTTTAATCTGGGGCAAACAAGAGGGTAGCTTTAATAAACTAGAAATGCAACGCTGACTGGCATTTTTTAGCTTTTTGTATACTTCACCAGGGGGAATATTCAAAGAATGGGAATTTCCTGGGGACGTGTAAAAACCCTTCAAGGCAACCGAGTAAGGAGTTTTGAATTTCAAGGGAGTCTTTTTCTTTATTTTTTCTTTCGCTTGGGTTTTTGGGATATAAGTCTTTTATGCTTTTACGAGCGTTCCTCCTTGTAGAATTACAAGATTATCAAGGTGTTGCTAAGGAAAGTTTACGTATTACTCTGCAAGACAGAATTACTTTTGCTGCTTCGAAAAAATAGAATGGAAGAGCGTTTTTCAGAAAGTTGAAAAACCCGTACTTGATTATCTTCCATAGAGAAAAAGAAGGTTCGTGTTTAATAAAAAATATAAAGGCAAACCTTGACGTTCATTCAAAACTTCAAATGCGTTTTAGGTAATAAAATTTCGCAATGCCTGAAACTTAACTCATCCAGTTTCAGCTCATGTTTAACAACATTCTGCGTTCATCCTTTAGAGAAAAAAACTAGCAATGAAAATTCTAAGGGCAAATAATGTTAGTCCTTGTCTATGTTTCCTTAGTGGAAGCCTACAATAATTTCTATCCCTTAACCTAGGAAGAATCAATGATATCGGTTTTATGCATTTTGTTTTAAATGTTAGAGGGCTTTTAACTACTTGTTATTCATTGTCTAGAAAAATGTTCACATGTATCGTAAAATATTTTTACATTATTTTTTTCCTCAATTGCAAAATATCGCTTAATTTTTTTCTCTTTTATTTCACACTAACATGGTTTTATACTTCTTTGGTATGTGATTTCAATGTGCGTATTTAAAAAGTGACTGTTAATTGCTATGGAAAATGCCAACATTATAAAAATTAAAAAAATATGTTTTGTTTTTATATTGTAAATCACTTTATTTTTTAGACATATCATTCTTTTTAACCGACTTCAAAAAGGAGGCGGTTATAAGTTCATACTGTATGTATGTTTTTTGTTCACTTACAACGTCTCACCTAGAGAACCGATTTTGATTATTATTTTTTTAATAGACAAGGGATGGCTCAACTTAGGTCCCATTACTTTGTTTGACCATATTTGTTCTTTAGAAGAAAAGTTATGAACAAAAAAACAGGAAATTTCATGCAATTTCCCTATTAAATGATCAAATATAAAACCTAAACCCATTGTTACAAAATTTGGTGCCATACAACTGTAAAACAGTATTGTGGCAATTAATTGTTATTTTTTTCACTTTAACACACGTAGGCGAATGAATAAGCACTCAAATTCAGCTCAGAGTTCAAATGGCAGTTATTGTCAAACTAGTAGCTGTTTGTACGCATCAGGTAGGAAGCAGTTATAAAAATTCTTCCGCCAAGTGAATCATTGACAGTGTTAGTTGCGCGCTTGTTGTGGGAGTAATTAGAGTCATGGATGTCAGTCCTGAAACACGTGCTAAAGTGAGAACACACTTTTAAACTTAGAGAACACACTTCTAAAACGTTAGAAGAAATCGGCAAAATAGGTGGAGCGAGTAAATCAAGTGTCAGGAGGATATGGCAGCGGCTTAAGACAACAGGAAATGCTGGAACCAATCACATTGGAAAATGAGGCCGAAAAAGATCAACTTCTGCTCATGAGGACAAAAGTTTACGTCGAATAAGTGTTATGAATCTTCGATTAAATACTTTTGGTCTGTCCAAGTCCAAGGTGGCAGCGGGTGTTAACATCGCACCTTCAACAGTGAGATACAAGCTTTTAAAACGTGGGCGAAAACTACGTTGACAGCACAAGCTGCTTCTCACGCCTCGCATAAAGAAAAGAAGGTTAGAATGGGCACGGAAATATAAAATATGGACCAAAAAAGACTGGGAAAAGGATTTATTTTCTGACGAAGAACATTTTGTGGTTCAGGAATTTAGATCCAGGTTCGTGAGAAGGAGCAAAGGAGTACCTCTTCGTCCAACCCGCATTAATTAAGCACCCAAATATCCGCCCAAAAAGACGTTTTGGGGTTGTTTCTGCGTTTCAGGAACAGAATCTCTTGTTCCCGTTGAAGGAATGATGAACAGTGCCCGCTACGAATCAATATTGACCCTAAATGTGCTTCCAACCATGTCAAAACGTTGGCCGAACGAAGATGGAATTTTTCAAGAAGACGACGCGCGATGTCACACATCGAAGCAAATTGTCAATTTCGGCTCTAAAAACAAACTTACTGTACTGGATTGACCCGGAAACTCACCGGACTTAAATCCGATTGAAAATGTGTGGGTTATCGTTAAAAAATGTGTTTATAAATTTGACAGCACTACGATGGAAAAGCTAATTTCGTCTGTTATTGACATATTGTATTAAGACGTTTAAATTAAAACTACATATGCCAGTCTAGTACATTCCATGCGAAAACGTGTCTGTGATGTTATTAAGTCTCGGGGAGGTCATATTAACTATTAGTTTCAAATGTATTCATTGAAAACTTGAATAGAACTGTTTTCTTTTTTTTTTTTTTTTTAAGAAAAATGCATTACCTAATTAATTGCCACAATACTGTATTAATGGTAATTCCAGTGATAATTTTGGATGAAGTCTTCTTTGAAGCAAGCATCAAGTTTTTTTCAGTGTCATTACTCTATAGTGGAGGAAAACTTAACCTGGAAGCGAGATACAGCAGTAATTAAGATCTGCTTAGGCCTTCACAATGCTACCAGGTTAGGTTTGCCTCAACTATAGTAGTATTTTTATCGTTATCATCTATGCAATGATAGATTAACTGGGCTAGGTAAGGAGATACAGGATTTCATCACAGCTTGTATACTGTAAAATGTAAATTAGTTAGGGAAAACGTAATATTTAAATGGTTATAATTAAACTTACATACAAATGAATTCCAGAGATGAACAAAGATAAATTTTTAGCGCCAATCGCTTAAAGTTTAAGGGGTATTTATAGTTTGTTTGTTTGTTTTTTTAGTATGAGGCATTTTTATGAAAAAATTAAAGTGAAGTTTCGTGATGATAACTTCTTACTATTTCAGAAATACATTTACACTAAAAAGAATGAAATAAAAAATTTTTGAAAAAAAAATAGAACCGACTTTAAAATTGATCTAAAAAGTGAAAAATAATTTTATTCTTTAAACACCATCGATCATTCTTTTATACATAATTTTTGAAGTTGGCGCAAAAACGATAGATAAAGTCATTCACAGCCATAACTCAACTACAACTATAAATTTAACCAGGCCCAGTTTCCTCACTACCACATACATTATGCATTGATAACCGCATATTTGAGTAACGAGTTAATTGTTTCTTTCCTAACTTTGGATGATTTTCTGAACAAAATATAAACGAAGCATGGTTACACTCAAGGGCGCCCATATGCAATGTTGCAAGGGGGGGCTCAAATATTTTCTCCGTGGTTTAGCTGGATATTTCCCCCGTGGAAACTGATTTCAGGACAGATTAGAGTCATTAAAATTTGACATTTTTGATAACTTATTCATTAATGGCTGGAGAAGAAATGTTTTTACATTTTTGCAAAGAAAAAAGTACTAAAAGCAAGGAAGTTCTAATTTCAAAGGGGGGGCTCGAGCCCCCCTATATGGGCGCCCTTGGTTACACTACATTTTACTTTTTGTTTTTGCGCCAACTTCAAAAATTATGTTTAAAAGAATAATCGATGGTGTTTAAAGAATAAAATTATTTTTCACTTCTTAGAGCAATTTTAAAGTCAGTTCTTTTTTTTTTCTCAAAAAATTTTTATTGTAGCTGCGCATTTGTATCATAAGTATAGATTTGTGATTTTTGGTGCAGGTCTCATTTATACTTCAGCGTTCAATCGACTAAAAATGATATAGATGACTTGTGTATTGGTGCATTAGTATATATATATGACATATTATTGTTGTTGTTGTCTTGTGCCATATATATGATATCTGTTAAGCGAAAGGAAAATAACTGTGGGCTATGAGGACACTCACTTTTTAAGTTATTTTTAATAAAATATTTAGGACGGCAAGAGAAGCATAAAACAGTGAAACCTCAATTTTACTTTTCTCAAGGTACAGGGAAAAAAATTAAATATAAGAAAACGTAAAAAAATAAACGTAAATACATAGCAGCAAAATTCATGATGGGACCCAATGAAAAAACGTTAAACGCGGGGAAAACGTAGATTCAGGGGACGTAAAATCGGGGTTTCACTGTATTTGTTCAAATTCAAGCGTAAACTTTGTGAAGCTTTATCATTAATTCAGTGCTTTTCAAAATTTTCTAATTAAGTGTTGCTATAAAAACAAGTTGTTTCAGGAATGAAAGGGAAGACAAAAAATTTCTCATTTGTAAACAAACATTGCTCTCACGGAAAATTCAAACTCTTTTCAGCAATCTAATCACGGCATTATCAAAATGTGGCCCCATCTTCTCGATATTGTAAAGATTGCTTTGCCCACCTTTTACTTCCCTAACCTGTTTGCATACTGCCGAAAACAATTGATTCAGCTACTACTTAGGCAACGTCTCCAGTAATGCGGCATGCTAGCACGGCTCTAATTTCATCAAGGCCACCCTTCTATATCGGGGAAAGGTTAGAATATCCTGATCGGGAATCGAAACCCTGACTTTCCCATCTTCGCTGCAAACTGTGTTAGCGTTTGCGCTACAGGGCCTGCTCCTGGTTTGTACATCCAATTACTGAGGAGAAAAGAAATGCATGGAGGAGCCTCTACCTGAAACAACGGGACCTAATGTAAGCTCACCAAGAACCCTCTTGAGATTTGGTCTGGGGAACATTCTCGAATCCCAGACGGAGGAAACCTTTGTTCTTAACGGTTCGTTGACCACTGGTCATGAAACAAAGCAGTTCCCCAAAGGACTGCTTTTACAAGGGTTTTTGCTGTAAGTACTGCAGATTTCCTTAGATAAGGTTGTTCTACATGAAAGATCTTTAAGTCTGGAAGTAAATCAGACCAAAATGTACTAAATAAGTGTTATGACTCAAGGTTTAAATACAAATTATGATATTATGATGTAGATCTCAGTTCTTCATATAAACCTTTGTTAATAGGCATCGAAATGAAGGTAATTGCTTAAGTTTTCCTGAATTATTTTTCCAAAAGAATTTTTATTGCACTTAAAATTCTGTACAAGTTAAGATTTAAAAAATAACAGTTGTTTTTTCCCAATCAGGTGCTCGAAATATTAAATATAAATTTGGTAATGAAGATAATTGCATAAGTTTTCCTGAATTATTTTCCCAAAAGAATTTTTATTGCACTTAAAATTCTGTACAAGTTAAGATTTAAAAAATAACAGTTGTTTTTTCCCTGTCAGGTGCTTGAAATATCAAATCTAAATTGGGTAATGACACCTCAATGCATTTATTTTTGACCATAGGATGAACGTGTTCTCTTAATTGTTTTTCCAGATGCCACCATTTACTACTGCAAATATTCAACAAACTCCAACCTTTGTCCACTCTTCAACCAAAACTTTGTTTATTGATTTTTTCCATTTCAAATGGCTTTTATTCGTCAGTTTGTTTATTGCAATAAGCGATATTTGAATAAAATTTTTAGAAATAAACCTCCGATTCTTGTGGATATGTTCTAAATGAAGAACAATGAAATTTTCGTCATAAAGAAGAAATTCGGTTTTAGTTACAAGACATTTTTGCGAAGAGCAACTAAACAACTTATCAACCTAATACAATGGGGTTGTTTCCTTCAGTCAAAAGTACTACTTTTAGTCACTGAAATTGATAGAATGAGTAAAAAAAATAACATGGACCCAGAAAATACTTTCATTTTCCCAACAGTTATTTCTTAATTATTTTTTTAAAGGTGTTCGATTTTTCAAACACACTCTCAGAAATGGACTTTCAAATTCGACGAAACTTTCTTCGTTTTTGACGAAATCGCTTCCAGGGATATGCTCCGAGCGAACATTTCGTCAAATTGAGGAAACTGCTTTCGTCTCTGGTTTGAAGATGCGAATTTCGTCAAATGTAACGAAATATTTCTTCATTCTAGTTTCGTCAAATCGACAATCATTTTCGTAGTTTTGAGAGTATTAGTTTCGTCAAATTAATTTCGTCACATTTGAGCATGTTAATTTCGTAATTTTTTGAGTTTATTTATTTCTTTTATTTTTCTTTTTTCTTTTTTGAGCTAATTAGTTTTTTTTTTTTTTTTTTTTTTTTTTTGACAATACTGACGAACCTCGTTAATTCGAACACGCTTAAAAAGAATTACTTCTAAAACGGACTTTTTTGTAATCCCTGTCCCATTGCTTATTGTTTTTCGGATAAGACGAATTCTGTTAAGAATAATCGATTTTAATGATCCATTAAAGTTCGTTTTAACGAGGTTCGACTGTATCTTGTAAGATTTAGTCAAATCTTTACTTCAGAATCTTAGCACCATAATTTCCCACTTTGATGCGCATAGTCACACTCACAGGCCCGTCATTTACGGGGGGAGGGTCATTCATGGGGGTTGACATTCCACCCCCCCCCCCTGGATTTTTGAACATTTATTCTTTACGTACGAAAGGCCGTGGTTTTAGTTGGTTCTCTATAAAAATTTTGAAGAGTGTGCACCTTTTTTCACAATTGGAAAAAAAATCGAAATGACTGGCCTGCACTCCCCCCCTCCACCTAAAGCAAAAGGCAAGTATTTGTTGAAAAAAGAGACACATAAAAGATGTTAAAAACAATTTTATTAATGTAAAAATACAAGCAGACAATTTCTTTAAAATGTAAAAATAATTATTGCAAATTCAAGTTGAAGAACAATGTGAAATGATATCTGGGAATTAGGGCTTTACGATGCATCGATACATTGTAAAATACCGATGTAGAGTACACCCTACATCATTACACCTGTTTAGAATAAAAACCTCTAAACCGATAGATCGGTGTGCTCCACAAGTTTGCTTACATCCAAGCTTTTTTTTATCCAAGCAAAAAAAAAAAAAAGAACGGAAACTCACATGTTAGTCCGGCCCCATAAACTCCCCATGGTATCTAACTAAACCCCCATAAGGGGAGGGTTTTCCTGAAAAAAATCTATTTTTTGCCGGATCTTTTCCATATTTGGCACAGAGGTTCATTCTTGATGCTCAGGAATACTCATTGAGCAGTTTTCGTCCCGCTATGGGGGGGGGGAACAACCCTCATGGGGGATCTCCTTATAAAAGCAAAGTTTTTGTCTGATTTTTCCAAATTTGGCACAGAGGTTCTTTGATGCTCGGAAATGCACACACAATGGTTTTAATCCCTCCATGGGGGGGGGGCAATGCCCATGGGGTTTCTCCTTACAAAAACCAAGTTCTGTCGGATTTCTTCTAAATTTGGCACAGAGGTCGTTTGATGCTCGGGAATTCAAAAAGTAGTTATCGTCCCTCTATCGTAGGGGGGGGAGAGGGAACCCCATTGGGGGGGTGCTTCTTATAAAAACCACGTTTTTGTCGAATCTTTTCCAAATTTTACACAGAGGTCTTTTAATGCTCCGGAATTCAAGCAGGATAATTTTCGTTCTTCTATGTTAGGGGGGGGGGCAACCCCTCATTGAGGTTATTCTTATAAAAACCAATTTCTGTCGGATTTCTTCTAAATTTGGCACAGAGGTCGTTTAATGCTCGGGAATTCAAGCAGGGTAGTTTTCCTTCCTCTATGGGGGGGGGGGCAAACCCCATTGAGGTTCTCCTTATAAAAGCAAGTTTTTGTGGGATCTTTTCTGAACTTGGCGCAGTACTTCTTTGATGCTCAGGAATTCTCATTGGGGAGTTTTCGTCCAGCTATTGGGGTCTATTTTTTTTTTTTTTCAAAAACCCGTTTTTATAAGATTTTTTAACAATTTTCCACAGAATTCCTTTGATGCTCGAGAATTCCCTCGTTTTAGTCTCGCTATGCATGGGGAATCCCCCGCGTGGGTTTTTGTCGGATCTATTACAAGTTTGGTACATTTGTCCTTTGATGTTTGTGAATTCCCATAGGGTAGTTCTCGTGCCAAATTTGGGAAAATTCTGACACAAGCTTCGATTTTTGCAAGGAAAACTCCCCTAATCGGGGGTTTGCCGCCTATAGCGGGAAGAATAATTCAAACTGCTTCAACTACTCGCGATGTAGGTTTGGCGATGCATCACGATGTAAAAATTCCTACATCGTCCAGCCCTACTGGGAATATAGAAGTGCTACTTCCTCAGCAGACATTGAGTTCTGGAAGAATAAGACATAGGTTACTTTTATGCAGAGTTACATCAATATTTGCTCAAGAGAAAATTGCTGGGGATTTACTTCTTCATTGCATCGCATAAAAAATTAAAAAATTCCAACAAAAAAAAAAAAGATTTTTTAAAAACTAATACCATAAATTTTAAAGAAATAGTGCAATAAAATGTACAGCTTTAAGTTTGTATATCTTTGTTCGAAAATTAGATATAGAAAATGAAATTAGATAATCTTGAGAAAAAGCTTACCTTTTCCTTTTTTTAATCGATTATTTGTCTTATTAATTTTGCTTCTATGTAGAATGCTTGTTTGGCAAAATTTATGTTTAATACAAGAAGTGTATTATTGCATGCAGTACATACTTTATACTTTGGAGTACTTTGGTACATACTTCATACTTACCTGTCTGGAACTTCAAGGGAAATTAGGTACCTTTATATAACATAATTGATTAGAACTTTACTGATTTACTAAGATAGCTCCATAAGCATTAATGCAACCATGGCCAACGCTAAGACAGAATTCCAAGTAAGAGATTCAAAGGTATGCAATGAAAATAGTGACTAGCGTATCGAGAAAAGTTTGCTAGTTTTTATCATATACTTTTTATTTTCCTTTCAATTTTTCAATTGAAATTTTACATTAGACATTTTACTTTGTCTGCAGCAAAAACCATTACTCTAACTTAAATTTGGACTTACTACAGTGAAACCTCCGAATAGCGGACAGTCAAGGGACTAGAAGTTTTGTCCGTTATTGGGAGGTGTCCGCTATTAGGAGGAACTACTTAATTTACTTTTTCAAAATGGGCTGTTGTTCTCTTTGTAGAACACAATCGAAATAATTGCGAAAGGTTTACTACATTTTACGTCAAGTGTAATTAATCTGTTTTTTCTTAATAAAGGTATACTGACAGCACACACTTGTCTTAAAAAGCATTTAATCAATTAAAGTAATCGGTTAAAACAGTTTGACATCTCTTTTTTGCATTACCAACGGCGGCGATTCGGCGAAGCAACCCCCCTCCCCCACACACACTTTTTATGGATAATTTATTTATTTCATCTCGAGTATCACTATTGCATGATTGACAGTTGGCAATATGACCTTGAATATGGGCAAATCTTTTTCATATCTAAAAATTAAACAACCCAACGAAACCACGGCACCATAAAGCCGACTACTACCGGCGCCGGTCTGCTCAATTGCATCTCCCGAGAGCCCCACTTAGAAAAAGCGCCCAGTTTCTTCTTTTTATCTTAACTTTTGAATAGTTATTGTGTACAAAATTCATTAAAATCTTAAGAAAAACGTACGTTAATTGTTAGGCTGATATCAGTTTTCACTTATCTGCTTCAATACTCTCAAAACTAGCCGTTACAAAATTATGACTTTTTTTTATTTTTCATTTTTTGCTGCCCGCAAAAAGTACCATGTCTTTTAGTTCTATTTTTTTCTGCCCCCAACTTTTAAGCCCCAATCGCTGCCTTTGCCCCTTACCACCCTTTTAATTCCAAGAAACAGTAATAAGGAAATGACGGGGGTGGGGGTGGAATATCAGTTGTGGAGGATGAAAAGCTTTGTAAGGCAAGCAGTTACAAAGATATTCAGTGAAAAGAAAAAAAACGGAAGCGCTACGATCGCAAGGAAAATTTTTTGTGAAATAACTGTCCGTTATTCGGAGTGTCCGTTATTCAGAGTGAATTACATGGAGTGGCCTATATTGAGGGACTGGGACTTGCAAAAATGTCCGTTAATTAGAGGTGTCCGTTATTCGGGAGTGTCCGTTAAGGGAGGTTTCACTGTAGTAGTTCATCTATGAAATGCTTCTGAAGGGAATTCCCTTTATTTTGATGAGGCAGCAAATATGGCAATAAAATTAATGCTGCATTTATTTCAGCTGTAGAAACTATGTATAATGGAAAAATTCATAATTATCATAAATCAGGTAACACAAATTAACATAGAATTTAGCGTACTAAATGTGAAAATAAACAACAAAGAACGCTTTATAATTGTTATTATTTTCAAACATGCTGCTAACTTACCTTTTTTTTTTTTAAATCAAGGTTACCTTCAATAACTTATTTTAAATTTGGGAAAAATTGAAAAAATATTGAAAATATTTAGCTGCAAAGCACAAAGATATAGTTCTTTATGGAAATTAATATTTTCTTTGCAACTTAAAATGCTTTGTTTTAAATTAATACTTACTTTGCTTCATGTTTTATTCTGCAAGTAAAACCATTCAAAAGAAAAAAGTAAGAAACAGACTCAACAAATAGTGAAGTATTGATACAACATAAACAAGAGACAGCTGCAGAAGGGGATGACATTACATAAACAATATGGGGTGCGACTTTAATAAGTCCGGTCAACGAGCCTAACAAAAAAAAGGGGGGGGGTATCATTTCCGAACCATAAGCTGATAGCCAGTTTGCATTTATTTTTAATTGCATTAAACGCTTTTTTTCCTCGATTTTTGTGGGCTTGTTTAAAAGGTTGCTAAGCAATTATTAAAAAATATTTTTATGAACACTTTTGTGAGATAAAGTTCTTAATACTTTTTGATTATTAATTTCTTCAAAATCATATTTCATTTTGCTATTAAAATATTTCATGTAGTTTTGTTAAGAATTAACTATAGAAGATCTATTGTTTACCCATTTCAAAATATTAATCTTACCTAATGGGTAGAGCAATATTTCATTGAAAATGATAAGTGTTACGTACACTTTTGGGAGAGAGCTACTGTATAAATTATTATCGTATTGAATAAAATATTACATGTAGAGTAGAAGAAGAAAAAAATACCAATACTTAGAGAGGGGGTGGGGGGGGGAATATTTTTTTAAGAAAATAAAAATGCAGAGTAAAAGAAATTTTGAATTATTAAGCAAAAACACTTCGTTCACCAGAATTATATTAGTAAAATTCATGAAGAAGAATGAAAACACATAACCATGTAACATATTCAACATTGAAATTAAAAGCTTCAAAGTTCTATGCTATTTTCAAGGCACTGTATTTATTATCTGCGTTGCTGTAGCTACGGTGGAATTTTTTATGTAAGTTTAAATTCGTAAAAATGCTTTGGTCATCTTTGTCAATTGTCTGACGAAATAAAGGAAGTACGTTTTCGGAAACAAAGGTCAGCAAGCACACATTTTCATTTGCAAATAAAAAATAACGCTAGTTAAGCCTAACGTGGAGGTGACTCAAAGTTAGTTTATACAGAATTC
This sequence comes from Uloborus diversus, assembly GCF_026930045.1. Lineage (NCBI taxonomy): Eukaryota > Metazoa > Arthropoda > Arachnida > Araneae > Uloboridae > Uloborus > Uloborus diversus. The sequence goes on along the minus strand of NC_072732.1, from coordinate 58,469,783 downwards.
CAAACCAAATCGAACAGGTCGCTTTCAATTTTAATGTGTTTTAAATACAACAATAAACACAACACTAAACAAAAATGTAACAATACATAAAAGAAGGCACATTGCACATACAAATTTTAATAAATACTAACCTTCTTTATGAATCCTTTAGAATAACTGCTGTAAAATAATTTAACGAGCAAGTACAAGACTGAAACGAAAACTCCCAGAATGCACTGCAATGTGACGAAATCGGGACGAAATTATTTCGTGAAAAATTTGAGATTTCTGGTTTCGTCAAATATCACGTGATTCGGTGACGAAAGGATCGTAGAAAATAACGAAATAGTGCTCGAGGATTGCCGAATCGTCAAAATTGAGCGTTTCATTTTTGACAGTGCAAGGCGTGGTCTTGATGACGTCACAAATGATGCAATTTGGCGCATCTTTCTACCACGTTTCCACGTTATGATAATCAAGTAGCGAATTAAAATTGCTCTCTACGCTTGCTATCAATCATATCGTTGCCAATGCACGTGAGTAAAGATGCGAATTAAATATTTTTCTCCGTGAATGGCATTTCATCATTTGTGATGTCACACGACAGAAACGTAAACAATAAAAGCGCACCGCTTTATGTTTTTTTAAATATTAATCTTGAACAAATTATTTTAAAAATGGTCAGATCCTATATTTTTAAGCATGCTGTTTCAGAAAAAAATACTTTTAAAATTTTGGAAACGACCCCATTGTTGCATTTTAATAACTAAATGTTTTGTGTTTTCTACACAGGAACTGAAGGTAGTGGAACATCACCAGGCGTTTACCTTCGAGACGATCCTATATTCGGTGCTCAACTTATCAACCAAAGTGAATTAAGAGCCCCAACAGCAGAGAAAGCTGCTTACTTATTAGATGCAGCATTGGCCGCAAGAAGTCGTGGTAATTTATTCAATGTTTATACATTTTAAATAATACTGCTTATCCTTTTCTTTCGAACTTAAGTCATGATTTATTGATAATTTCAATCTTATCACTTGGTACCCGTATCAATCACAGCTATAAAATTAAAACGATTTATTTTCCAATTTATTTACCCCTTTTCAGCAATCACTTCGTTTAGTTTTCACTATTTCCATATCAGAGTATTTTGTTATCACTTGACTTCTAGGGGTGTTCATTCTTATAGAAGTTGATTACTATTTATGTTTTGTGTTCAACGATAACATTCAAGGCTAATGAGATATAGCACAAGAATAGAGTCATAGAAAATTGTAAGTTAAATTAAAATATAGAAAAATATTTGCAAAAAATAATTTTGCTCTGCTCCAAGAACAATGCATTATTTGTTCTTCAAAATATTTGAACATTTTGGATGAACTATAATGCCGTGCTAAGCACAAATGTCGCATCTGCATTTTTTTTATCAAAACTGGGTTATAGTCACCAGGCGGTTCTTTGTCACATATTTCACCTAAATATAACATTTTATAGTCATTTGTCAAACAGAAATATTTGTTAAAAAATTCAGGAAAAGTTGCATGGAGAAACAAAACTTAAAACAGAAATTTCTCATTTTTTACTCTGCTGCAGATACGGCTTTTGCGCTTACCACGGCAGTATACTGTTCAAATATTTTTCTTACCCATCTTAATCGTATAATTCATAGTAGAGTAATAAGAATAATTTATAACAAATGTCAGAACATTTATTTCATTCCAATTCAAAATCAAAGACTTTTACTACAATTTTAAAATCAATTATATGCAACTTCCTTTCTCTCCTTAAAAAACGAGAAAAGAAAGGAAGAAAATGATGAATTTGTTGCAAATGCTTGGTTACCACCTCCCCCCCCCCCTCCCATTCCATTTTTTCTGATGGAAAAGAATGTAACGCGATTTCCTTCGTCTCGTTCTACACTTCACGTAAGCGTACTTTAGTTCGTTAATCTTATTTCAAAACAGCTATAAAACTCGTGCAAACATTATGAAGATAATAAGCTTTAAAAAGATAGAAAATGGCACGGAAAAACAAGTAAAAATAAACATTGTTTATATCTGCAAAAAAAATGTGAAACGATGTGAAGATGGTAAAATTAGTTTTTTTTTTTTTCCTTCCGCCTATAAAGTATTAACGAGATTATTTTTGAAAGATCGTCTGCTAAATTGCTGAACTTAGGAACACGCAATTTTGTTAAAACTCATTATTATAACAATAAATGCCTCTCGGAGTTAAAACTATTCAAAAAATAAATGTTTTAAATCCGTAAATATCAATTCCACGGAATTGTTGTTCATTTCAGCTTAATTTTAGAAAATATTATTTATCACTCATCAGCATTTTATGTATTTCTTTAAGCATTAATATGCAGAACATGATATTAAAAATTTTATGTATTTTTTTTCTTTTATTTTCAATCCATTCGCATATGTTTTTTTAATCAAATTTCTTCTAGTTAGTTATTTCTCTTTCTTCTTTTTTTTAACAAAACAGATCAGTGGAATCATGAAAATATTTCTCAAAACTAATCACAATCAATCAAGTAACGATTTTGTGCATCGTTTTCCTATTTTTCTTTAAAGTTTGTGTGAGAAATACTCTTTCATTAAGCAAACATAAAGATGAAATAACGAATATTTTTCTAACAAACATTTCTTTCTTTTTTTCCATCAAAAAGAAATAAAAATCAGTGCATATATCTTTTTAATTGACCCTAAACTTTTTTTTCACTTATTTCAATGACCCAGTGGTAATGGAGTAACTAACGTCGGACTCAACTTGGCGTTGCATCACCAAGTTGGTGACAAATTTAGCTACCAAAATAAAGTGCCAAATCGGGTGTCAGTTTGTCGATGTTCAGCGAGATTCCCGAGCCGCCATGTTAAAATAATCAATGATATGAATCAATTAATATGAATTTCTGTAAAAGAGTCTTTTCTCAATTATTTTGCAGGAAATAAGTTTTCCCCCCTCCCCCCAGGCACTCTATTTTCGTTAATTGTACATTTTCCATTCAATGAGTGAAGGCAATGGTTCAAGCTTTTGTCGTTGCAATTTCAAACAGCAGGAGCAACAGAAACATCTTTTTTTTTTTTTTTTTTTTTGAATTTGGCATTCTTTTCTTTTAATATACGTTATTGGTAAAGGAAAGTATCTAAAAAATGCTTTTTAGACGTACCGCTTCTACAATTTACACGTACAGATTTTAAGAGAGATGATTGTTTCATAAGCGTACAAGGAAGTTATGTAGTGCGAACATCGCATTTTGTTTTCTCAGCGTGAGATTTTATATGCTCGAACCACAGCATGCACTATTTTTCCCCTCCATCTTTAATTTGCAAACTACGGTATTTGTTTTAATTTTTTTGAAACAATTGGTCAAATTTTAAACATATGTTTATTGATTTTTTTAAAAAAGTAATTAATAAATGGCCCAAAACTTATTGTCATTATTATTTTTTTAACATAATCGCCTACAATGAGAATTCAAAACTTTTCACCAAACAATTACTAGCAGCACTACTTTTTTTTAACTTCCAAAGAGTGCAAAGTGAGTTTTGAGAAAATAGTAGACATTCCGAATATGATATTAGTTTTCTGTTTTATGAAAAAAACAATTATATTAATGATTGAAATGCAGTTTGCAAATGTAGACAACATTTGCGAAGAAGTTGATTTTGAATCAAAGTGAAGCGAATTCAAAGAGCGAGAAACAAAATTGCAAGCGAATTTATATTTAATAGGAATAGTTATTTATAATATATATAAAATCTAAATCTTCTCTGCAAACTTTATACTTGCTATTCGGAACTCCAGCGCTCGAATACGCTACCTTGCGGTGATTTATAAAACTGCGAATGCAACTAAAACTTTGCCACGTTGCGTTCCATGTGTGTCTGTTGACGTAAACACAGGCAGTTTGTTCTGAGTATTTATTAACGCAATCGATGTGTCTTAGTTTGCTTTCAGCTACAGAAATTAATTCGTCCCTTAGTAGTATTCTCGAGCTCCTCAAAATAATGTTAGTTTTCATTATTTCCTTAATAATAGGTGAAAGCGAAAATTCTGGATTAACAAACTTGGATAACGTTCTACAAGGTAAAAAATTTTATTGTTTTGTATGAATTTGTAAGAATATGGGAGTTTTTTTAATCTTAAATTAATTAAACTTACCATATTTTACAGCAGCATTTAGTTGGAATGGACAGTATGCAAAATATTTTCTTGAATATATTATCGTAGAACAAAATGAATAACCGAGAAAGAATTTACTTTATTCCTTTTATTCTCAGCTGAAAGGTATCGCCAAATTTGTTTAGGGTTATAATTTTGGCATTGTGCGAGCAAAGTAGCCTTGGCGAGATTTCGCGTTTTTAGTTAAACCATTTTCAATTTTTATCATGAGTGGAACAAAATGGTAGTAAGATTACAGAATTCGATAAGTAAAAAGAAATAATTGTCAATCAACTGAAAAGAAAACTACCACCATATATCCGTGAGAATTTTGTTGATGATTTGCATAACATGACACAATTAAATCGTAACTCAGAAATTAGAAAAATCGAAACAGAAAATTTTTAAATTAACCGATTCGGGAATTCAAGAGAAATAACTCAGCTACAAATGGAAAACAAGCGCTAGCCAAAGCAAAGCAAAGAAGTATCATCTTCTTTTGGTAACAATTTGTAATGTCATATTAAATTTTCTAGCATTAATTGTTATTCTTGTCAGGCCACAATTATTATTTAGTTTTATCAAGAATTGATAAATATCGAATTCAACATCGTGAAAATGGCTGCTTAGAACTACGAACTACGTACTTTGCATTAATGTTTGACGTTTAGTAATGCTTCTTGAATTCTCATTTCTTTCTACGTGGGTCAGAATATCAACAAGACTTTGAAAATTAATTTAAAAAGAATAAAGCGAAACAATCATACGTACGAACAAAAATCACAACACTTTTAGCATTTTCTTCGTTACCATGTGCGTTTGTTTTAGTTTTCAATTCCGCCATTAGACAGTGACTTCAGTGCCCCCTATAGTTCGTTGGAGTTGCGAATTATTCATCGTTGTTTTTGGCAATGACAAAAAAAATGAAAGTAAAAATTCTTTTGATGCAAAATGTTTACGGTTTTTTTTTTTGGCAACATTTAAAATTAAAATAAATCTTCATGGGGAAAAAAACATTTATGGCAGAATCAAATTGAAATGAAGTTCCTTTGTAAAGTATTTTGTAAAGTACTACAGGAATTATTCTTATGCAATTGAAGCCTTTTTTTTTTTTTTTTTTACTTACTCAGAGTAGGCGTTTTTGCTTTGAAGGAATTTTAGTCTGATTCATTTGTCTAATATGTTTCTCCTATTGCTGTCCATTTCGATACTGTGAAAAAATCTTAAACATAAAATTATTCCTATCCACACATATACGTATATGCTAGCGAAATCGCTGATCGAGTAATCGAGTATCGCTCTGCAGGAATTTATTGAAATATGATTCTTAACGGTTCGAGAGAATGAAATAGACATTTTTATAAGGTCAGTTGGGGTAAGTGCGGTCTTGGGGCAAGTGCGGCTTAGGTTAATAATCAGAAACTGGGAATATCTGCAAAGCTGCTTGCCATCTGGGTAGCTTGGTAAACGTTATTACTTCGCACTGCGTGCGTTAGATCGCGCTAATTGAATGGTAACTCTACTTTCTCCCTTGTTTCCTAACTTTTCTCATTTTCACTACAGTGCCATGCTGTTAAGGTTCGAGAAATCATCGTTTCTTCTGTTGTTGTTCTCACTTTTTCGTGCTTCCAAAACGTAAGCACAACTATTTCATGTCTACTTTTCGTATTTTTAAAGCTGAGATTTATTTTTTTTTACTTTAAAATCAATTAATTTTAGGGCTGCACTTGCCCCAGAAAATTATACGACTGGGAAAGTGCGGCCCGAAAAAAAGGGGCAAGTGCAGTCTCGCATTTCTTGGGGCTGCACGTTCCCATTAATCTGGCAATGTTCATTTATGACAGATATAATTTGCTTGCAAGGATTTAATGAAGCAATGTAATTAATTTTTAATCCCTGCATCTTTGTCTAACTAACAATAAGTGTCACTAGTCTATATTGCTCCAATATAACTGCTTATATATACTGCTCCATAATATAAATTAAATTGTTAATTACTATACTAAGTGTACTTATACAAAAAGTGTTCAAGTTCGTGAAAGACATGTTACCTTTTGTCAGTTGTATAGTTACCTTTTGTATTATTAAATTAATATTTTATAAGTTCGTTGATATTCAAGTTTTAAAGATTATTCCTCGATATGCAAGTTTTGTTTTTTTTTAAAGCTTATTAGCATAATAAAAGTTACCTTTCATGTTCTTTATTTAATTTAAAATAAAAACTTCATAATTTTGTTTGATAATCCATTGTTCCTTGAACGTTCTTCATTTCTCATTGACAGGTTTCGCTAGGAAAAATGTAATAACTTCCCAATGAATAGGTGAAAATAAAAATAAAAAAATCGTTTTTAATCAGAAAAAAATACTCTATTGATTGCACTTACCCCTTATTTTCTCAAACGTTTTTAAAAGAAAAAATTCAGATAGGTGATGCTCTTGCCCCACTTTTTATTGAGAAAGTGTGGCCCTAGAGTACAATAGTTTAAAAAAAAACTTTTTAACTTTTTTACCTGCAATGATTTTAACAGGCTCATGTCTTGGGAAACACACTAAAACAGGTAACATACGAAATAAAAATTTAAAAAATTGTATCAAGTCGTATACTATCTAGGCCTTAATAAAGTCGAACTGTACAGTTTAAGGGCTGCACTTCCCCCAACTCACCTTATTAACTTTCTTGATTCCATTTCACATTTTATCCATATATTGTTTTCAAAAGTTTTTACTCTTGAAACGGTATAAAAAGACAGTCAAGAAAGAGATATAACTGCTGTTAGAAAATCTATTTAGACATACGGGGATAGGGGCTCCATCAGTTCTGGATGGGCTAATTATAATGCTATGATTAGTTCATTTTTGGGAAAAAAAATGAAGATAATGGTAACTATAGATAAAATTTAGTAAGGCATTTTTATTTTAAAACAATTTGGTCAAAAAGCATCAGAATCCTAATATTTGGGAGATTTATACAACTGAATACTGAAACGCAAACCCTTAAATGTCCCTCAACAGCAAAAATTTTACTTTTACCACTTTCAAAGGAAGCAGCTCATTTATTTATATGTAACTTGAAAAAAAAAAAAAAAACACTACATTGAAAAAAGAAAACTTTATCTATATTTTCAACTCAACTAGACTCACAAAATTGATCGGTCGAGGAGAAATTTTTCATCTTAAATTTCTTACTAAACCACACCCTTTTACCACTTTTAATAAAAAAAAAGACTCCCATCTGTTTTCGCCCTGAATGTTTAAAAAAATTAAATTTAAAGACTTGATAAATATTTCTAAAATCACGGCCATAAGGAACCATAAAATAGGAACCACCTTAAAATAATACAGAACTATTCTTTTACTCCGAAACAATAGTAAAAAGGTTGATCTCATTATCTCTACCTTCTACACGGAATTAACAAGATTAGTTTTCATGAGACCAATGAAGATTCCGTGGGAAGATTGAAAAAAAAACTCCACCAAGTCTAAGCCCATTATTGCCCCAATAAAATGCTCCTCATGATCAGGTGTAATTCTGGAGAAAAACTCTTTCCTTAAATTGTTTAAACAATAGATCGATAAAAGATTGTTACCGTAAACACTCGAGGCCCTAATCCCCATCGAGTATCAGTTACCACATTTGTAAAATGCAACTCAATATTCCTGAGAGAAGGCTGCGCGGGAAAAATTATTACATTATGATGATATTTTTTTATTGCTATTATTACTTCTTATACTTTTACATTAGCATTTTCCATCTTGCTTTGTGCAATTTTTAACATTTTAAGGAATGTTGCAAAATGAGTAAACACGAGAGAAGAAAAAAAAAAGACTCCAACCTTGTGATCTTTCCAGTCACGTAGCCTTCTGCTTTTAACTTCCATTACAGCAGCTTAAGAAGATATATGAAGAAGCATTGGAAAGAAAGGGGCTTTGTACTGATCCCCCCATCACCGCGTTTTTTCATTTTTTCCCTCCAGCCACTCATGAATATTCGGCGAAGATCTGCGAGAAAATAGAGGGAGTTTTTTTTTTTTCCAGGACCGTTTTCGTTCACTTTTTAAGCGCCTTCTGAAAAGTGTCAAGCTTAAGTGTACATCACACACGCACACATTCTCCTGCATGGTTATTTACGTATTTTAGAAGGGGTTGGAGGACCCATTCAATGAGGTATTAAGTCCGATGCAATTTATGATCGTCTGGTCAGCACTCGGCTCCATCAGTCTTTTTAAATCGGAAATATCCGGAATAGTAATGGCATCATTTAAAAGGGTGACAAAGTACTTCCGCAGAGAACTTTTTCCTGTTCCTTTATTAAATGAACGTTTAAACTGTAACGGAAACTGCAGCTTTAAACTTCTTTCACGTGAGCTTGTTCATCTATGACTTTAAAAAATATTAGTGAAAATAGTTTCTTTAAAGTTAAGAAGCTACAACGGAATAACATTAAGTGTGAGTTCAAGCTGAAACCATTATTCATAGGTATTTGTATAAATGTAGACGATATAGGGTTTTTTAAAGTAGAATTCCAAGTTTTATGTCTTATGAAAAGTTATGAAGATGAATTTCGCTGAACCAGTATTTCTGTTCATGAAATAACAATAGCTTAAATATTTAGCTTTTAGTTCCATCTACACATTTTGAAATGAATAAGACGCTTTAACTATCAAAGGCAGGACACCTGCAATGATCGTTAAATGGCGATAGCTGTATCAATATTAGTTTCAAAAATAAATGTCAACATTTTTTTAACTTTAAAATAAATAATAATAATGTAACAGAAAAAATATTTTCCATTTGAAAAAAGAACAATCATTTTAGAAACTATAATATTGAGACAAGTCTCAGTATTCAAGCTGAAAGACAAGAAACTATAATATTGAAACAAGTCTCACTATTTAACAATCGTCAAAGAATATTTTAAATGAAGTATAATTTAAGAGGTATATCTTTTTAAAAGAATTAAGCAGTGTGATATTGTTTTCTATGCAATAAAAAATCATACAAAATTTTGATTTTTAATTTGTTTTTTTTATATTCGGTTGTCTGACCGGTGAATGCAGTGAAAAAACAGCTCATATTTTGTTTTAAACAAGAAGTTTCGTCCTGAACTAAACGAGTCTACTTTCCTATACTAACACCGATTTTCTTGTATCTAATCAATGCTCCCTAAATTAGCTAAGACTGCAATTTTGTCAAACATACCGGTTTAACATTTCCTTCACATTTTCCCACTGAAATGGGAGCTTTGCAAAAGCGTATACGGCCGCTGTAACGACCATTTGTACACCTCGTCACAACATGCTTGGAACAAACTTCTTGAATTCTTTCTCAAAACTCACAGCAATTGTCCAATGAAAAAAAAATGCTCTGAATATTCAAGAAAAAGGTAAACATTTTTAAATATACAAAATTTCAAGAAACATCTGTTTTCCTTCTCTTCAGAGAGATCCTGAATATTTATTTCACTGAATTTACAAAAGAGATCAGATCCCTTTACACAACTTTTTAAGTGCATTCACTAGGGAATTGGAGCAGCGAATAACTCGAAGAAAAACAATTCTGCAAAAGCAGTAAAGCTAATTAGCGAAAGCAAGAGCAGGTGTCATGCAGCGGGAAACATTTTCAAATAAAATTCTGGATATTTACATTTGGAGTTAACAAAGGAGTGTCAGGGGTTAACTACATATTTATTGTTTCTTTTTACATTTATTTTATTAGAGCGTGGTATTTTATGTTTATTTGCGTAATTATTTTGAAGTATATAAATAATACTTACTTGTATTGAAAAGTTTTGAACGTTTTAAGGACCAGTGATGCTTATCCTTCAAAATAACATTTATTGGTGCTAAAACTACATAAACATTAAAACGAGCAAAAGGCTAAAGTCCCCACAGTTTTAATTACTTAGTTTTAGACGCTATTTTCGATGTTGTTGGTGCTGAAGCAACCCTGTCAGCTTTGTACTAAAAAACTAGCCAGTTTTCGGAGAAGAAGTCGGTTGAAGTGATAGGATAGACTGGGGATACTTGATCCCTAGGGATACATGATCCCAAAGACAAAAATGTACCAAAATCATTAAGTAGAGATTTGAAACTTGACAATTATATTAAAGTTATACTTGTATATAAAAACTGGCAACATTTTGTTTTTTTCAGCCATTTTGTTTTAGCTTAAGAAATGATTGGCTGAATGTGTCAAGGGAAACCTTTTTTTTTAGGAAAGCATTCCGAAGTTTACATTACCCGTTAAATACAACTTTAAAAAAAATTCTGAAGTGTAATGTTAAAGTATAAACAGTCTTAAATAATTGAGACATATTTTTAGTAAATTGCCACTGATTGTTAATAATAGAACAAGTATGTTTGTAAAAATCACATATTAGGGATATTTAATACCTTCGCTTAGAGGGATACATGATCCCAAGGATCAAGTATCCATATGACAATATAAACACAATGAAAACAATATAAATTTTGTTTACTTAGTTGACATTAACTTTAAACATTCAAAACCATGTTAACATAATAAAATTTATCATAGTGAGTGATAGACTTAATCAATCACTGCAGTAAATATGCTAAACAATTAAATAATTAGTTCGCATTTGTGTAACATACAGAACACCTCAAACATCTAAATACAAATTAACTCTACTGATAAATTATGTTCTGATCAGCCAAATGAGCTTGAACAAGTTGAAATAGGTGTCAAATCTTTGTTTTAAAGAAAAAAAAATTGATTTTGCTATAGTTAGATTTGCAACAAAAAAAGTAAGTTGCCTATTATGTTGACCCATTAACGGTTAGAATGCCAAGTTGGATTTCTAGAGTTTGAAATAAGTTTTCTAAAGCGAAGAGGTAACATGCTTAATCAATCTATTTTTCCTGAAAAATTGACAGTGTAGTAAATGAGAATGAATGTGTTAAGTTGCATGCCTCCAGTGGGTTGAGCTGAACTTTAAGAACTACAACAAATGAATTGGTTGCATTTGACTTTTTAGGTTTTGAAAACATATGAGATAAGCTTTCTTTTTTTTTTATATATATATAAGTACACTGATAGTTACATTTTTACCCTCTTTTTAAAAATTAATTCAATTGAAAAATCTCTTGATTTTATTATTGCAAGACAAGATGTTTGCAAATAAGAGGATTTTCGTGCTTGTCATCCTATTTTTTTTTATTTGTTGTAATTTTAGCTTCATTACGCTACTACTTTACAAAAAAATGTTAATTTTATTTATAAAAACATATTTTTTTTTGTTCACAACTGTATTGGATAATAAGTAACTGATCAAAAGCATCATAAGTTCATGAAAGTTGTGTACATTTTTTTTACAAACGTCTAGTAAACTTTGAAACTATGTTATTTTGTGTTCACATTATTATAATCTAATGAAGAAAATTAGAATTGGTGTTATTTTTTAGAAACATTATGTAGAAAACTAAAATCCATAAATAAATTGCCGATCTAATGAAAAGTCTATGTATTTTCTAAGTGGGATCAAGTATCCCGCATGAAGGGATCATGTATCCCTTAATGTGGGAATACATGATCCCTTTATGAAAGTGTTGAAAAAAATTATGTTACCAAAACTGTTTAATTTCAACTAAAAAAAATACTGTCAGATAGAAGAAAAAATTACCTTTGTTCACGTACTTTTTTTTTATTTTTTAAACTGATAGTTCGCAGCAGAGAAACAAATTGAAAATTAAAGTGGGGATCAAGTATCCCCAGTCTCCCCTTCGTTTTCCCTAATTCTGTGTTCAGAACTTTTATTTTAATTTTTCAGAGAAGAACAGGTCTTTAAAATCAAATACAGTGGAATCCCGTTACAATGAATGCCAGTACAACGAAATATCCAGTTCAGCAAAATGAATGTTCAGTTCATATTTTAATTTCCATTGCATTGCTTGAATTCCATTACAACAAAATCTCCGCTAAAGCGAATAAAATTTACGGTCTCTTAAAGTTCGTTGTAACGGGATTTCGCTGTATCTTTTTAAAAAATTTTAAATGCATTGGAAAATAATTAATAGTGAAATCAAACCTCTAATTTTCACTCATAGGAGTTAACTTTACAAATAAAATCACAGAATGACACAAAAAGTGTTGTTAATTACCAAAGCTAGAGAGCGGAGACTCCACCAGGCAATTAAAGTTTTTCAAATGTGATTTAAAACTTAAACCTGTTTTGAAGAACAATTGCATAAATTATGCGTAAAAAACGCTTAAAATGCAACATGTTCAGTTTTTGCATAGCCTTATATTGAAAATTGAAGAAGAAAATCTTGAATGATGCCTGAAAATTTAGGAAAAATTATAAGTTTGTTGTCTAGGACAGCGTTTCTTAATTTCTTTGATCCGTGAAACCCTTTTAAATGCTCACTTTTTTCGTGCAACCATTAGTTTTTTTGTCAATAGTTTGTAGTGGCGTAGCTATGTTTCTGTTTGAGAGGGAGCCCAGGTTCTTACCTCAAAAAGACTATCACATTAACTATTTGTCGTTAAATTGATAATTAAATAGACTTCATTATAAACCATGGTAATTATTTCTAACTACTAATCATTATTTGTTATTATAAAACACCAAAACACTCCTATTTGCATAGGCGGCTGGTGCCCCAAAAAAGTGGGGGGTCAAAGGATGTGCGAGGGGGGCAGGTTTGGTGGGCGACACACCCTTACAGCTAAATTTTTTCTTCAAAAGTTGGGCAACTGAATTTTTATGTCATCATTAATGAATTGACCTTCTTCCAAAAATTGGAGAAACGGAATCAAAAAGCGGAACCAGATGGCCACAGAAGATTCCCTCCTACAAAATCAAAGTTCCATTTTAATTTTTACGTAATGATAACCAGAAAAAAGCATAAAACAAGCAATTATTAATTCAGTTCTTTCTTTAATCACGTGAATAGACCATCGCTATCATTTTTCATTCGACCCTTATTAGTTTTGCACTTACAAAAGTGGAGGGACCAAGTCCCTTTACCGTTGAAAGTGAGAGGGCAATAGCCACCTAATAATAATCTCAGAAGTTATGCATGAGTTATATAATTAAAATATTTTCTTAGTAAGAAAATGAAATACTAATGTGTGTTACCTACAATAGTGTTAATAATTTACTAAAATTTGCAAAGAAAAAGTTTTTGAAACTTAAAAACTAAAATATTTCTTATTTTATCACAATTTTTAAAGTTATTTATAAATCAGAGACTATGATGTTACTGTATGCTGTTGATTTAAATTAGTCCTCATTCGTTAAATGTAAAAATTGTGCTTTCAACTGCTGCCATAGATACTGGGAGAGTGGCTAGTATTAATAGTAGAATATTTGAAATTCACGTCAAAAATCGTAATTTTAGCCAATAGTTGGTAAGGATGCAGAAAAGGGAATTTGGGATGTCCTTCCGTAAGTTTTTCAACATTGAAGTCACTTTTAAACTAGTCAGTAGTTTTTCCGGATTTTTTTCGAAATTGAAGTGTTTAAGAGGGAAAAAAAGGTGCTTTATGACTGATCTTAGAAAAATTTCGAAGTTGCGTCTGAAAGGCACAATTTCAGGTGACAAATAAAATTATTCCTATAGTGGCTGACATTGATGGGTAATAAAGTTCAGATTTGTATACGAAAGTAAAAGTAAAATTTTTTTTAATTTTGGGAAAGCGTTTTTATCGATTTTTTAAGTGTCAAATTTGAAAGATGTGGAATGAAAACGTGTAAGTCTCATGGAACCCCTGAGAGAGCTTCGTGAAACCCTGGGGTTCCGCGGAACACAATTTAAGAAACGCTGGTCTAGGACAACATTTCTTCTCATTCTTTTTAGGCTTAATATTTATATAAATAAACGAACTTGAGTTAAAACTATTTTTGATCTAAAACTAGTAAAAGAACAATACGTTGAAAAATCTAAAATTTTACGGGCAGAGAGAGCGGAATAATCCCACTGTTATAACCACTCCCATACCCCTCTCAGAGGGTAAATTCTAAGTGCTCTAGTACACCATACTAATTGTTGTTGATTTAGAGAATATAACCTATTGGGAAGAGTAGGGAAGACTAACAACGAGAGGTGCGGGACAGATGCATTAATGCCGAAATAAAATATGAAAAAAATATTTCGAGCTTGTCTAGTAACTGTAGCAGTGTAGAATCTAGCAAGTGTCTGTTCTTATGAATCACGATCAACTAAGCATTGATGATGCTTTATCTATTTTAAATTCCATTGATCCTCATATTCAATTCTCTTGTGAAAAAGAACAGAATAATTGCCTTCCATTTCTGGATGTTCTCGTTTCTCGAACTGAGTCTGGTTTTGAAACTACGGTTTATCGCAAACCTTTTGCTGTTTCATTACCCCCACATAGATTATCGTCTCACCCTCCTAATCAAAAATATTCAGCTTTCAACACATTTGTTTATCGTGCAATGAATATTTGTTCTTCACCTGAGCTTCTTAATGTGGAACTTAACTATTTAAGAGCTGTGGCTGTTGATAGAGACTATCCGCCCACCTTAGTTGATTCCATTTATAAAAAACTTTGCAAAAAATCTCAAAATATTGTTCTTAATAGAACTTTTAACACTAAGAATTTAGTTGTTCTGCCTTTCTTCCCTGGTATTAGTTTCCAGATTGCTAAGATTCTGAAGCGATTCCAATTCCAAGTGGTATTTTCTCCTATTAATAAATAAACTTTCTTTCTCTTCTCTTAAAGATTCTACTCATCCTCTTAATTGTTGTGGGATCTATAAAATTGTTTGCAATTGCGGACTCGGATACATCGGACAGACCCGCCGTTCTTTGAAATTTCGGTTAAAAGAACATCAAAGATATGTCAGAAAACAACAGTTGAATAAATCCAGTATTGCTCAACACTGTTGGGAATCGAATCACTCTTTTGATTTTAACTCTTATCAAATTATGCAAAAATGCCCCAATTCGTTGGATCTTAATTTTTGAGAATCTTTCCACATCCTGAAGAACCGTTCTAATTTAGTTAACGATCTTACTGCAATTCCCTATTTTTCTTCTGTGTGGACTCCTTTGTTAAAATTGGTTTAGTTTCTCTATTATTTTTATGTATACGTCGTACATTTCTTACTTTTTTTTTTTTTTTTTTGCTTTTTTATTTCGTTTTGTGATTAACTAATTCCAATATGTTTATCCTTCACTTTGTTTTTTCCTTCATTTCTCCATTTGATACATTGCTTCCATACATAGTTCTTCCCGCTGATAAATTTATTGCTAATTTATGCAGAGTGGTTTCATTTTTGGACTTTTTGCATTGTTTATGGGTTTTCTTGGAAAATTTATTACTTAACGGTTTTTTCCTGATGGAATCATATAATAAATTATGCCTCCAGGTGTCATTTTATCTTTTTTTGTTTTTGTTTAATTTCTATTTTTTGATATTTATACTATCTCCTGTTCCACCATGTTGCTTTTCTCGGATGACTTTTCATCCAGAAGCTCACACTTCTTATGCATTGAAAAAGGTGTTCCTTGTAACACCGAAACACGTGTCTGCAATAATTTTGCAATTTTTGTGCTTCACAACGTTGGATTACTAACTGTTCTAATTTTCAGCACAAAGGTATTTATTCATTATTAATACCAGGGTTGTTATAAAGGTATCCAACCTTTTTTTCTTTTTTTTTTTTTCACCTGATGGATATGAATCAAGAGCGAATCTCTCTGAGCGTGAGTGATTTTTTCCCGGTTTGTCAATAGCGCCAATCGCTGTTCAACAGAGTTTGACAAGTTAGTGCGTACGGCTCTCGTCGGATTTTCAAGAAAAATGACGGAACGACTGGAGCAGCGCTACTGCAACAAATTTTGCAAGAAACTTGGCGAAAGCGAATTAAAAACCATTCGAAAGATGAAGACGGCATTCGGTGACGATTTCTCAGTATATTTCTCGCACTCGGTTGAAGCAACATGCTTGATGGCATAAAATATACCGACAGCAAAGTTATTACATCCAGAGACTACAGCTTCCACCTTTTTATGGACTCATCAGTCTGGAATAGTGAATAATCTCATCGCATTGCACTTGAGAGTAAATTTTAGAGATAAAGTAAATTTATCTCACCAGCGAGAGTCTGCAACATGGTAGGGGAAGCTGCTGTACTCTAGGACGGTTGTACCTACGGACGTTGGTCCGTAAATTCTGGGTATCGTCGAGAGATATCCTAATTGGAGTTCAACGTGTGTGCCACAGCCCTCTCCAGTACCCCAGGAAGTTTCAACACCGTCAAACGATCATTTAAGATTCTATCAAATTTTTCCCGTTTTAGTAGGATCTAATTTAAAAAAAAAAAAACATGAGCAATTTTCTTTTTTTTTCGTCCGTCGTGGATTGTATTACTCATTTTTGTTGTAGGTATCATGATTCTCTATACTTTGAAGGCTTTGTTTATAATTTTTAATGTTGTAAAACTGTGGTCCTGTCGATGTGACTGGCCTGCAAAACCAAAATGGCGTACCTTTGTACTTAAGGACACATAACCATATGTACCCACGGACGGCAATTTTTAGTCTCCTTGGGTCACACATGCAATGCACGTTCTTACAATGCAAAGTACCTCAAAATGGTGCCTTGTCATCAACGTCCGAAATTTGCTGTAAACAATGATGATGAATTTGAAGTAGGGCTTGAAGATATAAGTGATGAAGTAGCCCCCACCTGTTGTAGGATCTACAGACCGTCAATCCCACCGTTTTCATTTGAAGTTGACTTTTCTAGATTTTTGTTGGTTTAATCTAAATTGAGTTTTTTTGTAATGGGTTAATTTTGGTTAAAGGTTTCATTTTGCATATAAATTGAGGTTATTATGTAAGTACATAGAGAGCCATAATATCATGAATATAGTTATTCTTTTGTTTAAAAACATATTAATTATTCATAACATCATTAACTCTCTTAAGAGTAATAACTTTTTTAAAGAGTTCACCGGTGTTAAAAATTAAGGTTTTTTTTTTTTTTTTTTTTTTTTTTTTTTTTTTAAAGGGAAAAAAAAACCTTCGATTAATTTTCAAAGTTTAATTCCTGTTAGAATCCATGTTTGAAGCATTTCAATATAAAATGGCTTATGAAAATGTATTGAGTGTAATTTAGTTACTCAGACCTATTTATATATTATTTCTTTGTATGTCCATGGGTACAAAGGCACCTGTCCGCGGGGTGAACAGGGTGTTGTACCCACAGACAAAAAAAAAATGGCTTTTAAGAATTTTTTTTTGAGGTTGAAAGCAGATTGATCTTTACCTGACAAAAATTGCCAAATTAGATGATAAGTTGTAGATTCTGTCAGAAAATTTTTCCGATCGATTATCCATTCTCAGATAATAGCAAAAATTGAAAAGTAAATTTTGTCCGTGGGTACAGCAGCTTCCCCTATTTTGTATCATGAAATAGGTGACACCCGAGGTTCTTTAAACTTGAGCTGATGTGTGCACCACATGACTTTCTTTTACGTCAATTTATGGATTTTTAATCAACACTTTCCGAAAAACAACAACATCATAATCTTACCTGATTCGGGCGCGTCACTCACATTAAGGAATCTAAAAACATTTCAAATATTAAATAGTTTGTTGTAAACCAGTTCAAACTTGGCGACTAAAAGCTTGGCGATACAACACCCAATGTTCGCCAAATTATAACATCACTTGAGTTAATATTGAAATAACCAGATTTTCCCCAAAAAAAAAAGTGTAAAAGGCCCATTTTGGAACATCCAAATGCAACCAAAAGCATAGAGGGGAGGAGGTCCGTAACTAGGAGTCTACATACCAAATCTCAACTTTTTGCGGCATACTGTTTTTGAGTTATGTGAGATACATACGCACATACAGACGTCACGAGAAAACTCGAGGTAATTTACTCAGGAATCCTCAAAATAAATATTTCGGGCGTGCATAGTTTTTAGGTTCATATGCACGCTCGGTCAGGTCGAAAAAACAATTCAACATTCCTTCGAGGGTGAGCAAAATGGAAATTTTGGCCTTTATTTGAGTGAAAAAAAAATTCGCGAATAGAATACTTCCTTTACTATGTAAAAGGAAGTTAAAAAAAGTATTTTAAACCGTTAGAAGTAAAACAAACTTCATACGCCCGTACACGAAATTCCAATCAATGTGCGTCCCGATCATCTTATAAACAAAGTTACATGTGTTCTTTTCCCTCCAACAAGCAACTGTAATGAAATAGGTTCTGAATCATTAATGATTCACTAATTTTTACAAATTGATTTTTATTTTGCCCTTGCTTCTGTTCTTAAATAAACTTTCTCGTTATTGAGAGAAAAATCACAAGCTGGGAAAATATTATGAGCGCTAATTCGGTCAATTACGAAGTAGATCTTTTGAAAAGCAGTAAAGGAGGTTTTGAAAAAATGCATTTGTTACCGTCTGTTTTGATAATACTTAGCACACCTGCGTCCCTGGAAGAACTGCAAATCTAATTCTTTTCAGATGGCGAGGAAGAAGGACGGAACTCCCACTTTCTCTTCACTCTTCACTTGTACCAGTACAGGGTGGAAAGGGGTGGAAAAGGCGGAGGTAAGCCTAATACATTTATTCCATATAGCATTTGAGAATATGAAATCGCGAAGATTGTCCACTCTTTATTATTCTTAAGTGTTTGAACAACAAACATGAAAATGAACTAGCAAAGCTGTCTTCGAAAAGTTTGTGATTACATGTAGATGACGCCAAGGATTATTAGAATAAAGAACGAAACAAATATGTACGATGAAAATGATACGTATTTATTTTTTTGCTAAAACAATTTAAAACGGGATTTTATAATTATTGTTATTATTTGTCGAAAATTCGTGTTTAAATTTCTTTGAAAAGTTTGTTATAAATAAGGGGAAATTCCATATTTCAATAGAATATCCCCAGGCAATTCTCAAGGTATGTGAACTTTGTCTTCATAATCTAATCCAAAAAATTAATGACTTCCTTCTCATCCGGAAATCGATGACTTGAGTTTAATGCATAGGTTAGCTGTTTTTATAAATTTGTCCCTTTTGCAATGGTTCTCGATATCAGCATCTTGAAGTAGTTTGGTGTCTAAAAACGGGTTACCATACAAAATGGTGACTCCACTGGGTGAAAAACCTGATGATGACAATGAAGCATGGATTTTCTATGATGTTAGAGGGAAGAGTGGATTCAATGTCACAAATACGAATTTTGGATATGTTCTAAATGTACAGGAATGGAACAAAAGATATACAGCTGGGACTTCTGCGAGAGAAAAAACTGAAAAAAAGTTTTTTTTGTCTTTCGTGAAGTTTTAAAACAATCCTTAATCCTTAATCCCTTAAAGAGCATTTAATGTTTTTTAGAAAACTAAAATTTATTATTTGATATATGAACTAGAACATCATCTTCGGGACTATTTTCAGAAATAAGGGATGCCGAAACGATTCATTTTGGGAAAGCAGGTAAATCGGTTGAGCACTAGGTACCAAAATGAATGTAGTCACCTGCTTTTGTACCATTTCTTAGACCCAAAACACTTCGTACAGCAGAATATAAATTCATTGAGCTCGTAACGCCTGATAAGTATACGTATTTGAGTCAAGATTTACTTTCCATTAAAAATTAAAATGCCTTTTCATTCAAAGTTTCAATTTTAAAAAAATCTCAATTACAGTCGCTGGTGGTAGAAGTCGACTGCACCTTTTCGACTTGGGAAGCTGTGACAAAATTTCCACAAAGCCGCGAGATGGTGGTTGCCTGTCGTTGTCTGCGCTAGGAAATGTCATCTTGGCCCTCTTCAATGGACAGAAACATGTGCCTTATAAGTAAGTTTTAATACTGTAATATCCTGTTGCTGAAAAACTAAATAAGACCTTCCCCCAATTTACACTATTTCAAACTATACGATTCTCGAGTAACTCAATTGAAGAGGAATAAAATACATATAAAAGAAGACACATATTTGATGTAAAATTATTTCCAAGTATGCAATATGCTTGGTAAAATTTAGAGATACAGTCAAAGGCAAAATTGTAGCGTTTCTTTATTTATTTTCATAGTTCAAAAGGAATCCTGTTTTTTGCTGTCTCGAACACGGTTGCAAAGAACATGGAATCAGTTTATCATATTCTTCAGGGGTTACCTGTAATGTACTACATTCAAAAAAACATAAGGTTAATTTGCTGCTTCCTGTGTTTCATTGCCTTTTAGTCTAGTATTTACAATTATTTTCCCTTGCACATAAACAAAGACCGAATTGCAGTTAAAGACACCCGAAAGTCTTCGAATTCCTGACGTTATCTCCACCGCAACCCGAAACACAGTCGCAAACCAAGAGTGAATGATTCATGTCCTCAAGAAAAGGGCTTTTTACTTGGAAATTGATTGCCAGCACTATCTGCAGTCCCCAGGACCTATAACAAACTAATTACCCTGTGTTCTCATCTGGAAGTATTCGTCAGTTATGCTTGTCGAAAAGAGGAGAGATTTTTGCACTGTGGCTCTTTTTAGCCGGTGCTAGTCGTCCATGAAGCATTAATTAACTCGTGCTGCTGAGGGGAATGAGTTGCTCCGGCAGAGTAAAGAAGAGCTTTAATTAAATTCAGCTGTGGTTAGCTTTCAAAATTGACAAATATTTCGGAAAGAATGCATCGGATTCGGCCGTACTTTTAACGTAAATTAACTAGAATTCTTTCTTGGGGAAAAAAAATTCGATCCGTTTTTAATTAAAATATTTTCAAGTTAATAACGTGTGTGCAATTAAATAAACATCGAAGCCCACAAGTCGAAGTAATGTTTTTAAAGGCTATTAATTAATAGTGGTTTCAGTACTGTCTGACCACGGATTGTATGGAAAGACAAACATCCGTTTTACAGCCAGAAATGGGCGAATCTATTATTTTTTACCGATGTCAGCTTTTGCGCAGCAGAGTCTCATTCAAATAGTAAGTGGCATACGCGCATCAAATTTTTACTTTTCCCCCTTATTCACATAGATTCGTCTTATTTGGACGTTTGAAAATTCCATGCAATCCGTGGTTGGACTAAAACATAGTGCTGCAGGTTTATATTAAGACGTATTTTTATGAAATTAATCAATAAAAAATAGTTAATATTTTGGAGTCAATTATTTATTGCTTTATTGATTTATTATTTATTAATCACATAATTCTTTTTTGTCCCCTCACGTTTTTCTGCGAAATTCTTTTATCCTGAAAGGCTTTTTATAATGTCCTATGAAGCTAATATTTTTATTAAAAATCTGTCCACATTTGTTGGCGACGGATTGATTACCTTAGACAACAGTGCCAATTTTAATTCAAGTGCTGTGAAAAAAAATTTTTTTTATTTTTTTGGATACATTATGGTACGTTACGGATTAAATGCACAGTGTCAAAATGTGTTTCTGATAGAAATGCTAGAAACAAATTATATTCTTTTAAACAAAGGAAATTTCAACTATTTTGATAAATAACAACAAATGCAACTACAATTTGTTCACTTATTTTTCGGCATAAAACCAGAGTATAGAACTCACTTCTGTGAGCCCCCACGTCCGAAAAAATTTTCAAGTTGCAAATTTTTTTTAAAAAAACATGAATGCATTGTCAGAGTCGCATCGCAGATCTTCAGTAAAAAACATTCCCGTCTTATTCAACTTAACATTCCCATACAAAATTATTGTTAAAAATTAACAATAATAATAAGCTTATAAAGTAGCATTTAATGCATATATTTTTTTCTGGGGATGCACCGGCTCTATGTTTAAACAATTAGGAAAAAAAGACATGAGCCTCCCAACTTGCTCCAAAAGTTCATGCTTTTGAACTTTGCACCTCTCATTGGGTACCTCTCTAGCCCATCAGAAGATTGTTAATGGCTAATTTTTAATTTTATGCTCCCTTCCCCTCCAAATAAAAATAATAGCTATTAAAGTGTCGAAAACTGGAAAAAATTTGGGGGCGCCAAAAGTGGGACGTGTAGGGGAAAAGGGTGGTCATATTTGGATTCAGGGGGTCATTTTACATAAGAATCATAAAGAATTATGTCAGAAGCATTTTTAAGGTATTTTTTTGCCGCACTTTCTATTAGTTCCTGATTCTATCAAAGAGGAATTATTGGACGAATCGCAAGTTTATGTACCTTTGAATCCTAAGCCAGTTAATGTATTCTTTCACTGACTTTTGACTCCAATGACTTTTGACTCTTATCGGAAACAAAAGTGATTTTATTCTAATATGCTGTGAGTCCCCCTCCCCTAAAACCCGCTACTCTGCTCCAGAAAAGTAATGAGTATCAGGCCAAAACGATGGACTTTTACACCATTTTATTTTTAAAAAAATTAACTTCCATCTAAAAGATATTCAAAGACTTTAAGAACTTCAAGAATCTAGAATGTAATAACTACATTTTGACATTCAGTTAAATGAACAAAACAAAAAAAAAAAATCGCAAGAGGAAAGCATATTCAAAATTTGAAAATGCATCACTCTTTCTTTTTTTAATTTTGAAAAGAATTCCACATAGACAATGGCGTCTCTCATCCTTTTGTTAGCCAAAGCAATCTTCTTTAGCTTAGTACCGAATTCCATTACGCATTGGAAACGAATGCAAAAAACAATTTGCCAGAATCACCGACATTATTCTCCGAGCACTTACGGGAAATTCTCTCCCAAATAGGAAGAATGAAACTCGGCAACAGCATTAAGAAGGAATAACCAATGGGACCAGTTAGCGAAGAAAAATGGACGCCGAGGCAAATGCAAGGAAGAATTAAGGAGTTTGTTAATGTGACGTTTCGCATTGCAGGACTGGTTAAGAGGCAGTATATTAAGGGGTACTTAATATGATTATACGTAAAAGCCCTCCACAGAGATAAAAGGAATCACATCCGAGAGGAAGAATCGTATCGTGATGTATACAAATGCAGTCATTAAACAAGTCCCAGTTTAGAAGTTTTATTGACAAACATTTGCTCCACTTTGAGGAATGTAAAAACTAGAAAACTTCTAATTATGTGAAATACACCGCCAGCTCAGTCATTTCCAGCCGAGGACTGCAGTTTCGTGCTTATTAGCACTCATCAGCCCGGCATAGGAAAGTGACAGAGCTGGAGATGGAAGAACCTCTTAAGGAAGCCAAGAGTGCGAAACAAACTGGTAGCTAATATAGAATTAGCAGACCAGACGAGTGACCGAAGCAATGGTTCGGTTCAACTCGAAGATTGAACGCGAGGCAAGGTATATTCAGTAATTTATTGAATATACCTTGCCTCGCGACAATGACACGCATGATATAGCTTTCTTATAAAAATGCATTCGTTAATGAATTGAACTTGTTGGAAAGTAGATGTACGAAACGGAAAATAGAGGGGTGTCCGCAAGACAGGAATTTAATAATTTCATTTGCCTTAGAATCGGGGAATTAAATATTGTCCGCATAGGAGGGGTTTCCGCATTTGAGGGGTGTCCGTTAGGAGGGGTTTTACTGTATTTATAAAAAATCCTTAGTAATACAAATACAAAAGTGACGACCAGCAACAGGCTCTGGGCCCAGCTAGACTGGTCCTAGTCAATTCACAATCCCCAGTGAAGATCAATGGCCCTCTTAAAACTATCTACTCCCTTGCTCATTACCACCTCTTCCGGTAAACTGTTCCAAGGTTCCACTACCCTGTTATAATAATAATTTTTCCTAATATCCATGTTAGCCTGAGATTTAAATAGCTTAAAACAATGACCCTTTGTCCTGTTTTCAGGGCTTAACTTCAGCCCCGTAACATCTTTCATTTTAATAAATTTAAACAACTGAATCATGTCCCCTCGGTCTCTTCTTTGCTTAAGACTACATTTTTAACCTTCTAAGCCTGGAATCATAGTCTAAGTGAGAAAGTCCATTTATTAGCCTTGTAGCTCGCCTTTGAACCCTTTCCAATACATTAATGTCTTTCTTAAGATAAGGAGACCAAAACTGAACAGCATACTCCAAATGAGGTCTTACCAAACTTCTATATAAGGGCAGAAGAACTTCTTTAGATTTGTTTGAAATAGATCTATTATTAAACCCAAGCATCTTATTGGCCTTGTTACTAGCAATGCTGCACTGTTGGCTAAACTTTAAATCCTGACTTATTAATACCCCCAGATCAGTAACTTTGTCTGACTGACTAATGACTGAACCTTGCAAATAATAACTTGTACACTTATTGCCATGCCCTAAATGTAGCACTTGACATTTCCCAACATTAACAGCCATACCCCATTTATCAGCCCATTCCGTAATATGATCTAGATCCTCTTGCAGCTGTTTTGCTTGTTCTTCATTATCTATAGTCCCCATAACTTTGACATCATCAGCAAAACAATTCATGTTCCCAGAAATATTTTTGTGAATATCGTTCATAAAAACAATGAACAAAACAGGCCCTAACACTGATCCTTGAGGAACCCCGCTTAAAACCTCACTCCAATTAGAGTAATTTCCCCTTACAACTACCCTTTGTTTCCTTCCGGTCAGCCAGTTTTTTACCCAAATGAAAGTTTTCCCTCCTATTCCTATATCAGCTAATTTGCTAAGTAGAGCAACATGCGGTACCTTATCGAAAGCTTTTTGAAAATCAATGTAAACAACATCTACAGGCTTCTTATTGTCCAAAGCCATGGTAACTTTGTCATAGAAATGTAATAAATTAGTTGCACAAGATTTGTCTTTCCTGAAACCGTACTGAAAACTAGTCAATAGATTATTAGTCTCTAGAAAATTTACTATCTTAATTTTTATCAATGTTTCAAAAATTTTGCAAACCACCGAAGTTAGACTCACAGGTCTATAATTTCCCACACTCGCTTTAGACCCTTTCTTGAAGAGCGGTGTAATGTTAGCCAGCTTCCAGTCCTCTGGCACTGTCCCCGAGTTATAAGAAGCATTGAAAATATTTACGATTACATCTGCTAATTCCTCCGCACATTCAACTAAAATGTATAAAATACATGTATGTATAAAATACATTCATATTTTATACTATGATTTTAAAATCTCATAAAATAAATGTAATATATTCATTCATAATCTATTCATTGCTTTCTCGTTTATTTTATGAGTTATAATCAAATTTTGCTTCATATAATCCAGATAAGAAAGCTCCTCAAATTACAACTAGTATAGGAGAACTCACTTATCGAGTGGTAGGAGCTTGCTTTTAGAAATAGCTTGCTATAGAAATGTTTAAAGGAATTGTTTAAAAAATATTCATAGCATTAGTTTTCATTAAATTTGTATAACAATGTTTAGGATTCATATTGAGTTACCAATTGAAGCGCACTCTCAATAACTAAATTCTAACTAATAACATCCAATTTGTGATAAAGTAAACTTAAAAGGGGGGTTGACTATTTTCTATGAAACTAAATGATTATTTTTGTTTATTAACAAAATCATATCTTATTTTTCAACTAAAGTAACATATTGACTTTTAAAATTTTTAGTCGAATAGAAAAATATCGTTTTATTTTTTAATCTTTATAAAATATTAGGTTTCTCAGGCTTTTAATACTTTTGGCCAGTATGTACATGGCCTACACTACTAAAACCCGTACCTTGGCCTGCCGTATGCATTGGGGTGGAGCGAAAAAACACGAAGTTCGAAGAAAAGGAACAGCTGGGTGCGGAAACGTTATGCACCCATACTACTAAGAAAACACTGCAATTTTATCAAAATCAGAAAATATCTTTGGTCTACAACGGCTAGACCACAATTCGAAATTTGGGGGGGGGGGGATTACTTTTTGCTTATTGTTCTTGAGAAAAAAAATTTAATTAACAAAAAACAGCTGGGTGCTGAAAGGTAATACTGCTTGAAATCCGTGAATTGAAATCCGACCCCATCACATAATTAGCCTCCCACTCTTACCAAATGAGCTAACATGCATCCGATTCCGAATGCTATACACTAAGGCAATGCGTAATAAAAAACGAAAATAAAATCGGGTTTTTTTCAACGAAAAATATGAATTGTCTTTATTTCTCGACGAAAGGTGTGGAACAAATCTTTAAAATGATGCTCCACTCACAAAGTTTGATAAAGTATTGAGAAAGTTATAGCGTTCCCTTGAAAAAAAGAAAGAAAGCATTTGAGAAATAACATATATGATAAACAAAAATACAATTTTTCAGAAAAATGTTCAATTTTCAACCAATTGTCCGAAACAAAAGGTATTCTCTAATTCGTCTGAACTTGCGCATCTTTTCAGGTGGGGGGCAGTTGAATAATCTTTCTGCATTCAACCATTTTGGTTCATGGAGTTCATGTGTTTCGGGAATAGTAAAAAAAATGTTTCCCCCCCCCCCCCCTCCCTCCCCACCAATCTTGAACTTTCATCCAATTATCGGAGGCAAAAGATATTATCAATAAAAAATTACAGTAACTCGTACCGAAAAAAATAAACGATTACAGAGCCAATTGATACAGCAAGTGATTTACAATGCAAAGCACACTCACTGTATCCAAACTTGTGTGGTGGTCAGCACAGCCGTCTGCCAATATGAAGATCCCGAGTTCGATCTTACTGCGCGCATTTTGCGTTTTTTAACTCTCGTTTATTCTATCGTAAAATTTTACAGTAAAATACTATTTTACGGTAAAAGTTAATGGCAACATGAATGCCAGTAACTTGTACCGTAAAATTTCAGAACTTTTTTACAACAGTGTACTAGAGGTGGGCAATGTCGTTCTTTTTAATGATCCGTTCATCAGAGGATCGTTCATTCTTTTGACTGTTCATTTAACTCGTTCATTTGAACGACTTCGTTCTTTTTAAAAAAGTTGCAGGTGATCTCTCTGCACGACATACTCACGTACATTCGAAATGTCTCATTAGACCAGTAATATTCTTTGAAGTAAAACAACTAAAATGATCTAAAAGTAAGAAAATATGCCTTTGAAAATAAATCAAAAAAACTTGATTCAGGTTCAGATGAATAAAGCAATTATATACTTCATTTTGTAAGATATTTCTCAGTTGCCGAATGGTAGGATATGTCTTCCATTTCAAAAATCGCAGGTTCCATTTCAGCATGTAAACAATTAAATTATTAAATTTTTCCTGCTACAGCACAGTACATACATATAGTACTGTATATTATATACTAGCTGCTTTGCCCGGTCTACCTTGAAAATAAAAATTGTATCAAGTGACGTATATTCAACAATCAGGCTTAAATAAATAAATAAAAAACATCATGCAAAGTTTCCCTCTCAAACAATGACGACAGATATTAAAATATTTTAAAGAAATTAAATCGAGAAAGATGGATTTAAAAAGCGTAACCATGGGAACAACACAAAATAAGATGATTTTAAGGAATTAAAATGCGAAAGAAAATGGTTAACAATTTGAATGCAAATGAGATTTTTTGAAATTAATTTAAAAAGGCTTGTAACTTTTTTTCCTTTCGAGATAGAAGCTTAGTTTTCGACCGTAGGTCGAGATAGATCTGGAGTAAAAAATGTCGCTTTTTATAATGGTGTCAAAAAGAAAACTGTGGTACAATTCCTTTACTTTTTATTGATAGATTCAATGAAGAAAGTAGTACCGAAATGTCGGCTAAGCCTAAACAAATTTGGGCTAAGAAAACAAATAACCCCCGCCGTAAGTAAGTTAGAGCATTGAAACAAATTGCGTAGAACGCGGGAAGCTCTACTCTTTCCATTGATACATAATATGAATATGTGCAAGTAATTTTTCACCCCATATTCGGGAATTTTTGTGAAAATTGGGCCTAAATCGGAATAAAAAAAGAACTATCTATCGATTTTCTTTCGAATCTGTCTGCAAACCTTTTCAGGACTTAAAGGAACAAATTGTGAAAAATTCAGCGAAATCGGCCGAGTAGTTCTCCAGTTTTGCGAGTTCAAACACACAGACGCTTTTTGGAGACTTCATTTTATACTATGTAGAGATGTAGAGATACCAATAGACCATGTACAACGAAAAAAGTAACAACAAATGTATCGGTAGCTCAGCCGAGGGCCGTAGACAGGGTGGAGCCCGTCGGGACAATTCCTCCCCCGAAATTTTAACCTTTCTCCAAAAAATAAAGAAACGAAGACTATCTAATTAAAACTCTTTCCATTACTACTGCTTCACTTGACCTTGTTATACAAATCTTCCTTCAGACAGATTCAGACCCCTTCTCCTCCTCACCCCTACACACCCACATAAATATTTTTTAAAAAAATTTCAAAAAGTCGTATTTTTTTTACATCTTGGTCCATCACGGAATGTTAATGACTCTTATTACGAATAATATTTTAAAAACATTCCTTGATATACATTTCAACAAGAGACTGTAAGAAATTCATGTGTTCAAAACTACTATTTTCAATCCGATCATACTTTTGATTAAATGCTTATTTTGGTAGATTTTAACAAATTAATGTAGATTAATGCATTTGTAGACTTTAAGAACATTAATTTATTTTTTGCGGTGGGCATTTTAGATTATTTTTCAATTGCGACTTTTTTTACTTATTTGCCCGAAAGTTATTCTAAAAGCCCCCGTCGCATGCATTTGTAGTTGTAAACATGTAATAAACACTGTATGATGTATTATAGACCGTATAAGTGTACGCAGCCGTCTTATTATGTTGAGTCCGGTAATCATTAGATAGTGATGTAGATCGCATAAAAAAGTATGATTACTCCCTAATGAATAATTCTGGTGTGATATAAACTAAGTATTAAATATTAATGAACTAATTAATTAGTAAAAACAATTATTTGATTTTTTGTTTTTTTAATTGCAATTTTATAAGATTTTTGTACACAACATAATAAACATAATTTTTAAACGCTATTTTTTCCCTTGATTACAAGTCTGGAACCACCTTTGCCAACAACCATGTACCTCTCCGAAAATATATCCTGGCTACGGCCTTGGTAGCCGGAGTACCGGATAAATTAACTTAAAAAAAGATTCACCTTAAACATTAGAAAGTTTCGTAATTATTTCATAGTACTGATGAGAACAGAGAAAAAAAAGGAACATTTTTTTTAAATGGGGAAAAATTAGACAGTAATAATCATTATTAAAAATATCTGGAAAATTGAATGTTGGAGTTAAAAATTTAAAGATAAATGTAATTGCTTTTTTTAAAAACTGCGATTTTATCACAAGTGCATCAATACAATGTTCCAAATTGTTCCCCGTTCAAAAGAACGGTCGTTCATTTTTTAAGTGAACGAACGGATCCGTTCATTGTAAGAATTCGTTCCTTTGGCCCCGTTCGTTCATGAACGACACATCTCTACAGTGTACACAATTATTAAGCACCCAACTTTGAGCTTCGTGTTTTGCGCTCCACCCTAGGATGTATGTCACAAATCAAGATGCGCTATCCCTTAATGCTCGCACAATCTTCTATGCGCATCTTTTTCATGCAGAAGAAAGATTATGCTTAAAATTTTCCAACTGCTTTTTATTAAATGTGTTGTTAAATAAATTACCGGAACATGTTTACAAAGTATGAACTTGAAACGTGGGACTAAACGCTTCCAAATGTGTGTTTTGACAGAGAAAGTAAGCTGACGCAGTTGCTAAAAGAAGCAATGAGCAGTCTGACATGTCGAGTGGCCATGATAGCTCATATCTCATCCCAGGCCAGCCACTACTCCGAGATATTGGGAACCATCCAGCTCGCTTCACGGGTCCACAGAATGCGGAGAAAGAAAATAAAAGTAAGGATCTTTTCACGACATTTCTGATTTCTGCTCGTTCTTGATGTTTGACGAACTGGGCGATGTCTAACTCTTACACAATTAATCATATTTTTTTTTCGTTTATTTATAGTATGATTCTGATAAGTTGAAGCTTGACCTTGCCAATGTTAACTTCTTTTCGAGGAGTTTGGTGAAAAACGGAAGCGTTATCGACGCGGATTTGAGTTGGAATTCCTTTGCAAAATTACTAAGGAAGTAACGCAACTCAACTCAGAGTCAATCACCATTAGCTCAAACATTATCAAGGTCAGGCTTCAACATATCAGAGATCATTATATTTATTTTGTTTACTTTTGTTTTGTTTATTAACTTATTTATTTACGAACTTATTAAGTTATTTTTTATTTATTTTTTTTTCTTCTTTTAAGTTTAAATAATTGTTTCTTAACGTTAAAAATTCGTATTCAACATTCTCTTTACCCCTTCCGATCAGTGCCAGGCTAAAATGAGCTTTGGTCTAGGGCTTGAACCTTAAACTGCGTTCAGGTTCAACTAACCGATGTCTATAGGTTCCCTTAACCGAGTTAGTCACTTCGGCTTTTGATTGATTCACAATATTTTTTTATTTATTTACTTACGTTTTTAGTTGAAATGTTGAAGTACTCACTACTTGAATAAACGTTTAACAATACTTTTTAGGGGGGGGGTATTTAAAAATAAATTTAAAAACTAAAACTTTTTGTTAATTTTAGTGGTAGCAATTTTAGAGCACTTTTAAATTTAAAGACTAAGACCCAGGGTCTGTGCGATAGTCACCTCCTGCATCCGATAAACATTTTACTTAAAAATTTTCCACGATAGCAACTTGACATAGCCACCATCGTCCTCCTCCCCCCCCCCCCTCCTGCCTTAAAAATTAAATATTTTCTTAACCGCGTGAAATTAATAATATAGAAAATTTTAAATAATTTAAATATGTGGGTATTTTTAAAAATATTATAGCTTATGTAATAATTAAAACTCTTTGCACGTTAAAAAAATAGCGTAGTTAAGCTTTTAGTTACAATAAAAATTACTTAATTAGTGTTTCGGCGCAACAGAGCCCCGTTTCTTAATGAAAGACAATACAGCTATAAGAGAAAAATAACATTTACGAACTGCGCTAAACGTGTACGCAACTTTCATAGAACCTTCGCATCAAAAAAAAATTGGATTTTGTTGATGTGTAATATCTATACAAAATACAATCACTCCGATTTGAAAAGCCATGGCTATAACTGATAAATTTCACTTTTTATTTGGTAGATCTGATTGTAAGTTTTACTTTTCTTTACAATTGCGTCCAAAGTCACCTCTTCCATTTTATTCTGCAACTAGTGGCACCCGCACGGCTTTGCCCGTAGTAAAAAAATTAAAAGGTCTTTTGGTTCGCCTGTATATTTAGAAATAATGTATGATGAATTTCTTGCCAATTGGCTAGCCCATGTTACGGTTCAACGTTATGATAACTTGGTAATTTACTCGTCCATCTTGTGATAATTTTGCTCAGGAAAATGTTCTTCAAATTGGAGTAGAAAAAGAACAAAATCGAATTTTCGAAATATCGCTTCGAGGAGCACACCCCCATGCTAAAACTAATTCTATGCCAAATTTCATGAAAATCGGCCGAACGGTCTAGGCGCTATGCGCGTCACAGAGATCCGGACAGATATCCAGACAGAGAGACTTTCAGCTTTATTATTAGTAAAGATAAAGAAGATGATAATAAAGTTGCTCCGATGATAATCATTAATAAAACCATGGTCTTGCGAGAAGGTTTTCCATCATTTGTACTTTTTGGTTAAAAGTAAGCGAAATTACAAGGAACATAATAACAACATCCTATGACACCCGCTATTTATCAGAAGTCATGAAATTTCGTTAAAAAGTTGACATTCTCAGGAGGCAACAAAAAACCTTATCAGCTTCTGAATAATGTATCACATGGCTCTGATAGCAAGACGTTTGATCTTAAGAGAGAGTTCCATTCCTTCTTGTGGAGAAAATAGAAGAATTTTCGGACTGGCTCAAGACCAAAACAAACGCAATAGATTATTCGAGTAAGCGATCACCCGTCTTTGAAATTTTTGCCTTTTAGATTTTATAAAGGCAAGGAGATTTTTGGTGGTGTGAGGGCAGAGAGCTATGTTTTTTGCTTCCATATCTCCAACTATTTTCTGAGAATTATTTTTATTCGAATTAGATCCTGCTTTCCTGTATTCCTTTATTTTATGTTCCCATTTTACTATAAATTTAATATCAGCTATTTAAAAATTTAAAAGCTTCTCAAAGAAGGCGTTGCTTTTTACCACTCTTCGCGGTTTGAAATATGCTCCTTCCAAAGAAGAATACTCGATGTCGGAAGAACCTCTTAACCGTTGCCTTCCGAACTTACAAATTCCATAACTTGTCCAACCTATCTTCTTTCCTTCTTGAAAGTGGCGCATTCATTTTCATCCCGGGTCACCCCCAGATCCATCCATCTTCCATATTTACTCCCGATTTAATGGCACGAGTTCTCCCTTCAATTCTATTGATCGTAATGATGATGTATCAAGACATCGCGTCCGAATCTGTTCCTACCACGACGTTGTGTCGCTGATTAAAACAAACGGTGTATCTTCATACCATGCATAAAATATAGTTCGTTTATCTGCGCCGCTCATCGCCCATAGATCATCAGAAAGCAATATTTGACTCTATTTAATTAACGCCGCGGCTTCAAGGAAATGACTGCGTGGCGTAATTTATTCAGGGGAAAGCTGCCATCTTCCTAATCGGAGTGAGGGAATACGTTATCATTTCCATTAGTGGTAAACCTAGGAACCTACGATTCGTTATGATATCGAAGGTAATAAATGTTAATGCAGCCGCAGATCCGGCTTTAGGGAAATAGTAATGACCACAGATAGGGGGATGACACTTTTGTACTGAAAATCATATTTTAAAGTCAAGTTCCCAGTAATATATTTTGTTTAAGTTGCTGATTTTTCAGAGGGGAATTTGCCCATTTCGGAAGGGAATCGTTTCCGAAACACGCAGAAATTTAATGGTAACCGAGCAACCTTCTGGAACCTGCCATGCTCACAAACCAGGTTATATCATTTTTGTGAACGTTCCAATGAACAAAAATACTAGTAGTAAAACCAGCATCGAATACAAGAACTATGAAAACTTCCACTTATGTGATTAGTAAATGACCGAGAAATAGAAATGGGTGACAATTAGGGTCGTTGGCAAAGTTTAGGAGGACACTTAATGTAGTCAGAAAAAGCAATGAATCATGTTTCGTGAAAACAGAAGTTTTTGAATTGCGAAATAAATAAATGAACTTTTCCAAGTATTTTTGCTTATGTTTTTGAGCTGGAGTACCCATCAAAATCCATTACTGTCGCATGATACGGTTTCTGTATATGAAGAAGGAAGCCTAAACTGCCGTTCTATCTTTATTGCCGCCGTAAAAGAACAACAAAGCTAGAGGAACTTACTAGGGACCTAGAGGATAGCTATAGGTCTAAAAATAACTAATTAGCTGTTTTAGACCTATTCCGATTACGAAAACAAAATATTGATCTGAATTATTTTGGCAGCGAGAGTGAATAAATAGCAATTCGTATATCTATTTAAAGTGCAATAAAATGTAACGTCATTCTCATTAAGTGCAATTAAATGTAACGCAAAGATCCAGTACAATTTGGTGTCACAATATTTGCTACAATTAACGAACAGGAGAATTAGACATACATAAAAACTGCAATATCTGTGTAATACACAATAATATAAATATTGGGGTCAGTTAGGGTAAATGTGGTTCAGGACGGGGATGACACCACAAATTATTTCTCCGGCTGAGACCCCTGTTAAGAACGCCATTGCTTTAGCTCAGAGGTCTCCAACATACGGCATTGTCCTCCCGCAGGAAGCTTACAAAATGAGAAAAATGTTTTTTGAATTGGATAATATAGCAAAATCTCACTACAGCGAACCCCAATACACTGAAATATCGATTTCAACGAAACAAATGTTTAGTCCCGTTTTGATTGCTCTTTTGCTTGAATTCCATTACAATGAAATTCCCGTTACAACGAGCAAAAGTTGCGATCCCTTGAACTTTATTGTAAAAGGAATTTAACAGAATATTTCCTTTTAGTTATGTTTAAATAAAACGAAGTTCTTAAAATCTCAAAACCCACCTCTGAGTTCTTATTCAAAAGCAAACATGTGGGGGAGGCGGGCAAGCGCTAGCTAAACCATCTGATCTGAAACATTAGTGAATTGTTTGCCTCCAAAATCTTACATAGTGACCCTCACAAGAAAAAAAAAAGGTTGAGGACCCCCTCCCTTAGCCCATTCATTTTTGTGGAATTATGGGAAATCATTTGGGAAGTTTGAACGTATCGCTGGAACAAAACAGCTTCGATGAAATGTTATTGCATGGAAATTTATTTACCAGCAGTAATTAAAAAACATCAAACCACTTTATTTAAGTATTTTTTGTTTCTTTTACAGTATCCGAATGTGTCTGCAGATGGTACCGATGAGAAAGGAGTTTGTGTCCGTCCCTACGTCCGCATGCATGCAGAGGACAATGTAAAATCCGGGAGCAGTGATCCCGATTATACATCCAGTAGTGAACAGTCATGTGATACAGTAATTTATGTGGGACATCTTACACACAACGAGAGGGATTTCACAGACAATGAAGGACCACCAGCATCTTTGCCTATAGTTCCTAAGACAAAACAGTCCCAGTCACAAAATAAAACTTCGCACGGTGTGGACACTACGCCGTCGTTAGAAAGAAAAAGACATAATTCTATCAGCAAAACGCAGTCTTGTAATGACGACCAACGCAGGACTGAAGAAAAATCATCCATCCATTCCCATATCTCAGCAACAGATGCAGGAACACATCAATCAAGTCCAGCCAAAACTAGCAAATCAGATAAAATGCAGTTGGGATCCAAAGGTTCACCGTTGATGCAGCGACATCAGCCTGCGAGTACTCAAACATTGGGCACAGACAATACTGGTCATGTAAATAAATCTGCTCAAAACAGTCCAATGCATACTCAGAAAAAGACTAAACACAGGACATCACAAGCAAAGCAAGATCAAGGAACAGATGCTGAGCCTTCAGCAAGTAAAGACAAATCGTCAAAAACGCTAAAGAAACAGAGTGATGAGACTTGGATTGATGGTCCAAGATTCACTAAGCCTAAATTTGATTCTAAAACTTTACATCAGTTACAGAAAGAACAATGGGTCGATGGCCCACCAAACATATATGGTTTCATGGATCATCACAAACAAGATATGATACAGCGGTGGATAGAAGAACATTCAAAGCAAGTGCATGGTACAGGAAAAAAGAAAAATAATGAAATTTGGATAGATTATCCAAAAGGAAGTAACGAAAGAGGCAATTCCTCAAGTGAAGTTCTAACAGCAGAGCAATGTAACGTCACAGAGAGCAAAGAGGAAAAACTTTCAGCTAAAGATAAAAAGCAAACTAATTTTGGAAGCTCTACGAAAAATGAAGATTTGAAACATGATCCTCCTTCAACCGACTGTCCTACATTTCTGCAAGAGTCTGAAGAAATCGATGATGAAGCTGATAGCGCTAGCAATTCAGCCGACGTCGATGAAACAGACAACGAAGAAAATGCAGAGGCAAGTGGATATGATTCCGATTTTCATATTTTTCAAATTAGGCAGAATGAACTTCACTGCCAAGGCCTCCAAACCTCGTTCGCAACAAATAAACAGAATTACAGCAATGATTATATTGAAACAATTGAAGTCACTGAACCAGATGAACCAGTACCAATGGTCGACTCGTGTCTCCAGGTAACAGAGGAAGACATAATTGCAGAATACTGGTTGCAGAATAGGCGCAGATCGTCAGAAAATCCCTTACCGGAAGTCGATCAAAGTAGCTGTGACAGTAAGGAACATCCTTTAAGGATACTAAGTGAAGAAGATTTAAATCTTCCTTCTTCATTTACTGATTCTCGTTCTGTCAGCGTAGATCTCGATAGTATTAGTGTTCCAGATATGTGTCGTGAAAGTGCTAGAGGAAAAGGAGCTATTACTTGGCGCCTTCTGTACGGTAATATGTTCCAAAGAATTAAAGAACAGCAAAAGCAAAGGCGAACGACAGAAGATATAAATTCTGCGGCTAATAGTGAAATAAATGAAAAACTTGAACGAATTGCTAAATTACGTGAGCTTATACAACCCCTCACAAGGCACAGAAATCAAACCC
Source organism: Uloborus diversus (assembly GCF_026930045.1). NCBI lineage: Eukaryota > Metazoa > Arthropoda > Arachnida > Araneae > Uloboridae > Uloborus > Uloborus diversus. The sequence goes on along the minus strand of NC_072732.1, from coordinate 58,433,619 downwards.
AGGTAGAATCTATATTTAAGACTTGTCCTATAAGTCGACTTCCATCAGCTGGTTCACGATATACGATGTCGGAAATGCTGTGCGGGAGTCGAGATTCAAGTATGGAAGACTTGTCTGCTGCAGAAGTAAATAGCACTCAGAGCGAGCCAGCAGATCTTGATGCCGATAAATATGATTATAAACTAAATATAAAGCCGATGAATGGTTTAAAACTAGAGGCTTTCTATAAGAAAATACAAAAGGTCCCACCATTTTTAGAGCAATACTCGGTTTTAAAACCAACTCAAGTCGTGCCTCCTTTATCTTATGAACAAGAAAATTCATATTTGTTAAACCGAACGGAAACTCAAAGAGCAGGAACTCTTCCACATTCCCGTAGCAATTGCAAACAGTTCTCAGGTAACCTTCAGAAAAATTTATCAGAAGAATTTGGATTTGAAGAAAGCGATGTAAAACTTACAGGGTCAATAAAGCAAACGAGCTCAACATCGCACATACATAAACAATCATCAAACAGTAACTTGCAAATGGAATCTGCTAAATTCAGTTCATCCGAAAATACAATATCAAATCAAAAAGCTAGTATTGAAATTTCCTCAGATCTTGAAAGAAAGGTATCAGAGAAAAAAGAATCTAAAAACTATACAGCTGAGGTAACAGACTCGGTGAAGCGCAGTGACTCAAAAACTAGTTCAAGAAATCTTAACAAAAATGTAGACGTCAGTCAATTAACAGTTGGCCATTCACCAAGTAGTTCCTCTAAATCCAGAATGCATAGAAATAAAGCAAAAATCGGCGATATTCAAACAGTGCATTCTCAACACTCAATAACGCAATCGTCATCATCTTCGTTATGGAGTAAGGATTCATCATCTTCTTCTGCTTCGAAAATGGGCCATCGTACTGTTGCACACACTAACAGCAACGGTCGAGGCCCATCCAACAAGTGTCTCATAAATAATGGAAATGTTTCAGGGATAAATGGCAAAACCTCAAGGACAATTAGCAACAGTGCTTGTAAGCTACCAGCCAGATCAAGTCCAACTAGCAGTAGTACGTCTGGAGTGACAACAATGTGCTGTTCGACGGTAAAGCAAAAAGAGAAACAAATATCTTCAAAAAATAAAACTGTGTCCAGTCATTCAAAGCAAAAACAATCGTCACAGGAAAGTAGAAAATCACAACGAAGCAAAAGTATCTGTAGAAGCACGAGTTCTCCAAGTACTTGCGTCGATAGTGGGGATACTGTCTTTACAGATTTCACTGACAGTGAACATTATAATGTCGCCCGCCACGCGAGTGTATCGGGAGCCCTCGCGTCACCCTATCATAAGATACCACAAGTGCATGTGAGCCATCACCATCATCACCACCACCAAAGGACGAGCAGTGGGCATGGTAGCGAGAGCAGTGTAAACAGCATAGAACCTAGAGAAGCGAAGGAACTACTTTTGAAAGGGACAAAAACACAACAGTTCTCAGGAACTAGCAGCGGTTATGAAAGCATGCTCAGAGACAGTGAAGGAACACCTTTATCTTCTAGCCAAGAATCAGGCAATGAAGATAATATGGGAAAAGGAGAAAGAGGTCGCAAAGGGAGAAGAAAATCTCAAGGTAAGAACTTAACACTGTACAGATTACTCGTTCTTTTATTTAGTATCGTTCAATCTCGAAGCTTTAAAGACTCAGAGCTTTATTCAGTATGCAATCAGTACCAAACATTCCAAAAGCCACGTCCTAAAAAGAAGTGGGCAAAGGCGGAGAAAGTTGATAAGTAACTGATTTTAAAATGTCAGCTTTAAGCTACGTCATAAATTAAAGGAATTTTCGTTCAGGCAAAATTTGTTTTAATCGACGCTTGCAGCTTAAGTATGCAACGTGCTTCCAAAATGTTTTTTTACAAATTAAGAGGGGTGACAGTATCTATTCAAACGCTAATAATTACATAGGCACATAGGGTCGCATTCCATTCTGAGAGGCAGAAAAGAGGAAAGTAGAAATCCTGCGATATGAATCAATACAAGAAATCACCTCTGCCACGCAGCATGTTTCCTAAAACTGTCGAGAATTTGCCGCATGCAAATTTCCACTGAGAAGAAGTAGTATTAGTTCTATCTCCTATCTTCTATCCGACGAGCCATTCAGCTCATTGAAAGAGGGCTGCGTATACGTACTTATGCGCCTAGCCTCTATACTTTAAAGTTTTACTTTGCGTCAAAAGATGGAGCTGTACGGTAACGGAGGAGATAAAATACAAAAAAGGCCAAAATCACACAAAAAAGGAAGAAATCGCCGACGGAACGCCATCCAGCTATTAAAGATGCGAATTCAGAAAATCTGTAGTCAAATGAGAAAACTCAGAAGGGATAAAGCAGCATTAGTTGTTCTTAGTATATTATCAAGACACCAGGATTATTCCAGAAGATGACCAGTCGTTCTTCACCGGTATCACCTGTGCAACAACTCGTGTGATCGGTATTTTGACACTTTCTGCGAGCTAAATAATAAATTAACAACTTTTGGTATCGTTCATTCGGTTTCCCTGTAAGTTCAGGTTGGAATTCACGTAATTTCCCCTTTCGGTTTATAGCGTGGAATGCGACTTTAATGTTCCTGTGCAACTATTTGTTATCTGAATAAATACTATCACCCCACCCCCACACTTAATTTGCAAAAACAATTAAGAATCACCGAGTAGAACAAAACTGCCAAACGCTTGTTGTAGAATACGATGTGTTTTTTCTTAAGACTCAGCAACACATATGCAGCCCAGTTCAAGTTAAAACAAAGAAATCGGAAGTTTCTCTAAGTTGCTAGTTCTAAACGAATCAATTCACGGGTATTACATTTGATATTCTTTCTTGGAAGTTTCATAATTTTTTATTCATTATTATTTTGAATTTTAAAAGAAAATGCATTTAACTGATGATAGGCTAAAAGTTAGCACCCCGAGAAATTTAGGAGAAGATCCGGAACAGGTCTGTGGACTCTCGCTAATGCGCTAAACTAATTTTAGCTACCAGTATGATGGCAATCTGAATTTGAACCGAAGGACATCTGCCGCCAGCTCGTTTATGGCTATTCCAGACCGACGATTGCCAATAAGCATGAAACTACAGTAACTGGATACTATTGGCTAGCTTGTAGTTAACTGATAGTTTAAGATAAAATGTTTTTTTTTAGTTACTAAAATAGTTAAGTCCTTTTAAAGCTTTTAATTTAAAAATAAATAATTTTTACTGTTTCTTCGCACTATCATTCTTAAATCACACAATAGTTGAGAAATCAACTACTGACTAATTGAAGAGTGTATCGAGAGAGAGACAGTGTAAACGGCAAAGAAGTATGATTCAAACTTTGAAGTAACTGTTAAACCTTTTTTTCATATAAAAATTTAATTGCTTTACATGCAAACTAGAGATGGGCAATGTCGTTCTTTTTAATGATCCGTTCATCAGAGGATCGTTCATTCTTTTGATCCGTTCATTTAGCTCGTTCATCTGAACGACTTCGTTCATTTAAAAAAGCTGCTAATGATCTCTCTGCACGACATAATAGTAGGGGAGATAGCGACAGTTTTTAATACATTATTTATATAAAGTCAGATTTTTTTTAAATATTACATTAGTTTACTTTAAAGAAGAAAACGCGAGTCTACCAAAAAGTTATCGTTGCAATAATTAATAAAAAATTTAGCAATATGTTGCAAAAAGTTGTAAAATTGTCTTATATATATAAGGCTGAAACTCGGTAATTTTTTTGATTACGTATAAACATAACGAAAAATATACAGTGGCTCCCAAAAGTGTTCGTACACCTTGAAATTTTGTAGTAAAACCAAAATAACGCAAAACTGAATTTGAATATGAAGTCCAATTTTTTTTCACACCATTCTTATGCCATTCTGAATAAAACTCAGTAGTTTTTTTCAAAATATTGCCAGATTTTATTTTTTAAATTTGTCGAAAAATGAAGTGACGGAGAAATAATACGCCACAAAAGTCGTCGTACACTCGAAATTTTTTCGAATAAATTCATGATTAAAACTTTCATATGTCATTTTTTTATTATTTTTGCATTGTGTTGACCCTTAAAAGTCATTTGGCTTTAATTTTTTGTTTATTTATTCCTTAATATTGTGCTTATTACTTTAAAATGACTGGTATTTGAAAAACACCACAAACACCATTCGAAATTTGAATTGTTTACTCACAGTAGCGGTAAATTGGTTTGAAATGTCTCTAAATTAGGTAATTTATACCGTTCTATTGTGAAGTGCTTGATAAAATGCTTTAAAGACAAGAATAGGGTCGAAAACACGGTAAGAAAAGGTCAGCTGGCAAAGTTAACAATGCGTGATCGGAGGTTTACAGTTAAAAAAATTATGAAAAATACACATTTGAGTGCTGAAAAAATTTCTGCAGAATTGAATGAAACATTTTACGTTTAATTTTCACCTAAAATTTTTCGCCAAGTTGTCTGATTAACTGGATTAAATGGGACCTCTTCCTGCAGAAATTTTCTTGTTCGTGCGAATAACAGTAAGCTTACGCTTTCCGTCGCAAAATCAATGATAAATAAGCTCAAAACGTTTTGGAACAACGTCTTACTTATAGATGAAAATAAATTTAACATTTTGGGTTAAATTGTTGTATAATTGTAAATAAAAGAAAAAATGAGGAATTTAATCTGAAGAACTTAGTTGGATCAGTTAATCAGGACGGTGAAAGTGTTTTAGTGTGAAGGTGCATTACAGCATCAGGACTTGGAAATTTGGAATTTTTCGATTAAATAATGAATCATGCTGTTCATTTAAATATTTTAAAAAGCAATTTTAAACTATTAACCCAAAATTTGGTAATCGGAAACAACTTTGTTTTTTTATCGCGATAACGATAAGAAGCACAAGTTTGCGTTTGGTGCCTCAAAAATTGTCCTTAAGCTTAGAAATACCCCCTCAATCTCCAGATTTGAACTTAATGTAACATATTTAGAGATATCTGGGGGCTATATTACGAAAATACAGCTTTGAAACGAAAATAGAGCTAGAAACAGTAAGACTCAAACTGGGGTTGAACACTTACTCAGAAATTACGCAAAAAAAGAAAGAAAAAACAATGAAATCTATTCCCAGACGTTTAAAAGCTCTTGTTGATACTGCATGATGTTCTACTAAATAATAACTTTGTAAAAAGTTAAATTATTTACTAATTTTTTGACATTTTTTCGAAATGTACGAAGACTTTTGTGAGATAGAATTTCCGGCACTTTTTGGTTTTTGATTTTTTAAAAATTATGTTTTAATGTTTTATTAAAAATTTTCATGCAGTTTTGTTAAATATAGATCATAGATCTTATAATAAAATACCTATTCCGAAATATTAATTCTAACCAATGGATAAGGGCCTATTTCATTGAAAATCGTAGGTGTACGAACACTTTTGGGAGCCACTGTATGTCTACTGCGTCTGAAGCGTTGCCGTGCCGTATCTACCACCCACGCAAGGTGCGAAAAAATCAGTCAATTTTAACTTAAATATATAAGCCTAAATTTTTTTTAAATAATTGTTTATAATGTATAAAATATAAAAACAAAAGTCTACCAGTTGTTTTATGGTGCAAAGGCCTGGTAGACGACACGGAATATCGACGGCGTAACTCGATGTACTGTTTATCGGGCCGTTAGCGCTCGCTAAAAAAATTTGCTTATCGTTGCGAAATTTAAATAAATAAAGCTCATTTTTTTATAAATAGTTTAAATCCTACTTTTATTAAAATTTTTAGTCTACCGTGGCTAAGAGGTTGTTTAGTCTTTGGTAGATGTTGCTTAAATTATAAGGTAGTTGGGAAAAATATGATTATTTTATCTTTTTTTTTTAAATAAATGTAAACGATTTAATTATAATAATTTTTTTATAACTACAATTTTCTATCATATTTAAATTGATAATCATACTTTTGTCAGATTATTTATAATTTTTTTTTTAACTTCAAAAATATTTTGAATTACTACCTTTTCAAGTATATTGACTTTCAAGTATACGGCTGATGTTTACATTTCTTTAGCATGTGTTAAATTGAGTCAAATGGGTGGTTGTTCGGCTGTTAATTGTGCAAACAGCTCCAAAAAAGGGTTTCAGATCTTCAGATTTCCAGCAGACGCAGAAGGAAAAAGGAAAGGGATAATTAATAGCCCGAAAAGTGACTGCAGCCTGGAAGCGACGCCAACTGTTTCTAAAATTTCGCCAATGTTTACCTTTGCTCTTTGACTCTCTCGTTCCCTGTTTGGCGAATGATTCTCAATAAAGGTAGCTTTCCCTGTCGTACGCTTGCACCCTAAGAGCAGTTGCGTCTCAGGGTCACCAACTTGGGGATTTTCTAATTTAGGGGGGAAATTTTAGAATGGGATTTTTTTAAGGGGATAAAATTTTTTGGGAAAATTTAGGGGTTTAACTTTTATGGTTTTACTAGCAGTACCCGCACGGCGATGCCTGTGCTAAAAATATAAAGAAAATCCGTTGAACTAAAGAAAAACAAATTACATGAAAATTACATTTGTAGTAGCTTACAAATGTAAAAAACTCCATAACTCATCGCCAAATTCGCCAAGCGACTTTCTAATTGAAAAGAAAATCAATTAACATCCGCACAATGAATTTAAAATAAAGTAATAGCATTAAAACATTCATAAGCAACAAAGGCAACTTCTTCCAAAATGTTTAAGAACATTTAAATGGTGTTAAACATTTCGAAAGGCAAAAGAAAAACATTTTTACCTTATCTAAATATATAAAGGTGACGGTGTTTCTTTGTTTGTACCCGATGGCTAGAAGACCCCATAGTACCTAAAGTCCTGAAACTTGGCACAAAAATTCGAACGTACCCCGGGCCCGAAAGTCATTACAATAGGTTCTTTTTCCAGAAAATTTTTCAAATTACTTTCTTCTTAAGTATTTTGGAAGAAGTTGCCTTTGTTGCTTATGAATGTTTTAATGCTATTACTTTATTTTAAATTCATTGTGCGGATGTTAATTGATTTTCTTTTTAATTAGAAAGTCGCTTGGTGAATTTGGCAATGAATTATGAAGTTTAGGGTGCAAGCCTTTATTGGGAATCATTCGCCAAACAGGGAACGAGAGAGTCAGAGAGCAAAGGTAAATATTGGCGAAATTTTAGAAACAGTTGGCGTCGCTTCCAGGCTGCCAGTCACTTTTCGGGCTATTAATTATCCTTTTCCTTTTTTCTTCTACGTCTGCTGGAAATCTGAAGAGCTGAAACCATTTTTTGGAGCTGTTTGCACAATTAACAGCCGAACAACCACCCATTTGACTCAATTTAACACATGCTAAAAAAATGTAATATCAGCCGTATAGTACAGTAAAATTAGGCCAAAAAATGGCCAAACCCAAACATCCAAAAAAAAAAAAAAGTGAAACCTGTTGCAAATTACTTCTTACCCTTCCAGCAAGAAGGGGTAAAAAGTCCCAGCACTTTGCGCGTCGGGTTTTGGGGGGAAGGGGGGGACAAAATAATCCTCTATTTAAATAAAAATAATTTCTATTACTTAAAAAAAATCTCAAACCTCGCAGAAACCACTCTATAATAGTAAAATAATAAACTCTCACAGAAAAAAATTCTAATTAACAGGGGTGCACAGGCGGGGGGGAATGGGGGGGGTCATGGAGCAGCTTTGCGTCATTGGAATTTTTAAGGCAGTTTTTTCAAGGGGTATTTCTTTCTTTTTTGAGGGCTTTTATTCTGGATGGATACTCCGTCACACTTAAGGGGTGCACCATCGCTTTTTTTTTGGGGGGGGGACCCTGAATTTACATTCTAAAATCAACTATTGCAGTGAAGTTCACGAAAAAATTTCCCTGATTTAAACTTTTCCGAAGTACAAAATGCCACACAATGATATAGTAATGTCAGAATGATAATTCTAAAAGATCTAAGCGAGCTCAGTAACCAAATTATTTGTGACTGGAGTTATTAAACTGTTTAGAGCACTGGAAAACAAAATTCCTGTGCTGCATAAAAAAAGTCCAAATTGACCAAAGTTTCCCTACTTCTTCTTGATTAACAAACTTCAACTATTTTACAATCTTTTGCCATCACCGTAAGGGGGGACAAACCGAAATTGCCAATAGTGAGATGGGCAATGCTGAAATTCTGCACCCTCTAAGTCGGTGGGGGTTCTCATTTGCAGACGCCGAGCTACCTCTCTTTTACGCAGCTGGTTATGTGAATTATGCTAAATATGCAGACATATACTTTCAACACTATCTCAAGCTTTTGAGTACATTATGCGTTAAAAAAAAATTTGATCACATCAAACATCAGCTATACAACGATCTAACTCAGTGACAAATTCAGGTGGTCTAGAACCTGTAGTGATTCAACGATAGAACAAGTCTTGATGAGAGCAATGAGCAATACAACAATAGAATGCTAAATATTTACACCTTTTTGTCTCCCAGTTTGGAAATCACAATCCGTTTCTAAAGCCCCCAGAAGTTTCTTCCCTCTCATGTTGGTAGTGGTATTGCTCGCTGATGATAAGGTGAGTTGCGATGAGACCTTTAACGTTCAGGTAGTAACATCAAAGGATATTGAAAGGCAAACAATTTTGTGGCATTTCTTTGCAAAGGAGGTAAACAGTTATATCTTAGCTTCTGTTAGGAGAATAGGGTAGTTAGGAGAGTTACTATTGGTAAAGATGTGTAAGCCCAAACCATCTTTTACACCAAATGGTATATGAACAGTAAAGATGGAATAACAAATTGTTAAAAACTTCTGGTACGAGTTATGCGCTGATCCTCCATCAGTATTCGATGAATCTGGTTTCAGAAGGAAAGAAATCTTGTAAAGTTAAAGTGCTATTATCTGAAGCAAAAGGTTCATCCACCATCAGAGAACGAACAGCTGGTGTCATATATGAGGCAGTGAGAAGCAAAGGGATGTAAGTGGACACTTTCAAGTTTTGAATAAAACGCGTTTGAAGATCCTAGGTAGGCTTTCATTGATTTTCTTTTCTAAATTATGCTGTATAGAAGCAACTACCAGGTCTACTAGTACCATCTCTTGCCTCAAGATAGAGGAGAGGTTCACCAACCATTTGTACTGGTTATCTCCAAATTTTTAATTTTTCCACTTGCATCCCTTTGCTTCTCACTGCCTCATATGTAATAGATGGAAGATACCTGCTTGATCATATTTTTGGTAATGATCTGTAAACTTCAAGGAAATATGCCAGCAATGCAGTGTATAGGTAATTTGTAAGTATGGGAAAGCTAGTGTCATTTTTGATGGGTGCAAAGAAAGCACCACAGAAATATAATCTGCGTCCTGTTACAACTGTCAAGCCTTTTGCTCTAGAAGACTTTCTGCGTCTCAAATCTTGTGCTTGCTCTGAGGAGTTCATTGGATATAGTGAATGTTTGAGAAGTCTGAAAGTGGACTGAAGTGCTCAATTATATGCACAAACTGTGTTAGACATAGCTGCAACAATAACGAGTTTGCTGAGGATCTAGATTCCAAAAAACATCTTGATAACGAAACCTTTTTGTTAGAAAATTAGGAGAAATCATTTGAAAGCAATAAAACAGTTCAGCGTAATTTTTCTGGCCATTTAATCAAATGTGCACCATTAGAGGGGGTGGGGGGAAGGATAATATTTTAGTATATAATTTCGTTTTGGGAGGTGAGCTACTGTTCTTATGGGATGGACAGTCCTGATTTAATGCATTTTTGATTTGCATGAAATAATACTTCTACTTGAAATAAAAGGGAAAGGGGGGGGTGAGGATTTATTTTATTTGGTGGAGGGGGGGTGCTGTAGCTTTGAGAGGAGGTGCATCCTCGATCTTGGAAAATGGACACACTCGATTTCTAACTTGAACTTAGCATAAAATAATGTTTCCATATGAAATGTATGGAGAGGGGTTCGGGGGTACTGCTTCGTTTTACGGGGATAAGGGGGCTCTGTAACATCGGTGGGTTACGTCATCCCTCTTGGGGGTCAAACACCTTTAATTTCATGCTTTTAAATTTAGTAAAACATAATATTCTCACTTTAAATTTACTCTAAAAATTCTGGAAAAATACCCAAAACAGCAAATTTTAGATGCCCCCCATTCCAAAACCCGGCGCACAATGGGGTGGGACTTTTTACCTGTTCTTATTGGGAGGGTAATAAACAATTTGCACCAGGTTTAGCTTTTTTTTTTTTTTTTTTTTGGATGTTTGGGTCCGACCCCTATTTTTACTGTACTAGTATACTTGAAAGTCAATATACTTGAAAAGGTAGTAGTTCAAAACATTTTTGAAGTAAAAAAAAATTATGAATAATATGACAAAAGTATGATTATCAATTTAAATATGATAGAAAATTGTAGTTATAAAAAAAATTATTATAATTGAATTGTTTACATTTATAAAAAAAAAAGATAAAATAATCATACTTTTCCCAATTGCCTTATAATTTAAGCAACGTCTACCAAAGACTAAGCAACCTCTTAGCCACGGTAGACTGAAAATTTTAATAAAAGCAGGATTTAAACTATTTATAAAAAAAATCAGCTTTATTTATTTAAATTTCGCGACAATAAGCAAATTTTTTTTAGCGAGCGCTAGCGGCCTGATCAACAGTACATCGAGTTACGCCCTCGATATTCCGTGGCGTCTACCAGGCCTTTGCAACATAAAACTGGTAGACTTTTGTTTTTATATTTTATACATTACTAGTAAAAATACCCGGCGTTGCCTGGGTCAGTAATAATTATGAGAAACAATCGTTACTTGCCCTTGTTTTCTCCATTTTTGTGCGGTTTATGGATTTGCCTAATTTAGTTGTTGAATTATTTTACACAGTATTTTTTTTTTTAAGTATCTTTGATTGGCGATATTTTTTTTATATGGTGAAAGCTGAGAAACATTATTACGTAGTCTTTGTGCTCAAAAACAGCGACAGTGGAAAAAACTGCCAAATGCATCAGCTACTGAAATCTTTCTGAAAAAAATCTAGCGATATTTCAGTTGGTTGGTTGGATATAGTGAGCAAGTGTCCAATCAGCATAAATAATAATAATAAACCATTAATTACAAAAGTTCCGTTTAAAAGTAAAATGATCAGCCAAATCCATTTATTTTTAGCCAATCTTGTGGGAAAATGTTATTTAAAGATTTGACTTGAGAAAAGCCTCAAAAAGTCAGACGAAACGCAAAAATATTCAACAATACAACAATTCTTGGGAGTTGAGATGACACACTAAATAATGACTTGGTCTGATGAAAGCCTTCGAACAGGGAACAGAAAAGCTCATAACTCGTTTTTTATGCAACTTAGAAACTTCGAACAGATGCTATCTTTAGCAGAAAAATTAGCGCTTTCGATGGACACATAATGTTAATATGTGCACGTTTTTTTCCACCCCCATATTGGGGCATTTATGCGAAAATTGGGACTAAAACTGGAATAAAAAGGGAACTATCAATCGGATTTTTTTCGAACTGATCTATAAACCTTCCCAGTACCAAACTGAACAAACGGTGAAAGTTTCAGCCAAATCTGCCGGGTAGTTTCTGAGATCTTAGGGAACAAATTTACCAAACTCCATTTTTATATATATAGATAAGACAATTTTACAACTTTTTGCAACATATAGCTAATTTTTTTTATTAATTATTGCAACGATAACTTTTCGGTAGACTCGCGTTTTCTTCTTTTAAGTAAATTAATGTAATATTTTTTAAAAATCTGGCTTTATATATATTGTCGTAAAATTTCGGTCGCTATCTCCCCTACTAAAACGTTTATTTGAAATGTTTCATTGGATCAGTGGCGGATCTAGCCGATCATTTTGGGAGGGGCCAGTCGAAATTTTTCATAAAACAACAGAAATTTTACTTAAATGAAGTTTTTAAACTCAATTTTAGGCTATGTTTATACTGCCGTGCTAAGCACAGATGTGGTATCTGCAGTAGAGCTCAAAATGAGAAATTGACGATTAAAGTTTTACAACTCATTTTTTTTTATTTATGACATAATTAAATGCTCAACTTGCGGTAGTTGTTTCGTAAATAACTTATCTAAAAACCGTAAGAGAAAGTTTTGTAAAAATCTTAATTTAAAATTAATAAATGTAGTTACGACAAATTTTCTTTTCAAAACCTTTTCATATACTAAACTATTTTCACCGTAAGTGACAATTACTAGGCATTTTTAGGGGTATCTGCACAGATACGACAAAAATAGCTCAGTAAAACGTGCTCAAAGTATCATTAAATAATACTGAAAACATCTGCTTTCTTTAGACTTAGCTGTTTCGCTTTATTTTGTTAATATAAATCTAACAGAATCTACCTTCTGAAAGATGCCATTTTCAAAACTCCGGACAGTTAAAACTGTAATCCATAACAATTTTCCGTTTTTTTGCATTCAAAGAATGTGTTTTTTTATGTTTTATTTTCTAGATTCATTTTTACCGAGCATGAAGATAATTTTGACAGCAGACGATACTTAAATAAAAATATTACTGACCGTAGAATGAAATGCGTTTTTTTTTTTTTTTTTTTTTTTTTTGCATGAAAGAATTAGATATGAATATTTTACATGCATTTCCTTTTTTGAATTTGCATTTTAAATAAATATTTAAATAGAAAAAACTAAATATTTACTTTAACAATTATGCAAAGTTGTATTAGTTTTTATTATCAACCTGTATTAACTATTCAACGGTAAACTAATTTTAATATTCTGTGTTACAATAAACTGCTACTTTATTAAATATGCTGCTTTACTAAGGTATAAAAGTCGTATCTACAAAAAATACTAAGGAAAAAAGTGGTAACTGCGCAGATACCACTTTAAAGGCTTAGTATTTGTTACTTACGTTCAAATTGCCTTAGCAAACTCCGCTAACTGTGCAATTACGACTTTTTTCTTAAAGCTTTTTTTAATATTTCGCGTTCACAAATCGCCAAAAAACTTGACATTTAGGTAAATTAAATTACTAACGACCACCTGGTGACAATAACTCAATTTTGATAAAATGTGCAGATACCACATCTGTGCTTAGCACGGCAGTATAGACGTTACGAGAGGCCGTAAGGGGAATGGATTTAAGAATCTCTCTTGAAAATGCTTCGAAATTGAAGTTTCTGAGTAATTTCCGAAAATTAGGGTCCTAAAAACGCATTTTAGGCTATTTTTGATGACGTAAGAAAAAAGGTCAGGGTTCAGGTGCTGACCTAAAAATACTTTTTGAAAATACAGCTAAGAAACCGAAATATATTGCCATTATATGTTGAGAAATTGGGAAAATGGGGTGGGTGCTCTTCTAGCTTTTCTGTTGTTGAGCCTAAAAATGCACCTTCAGGCAATGTTCGCTGGCATTAAAGAGAGATTAAGGGTGCTTGGAACCTCCCTTTCCTGGAAATATTGCGCCATTAAAGTTGTAAAAATCCAATTTTTAGCCATTTTTGTACATCTTAGAGAAAGGGATGGAAGATTCGTAAGCTTTCCCTCCAAAAACCTCATTTTAAATCTATCATCATGATACTAACCGGGGGGGGGGAGGGGGATAATATTTGAAATCGCTTGTAATTGAAGCCCCAAAAACGGCAGTTTTAGTCGCTAGTAGGCAAGTTAAGGGCTGCGTAAGCTAACCTCCGTTGAAAAATTTTCCAAATTGAAATCCTAAAAGGCAGTTTTTTGTTACCTTTTGCTGTATTTGTGGATAAACGTGGGAAAAGGCGGTTCTCTCCAAGAAGAGCATCGTAATTAAAGACATAAAAACACAAATTTAGGCTCTCTTTAGTCTCGTGAGCAATAGGTGTACTCTGAAGACAGCAGCATTTAGAGATCGTCCAAGTGTCTAAAGTTGGAATTGACAAATGATGTAAACGATGGAGCAAAATTTTCGAAATAATAGCTCTGTTTTGAAGAGAGGGATATAATTTCTCCCAATTAAGACCTAAATTTCTTTAAAGTAAAACACGTTTTAAATTTTGTTATCTTCTCCTAATATTTTCTTTTTTACTTCTTAAAAAAAAAATTCCTACAATCCCAAAGTTTTGGGAGGGGTCATGGCCCTCCTCTAGATCCGCTCCTGCATTAGATCAGTAATATTCTTTGAAGGGAAAATATCTAAAATGATCTGAAAGTAAAAATATGCCAATGAAAAATGGATCGAAAAAACTTTATTCAGGTTTAGATATAGAAAGCAATTATAGTTCATTTTGTAAGATATTTCTCAGCTGCTGAATGGTAAGATATGTTTTTCATTCCAAAAATCACAGGTTCCATTTCAGCATGTCAAAAAATTAAGTTATTACATTTTTCTGGCTATAGCACTGTGTATACAATATTACCAATAGACCATGTACCATGTATAACTAGACTTGACAGATTTCTGAAATGTTCAACCGGGATACCGGAATGCCCCCCCCCCTGCCCACCCTAGCGTCATGAGGAACAAAAGGGTACATATCTCTAGTTGGTTTTTAGAGGGTAGTTCATTCTCATTGTTATGAATAAATGGTTACTAACTATAAGCCTAAATTAGGGGTAATAAATAAAATACAGGGGTGATAGTGAGTTCATCAAAAAATACCTGAAAGTTTCAAAGCGAGAACTGGGGGGGGGGGGGATCTTGGCCCCTATTATTTAAGTGCACCTTTGCCATAGTATTAAATAGTTCTGAGTCAAAATATTGTGTGTACATTTGATTCAATTTTTAATGGGTTACAAAGTTACTTTTGAGCTGGTGTTATTCAAATTATCTTGACATTTGTCCATCTTAAGGGATTAGGTGTCCATCTTAAGGCTCCTGCAGGTATATTTGATGAGTATTATATAACTTAAAAAAATTGCGGAGGTAGGAAGATAAAAGCATAAAAACAAAAAAAAACATAATTCCGGTATTTTCGGACATAAAAATACCGGAAATACCGGTATTTTCGGACATAAAAATACCGGGAGCAGTTCCGAAAATACCGGAAATTCGGTAAAATACCGGAACACAATCACCCCTAAAAATATGACACAAGCAGATAAATTTAAGCATTTTATTTCTTACATATTAATATTTATGAGCTACTTTAGTAAGAAATAGTAGTAGTTTGAATGAGGAATAAAAATTTTAACAATGTTTTGGTTTTTTTCTTTTAGTAAAAATCCTCGTAAGCTAACCCGATATCCATTTTTCAAGTCAATGTTTCAAATGACAAAGTAATTATCCTAATTAATCTTTCACAATTAATTATTTTTACTTTTTTGGTCACCTGTAATCAAATTTATCTTTTACCCGGACATGGAGTAAACCAGTCGGGACACAGGGATTTTGTATGTCCCAGTCAAACCGAGACGTCTGGCTGTATAATGAAAAAAGTAACAAATATATCGGTAGCTCAGCAGAAATAAAGGATAACTTAATTTAAAAAAAGACTCACTTAAAAATATTAAGGAGCTCAAAATTATTCCATAGTACTGAAAACAGAAAAAACTGCAATCCTTTTTAAATGGGGAAAAAATAAGACAGTAATAATCCTTATTAAAAATCTCTGAATATTGAACATAAAATAAGCGAATTAGAAGTCACCAAGCAAGTTCAAAACAAAGCCAAATCAATATAGATAGTAGTTGATAGGGGTGTTGATGTTATAGATGACAAAAGGATCGCCAGAAAAGTGATAAAAGATACTTTTAGAAATAATTTTGGCAACAAAAAGAGTGAGATGAATTTTAGCAGGGGCGTGGAATGTCCTAACACTTTGTTTGCAGCCCATACAAGTTACACAAGGTGTTACTAATGGATAAATTGGAAAATTACAAATGAACTGCAACGATTAAAGAAAAATGATGAATAAAACAGAAAGTAAAGAGATTCAAATGAATATATTGTACTGCACTGAGAAAAAGGAAATTTGAGATTGATTAAGAGTGAAAAATTTGAAGATTAATGTAATTTTTTTTTTTTTTAAATGAGATTTTATCACGAGTGCATCAATACAATGTTCCAAACTGCTCACAGTTCAAAAGAACGGTTGTTCATTTTTTAAGTGAACGAACGCATCCGTTCATTTTAAGGATTAGTTCTTTTTGACCCGTTCGTTCATGAACGACACATCCCTAATGCAAATGCTACTTTTTATTTAAAAGCTATGGAATTAATTAATATTAACGTTTGGGGCCGTCCACAAATCATGTCACGCTTTGAGAGGGAAGGGATTGTGATATTGTGAGTTTTGGAAAAATATCTAAAAGCTAAGCTATGACTATTAAAGGCATAGCTTAAGAAATTTAATTTTTTTGCAGTCGAAAATATTGATAAATTTTGAAGTAAAAAAACTAAACTAAAGACTGAATGAAAACGGGAGATGTTGATACTTGTAACGTAAAACCGGGAGAACAGGAAGAAAAACAGGAGAGTTGGCAGTCAAGACTAGTGATGTTCCGGATATCCGTATCCGCAATATTCCGGATATCCGTATATCCAAGGGAAAATAAGGATCTGAATCCATATCCGTAACATTTTCTGGCGGATCTTAAACAGATCTTTTCTATTCTAAAAATTCTTAAATATTTGAATTAAACACTATTAATTTCCGTTTTAATTAGGTTTTATTCCCTGTCTAAATCATCAGTTGTAATTTCCATTGCCAATTTACCCCCCGTCGCAAAAAGGAAGGGGTAATTAGTTTTAAAAGTTTACATCTGAGTGTCTATTTGTGGCTTGGTGGCGATTTCATAGTCGGAAGATAAAGAGAAAAAGCTCGACGATTTAAAATTTCTATCTCCTGTCGGTTAATATTTGCAAACAATATGTATTCTGACCCGCGAAATTCATCTTAATATGAGGTTGGCTCTCTGGGGAACTTTTTTTTTTTAGTTTTTAATTTAATATTGGTTTTTGTTATCAGGGCTCCCAACACATTATAGCTCCAGAAAAGGGTAAAAGAGGACCATTTTCAATCAAAAAGTGGACCAAAGAGGACCAGTTAGAATTAAAAAGAGGACCTTGGGAGGACCACTCATAGTTAAACAAAGGGAAAGCACCTAAAGGCAAATTAGTTGCCAGCTGCTAAATTCGTGAAGATAATTCGTTAATTAACTATAATAATGAGAGATACAATTGTTTTATCACCTGTGAAACTGATCTTCTTATCCATTGAATAATATTATTTATACAAATATTTGGATTGGGGGAGGGGTGGGGCACTTAGTTCAGCACTTAAGGCAGCCTCTTTAGAACTAAATAGCCTTAATGATACGTTTTGACTTGAACCAGGGATGCTGGTAGTCTCACTGAAGGATAGATGAAGCTGTGCTTCATCTTTATTTAGCTTAAAATTACTTTTATGTTTTTCTGTCTTGTAATGCTTCTTAATAGCGTTATCATACACCAAACGAAAAAACGTTATTCTCTTGTTGTTTTCCTCAGTCTCTAATTTTATTCCCATCTAACTATTTGAAGAGAAATTTGCAGTTCCTCATGACTCACACTGAAACCTAAAAAATATTGTTTTGATTTTAAACAAAGCTACAACTGAGTTTATAATAAAATTATTTTATATTTGAATTCTAAATTTAATCTCTTATCACAGGGTTCATACCATTTAGGAAGAAAAAAATTTAAGCACTTTTCAAGAGTAAAAAAATATTTTTCAAGGTACTACCCTAAATTCGTACTATAAATATTACATGCACATTTCATTTAATGCTAACATATAAATAACAGAAAGTAATATAAAAAGTATAGGAAAATAAACTACTTTTTCTACAAGAGACACTTTGATAAAAGATTTACTGTATTGAAAGTTTTCTTAAAAATGTCTGAAATGCTTAATCACAAAGAGAAGCAGATCACATGAGGTTTAGTTTTGCAATTTTCATATTGAAAGTATATTTTCAAAAATCATAAAACTTAGATTAAAAAAAAAAAAAAACCTTCCATGATTGCAAGGCCATGATTGCTTTGAACTTTTATGGGGGGGGGGACTAATTCCCCTCTTTAGCAGGCATCATGACAATGAAATGATGTACGTAAATTCAACTTTATAAAATTTTATAATTCAACTTTGTTTTAAATGCAAACACTAAGTTAAAATGTTATGCACTCAATTGTTTACATTTAATATCCCCCCCCCCTCGTAAAATCAGCAATAACCGAGAATAAGCTAATGATAATTAAGTTTACAAAACTAGAAATTTGAACTTTAAAAAAAATTATTAATTTTATAGTTATTTAAATAAAAAATTAAAACGAGTTAATCTAATGCAGTGTTTTTCAACCTTTTTCATGACACGACCCCCCTAGTATCAAAAAATATTTCGCGACCCCCCCCCCCCCCCCGACCTTTTTTATTTTATGTATGTTAAAAATATTTAATCCATACAAAAGTTTTAGGCGTTTGCGTTATTAGGATTCGAATATAAATATATAATTAAGTACGTAAAACAGTACAGGTTCCGAGTGCTACCGACAGATGGCACTGGTAGTCCCCCGCGCGAAAGGTCCACAGGTTTCGAGACGTTTCGTTACGCTTCGAGATGATTCTCGCTAGAATGCGCAGGCCTATAAAAGGGGCGGTCGGCTACGGCAGTTGCAGTTGAGTGCATGAGCGCAAAGCAAGTGAAATCGGAAGCAAGACCGCGATACGTGAAAACGATTCGGAAGTGAAACTACGGTGTTATACGGACTGTGTGTAAGATATCAAACACTTGTTTTACGTATTTATTTGTGTTGTTTGTTTTCATTGAAAATGGATAAATTTCTGAAAAGATCATCAGAACTATCAACGTCTAGCGGGAGTAGTGGAATAAAGAAAAAACGTCTTTATGACGAGAATTATTTGAAATTTGGGTTTACTGTGATTGACAATAAACCGCAGTGCGTAATTTGCTTTGAAATTTTGTCAAGAGAAAGCATGAAGCCATCGAAGTTGGTACGCCACCTAAACACAAAACATCCTAATGAAAAAAATAAACCCGTGGAATTTTTTGAGCGAAAATTAAAAGCTCTTGAACATCAAAAAACTGCTATAGGACAAATGTCCAACCTAAATGAGAAAGCGTTGCTTGCTAGTTATCGAGTAGCTTTTCGTGTGGCTAAAGCAGGAAAACCTCACACTATCGCCGAAAATTTGATTTTACCAGCGGCTTTAGATATAGCAGAGATTATGTTTGGCAAGCAAGAGATCGAAAAGCTCAAAAGTATACCTCTCTCTGACAATACTATTCAACGCCGGATAAGCAATATGGCGACTGATGTTCGTGATCAAGTCATAGAAAAAATAAAGAAAAGTTCTTTTGTGTCCTTGCAATTTGATGAATCAACGGATATTGCGGGTTGTGCGCAGTTTGTAGCTTTTGTGCGTTTTGAATCCAATGAAAAATTAATTGAAGAAATACTATTTTGCAAGACACTTCCCACAAATACTACAGGTCAATGCTTGCATGACATATTCATTGAAGCTACGCAAGATATGAATATCGATTGGGCACAAAAATGCATTGCTATTTGTAGTGACGGAGCAAAAGCCATGACTGGTGCGAAGAGTGGATTTATTGCTAGACTGAAAGAACAGATGCCAAACGCTTGTTGGATGCACTGCTTTCTCCATCGCCAAGCTCTTGCAGCCAAAACCTTGCCACAAGAATACAGTCAAGTTCTACATATTATTATTAGTATTGTAAATTCTATTAAAGGAAAAGCGTTGCAGACTCGATTGTTTCGACTCATTTGTGATGATATGGGGGCTCTCCACCGAAATTTGCTTTACCATACAGAGGTTTGGTGGTTATCGAAAGGCAAAGTACTGACCAGAGTTATGGAACTTCGCGCTGAACTATTAGTATATTTACAGCAAGCCAAGTCACATTACTCTGAATTCATTTCTGACCCGGAATTCCTTTTGAAACTGGCTTTTCTTTCGGACTTATTTGAGCATTTAAATAACTTGAATAAAAGTCTTCAAGGGCGGGATGAAAATGTCATTACAGCAAAAGACAAACTCCATGCCTTTATCAAAAAAATTGAATTCTGGTCATCATCTATAAATCAAAACAACTTTGATTCATTTTCGTCGACACAGTCTTTCATTGAAGAAGTCGGAAGCGAGATAAACATCAATTCATATATATCTGGTATGAAAATGGTGTTAGATAATTTGAAGAAAGAATTATGTCATTACTTCTCAGTGCAAGAGATATCGGATAGCACTGGGCAAAGATGGATCTTAAATCCGTTTTTAAATGCAGCTATAAATGAGGCGAATTTAGCAACTAAGCTCAAAGAGAATCTGCTAGAATTATCTGCCGATGGGATGTTACAATTGGAATTCAAGTCTGAAAATTTGGATACCTTTTGGTTAAAAAGAAAAACAGAATACCCAGAATTAACAAACGAGGCTTTGAAGTGTTTGATTCCATTTGCTACCTCGTACTTGTGCGAGTTGACATTTTCATCAATGGCCCAAATAAAAAGTAAACTAAGGAATCGCTTAAATTTGGAAAACGATTTAATACTTAATGTTGCAAAAACGGATCCACGATGGGAGAAATTGATTGAACAAAATCAAGCGCAACCTTCACATTAAAATGAACGAGTACTCGAAGATTTTATTTTTTGGTAATGTGTGATATGTGTAGTATGTTAATGTGTAATGTGTATAAATAACATAACGAGTATCATTTTGTAAACTTTTTTCTTAATATATCTACCTTTTTAAAATTTATTGATTTTTTACTGAGTTCTCGCGACTTTTTTCTTAATATATCTACCTTTTTAAAATTTATTGATTTTTTACTGAGTTCTCGCGACCCCCCTACAAAGGCTTCGCGACCCCCTGGGGGGTCGCGACCCACAGGTTGAAAAACACTGATCTAATGTAACATGTCAAAGTAACTTTAAATTGCCAAAAATATAAAAATATTTATTAGATGCAAAACGGTTGAAAGCTCAAATAAGCAAATTTTCACAAACCAAGTTCAATTTTGGCATATTTCCCATAAAATAAACTTATTTATTTTCTACTAAATTAAACATAAAACATGCTAATCTGAGGTAGCATTTGGGAAAATAACATTCGATTGGGCAAAATATTTTAATATTTTCATGATGCAAAAAGATTGAAATTTCGAACACTAAAACTTATTTTCCGCGAAGTCCGAGTAAGTTCAATGTTGCCATGGTTTCCAAAATAATTACTTCGTTAATTATTGAAGTTAAACGAAAAATAAGCTAATCTAAAGTAGTATATGTCAAAATAACTTCCTACTGTAAAAAACATCAAAATATTTACAAGATGCAAAAGGATTGAAATTTCAAACGCGAGAAGCGGTTTTCCGCGAAGTCCGAGTAAGTTCAATGTTGCCATAGTTTCCAAAATAATTACTTCGTTAATTATTGAAATTAAATGAAAAATAAGCTAATCTAAAGTAGTATATGTCAAAATAACTAACTACTGTCAAAAACATCAAAAGATTTACAAGATGCAAAAGGATTGAAATTTCAAACGCGGGAAGCAATTTTCCGCGAAGTCCGATTAAGTTCAATGATGTCATGGTTTCCAAACTAATTCCTTCGTTTATTATTGAAATTAAACGAAAAATAAGCTAATCTAAGGTAGCACAAAATAACTTCCGATTGTAAAAAACATCAAAATATACAAGATGCAAAAGGATTGAAACCTCAAACACGAAAGCAATTTTTCGCGATACTGTATATCGAACCTATGTTCAGAAAATCGCACTAATGAAATATTTTTAAAAGAATTACAAGCAATCAAAAATATGCTTTAGATTGCTTGTCATGATTTTTGAAAGAATTCAAGCAATCAAATTTTCATACTTTTTTAAGGCTTTCAAGCACTTGGAAAATAAACTCTTTTTTTTTTCAGGAACTTTTCAAGGTTTTTCAAGGGCGTAAAATTTACGAACATATGCGCCTGTAAAAAAAATGGCGCATGCGCGACGAAATTACTACCGAATTCATTTGCAAAAGGGGTGATTCATAGCAGCGTTATACAGTCAACGCGCGACAACTCTAAGTCCCAAGAGACCGGCTAAAACGTTCCGAGGAATGGGAAGTTTCCACAACAGTCTCAAGAGCTTGGGATCCAATGAAAACTTTGAGATAAAGGAATATTCGAGTTATCGAGATCAGAAAGTTCATTCGTTATTAGAAGGGCGAGGCTGAAATTCTGAGAAATATCGGTAGCACCCTGCTCCGCGATTCGACGTCATAACTCCTCCCCCAAACCTCTTTTTTATGGATTTCCATGCTGCAGCGGTTGTAGGTATCTTTTAACGTAATGGAAAATTTTTAAAATCTGATTTTGAAGTAAACACTATATAAAAGCGGACTAATCGGACCAAAATGTTAAAAAGCGGTCTAAAGCGGACTTCACCTTAAAAAACGGACTTTGGCGGGAAAAGCGGACCATTTGGGAGCCCTGTGTTATTCACCTGGAGTTTGTGTAATTCTTCATTTTGGTTTTTCTCTGCATCCTTCAAAAAAAGTGAGACTAAATTATCTATTTACTAGTTGTAAAGGTGTTCCCAGCTCTGTTATTTTCTCGTTTTGGGTAAGTTGGGTGGAATGGGTCAGCGCTGAATTTACATTGAAATAAAATACGAAAAATTATTTCTAGCCTGTCCAGAAGCAGCTTTACACTCTCGCTCCTGTATCCTACATCTACCAGTCTATCTAGAAATAATTTTTCATATTCTATCAAAGCATCTGTAGAGCTGACCCATTCCTTCCAATTCTACCTCAATTTTAACAGAGATTTAAATAGTAAATAATTGAGTCTTGTTTATATTTTCGCCGTAGATGATTTTTTGAAGAAACAGTGCCATTACCCTAACGGGAATACTTTCCGTAGCAAATTTTACACTTGGGTAGTTAATTTAGGTAAAAAAATTTTGAGATCCATATCCGTGGATCTTGACACTAATGATCCGGGTCCGTATCCGCGGATCTACTTTTTTAACGATCCGGCACATCACTAGTCAAGATATGCAAACAAAACGTGTAGTTGTTACTGATGTAAAAAAAAGTATTTTAAGTGTAAATTATATGCATCAACAGAATATGAAAAGGTTTCTTTAAAACCACGTTTTTAAACGAACAAAGTTTGAAACAACATACAAAAACATTTGTCCTCAGTACAGTAGGTAATGCTCTATGTTCTTTCAGTGACGTTTCCAAATACACGACACATTATCGATTCAGAGAAATAAAGAGCATTATGCTGCAGAAATAGTCATCGAACTGAATTTTTTTGACGATAGCATAAAATTAAAGACATAATGCTGCATTAAATACTCATAAGATAAGAGGTGAATAATTTTATCTGAAGGATACTTGCAGGGTACAATTTAAGGGAGAGCAGTGGGGCTACTGCCCCGGAGCCTCCACAACAAAGGGGCCACTACAATAAAAGTTTTACAAAATATCCTAACTTTCACGGGTCGAAAATATCGGATATATACATATATATGTCAAAATATTCGGATATATATCAAAGTATCGGATATTTTCGAAAATATGATCTTTTCGAACCCTGATTAGGGGCCTCCACACTTCCAAATCCGGCCCTGGATACTTGCAGCAATTTATAGGAAAAAGTTTGACTAAAGCACATTAGCATAATTTTGTGCACACGGTTACATTTTAGTTGTTAGTTTTATAAATGAAAAATCAAATTTCAAGTTCAAAATAGCAATTTAAATTCTTCCTGTTCTATATTATGATTACATTGTAGCCTCAGAGCAACAGTCTTAGCCCAGCCTTAACAGTAAGATTTACTTTTGCTTTGAGGCCAGAATATACTAGAGGGCTCATGCAGATTGCTGCACAATTCTTCTATAGGAGCTCACCTTCTGATAAAAAAATGCTAGACAAAATATTTTCTAAGAAAATATTTATTGCATGTTAAAAAGTAATTTACAGAAATCAAACAGGAACATAATGCAAGTCTCTTAATATACTAATTAGTTCTGGTAAAGTTTTGTATTAGAGTGCAAAACTAAAATTGAAAAAAAAGGGAGGGGGGAGAATAAATTAATGCTATTTCTACAAAAACAGCATGAGCATAAGCTAACTTTTAAGAATGCGATGAAAATGCAACATTTTTCCAAAAATTGTTTATTATTCTACAATAAAATAATTAAAAAGTGCTAAAAGTAATAATACCATGAAAAGGCTTTATATTAAACACATATTTTTTGTCATTTAAAAGGGGAAAACAAAAGTGAATATTTTTTGCATAGTATAATTAGTTTTAAATCTAAAAGAAAAAAAATATACAACTTTAGTTAATGTATTGAAGAAAACTTTGAGTTTTGTTTTAACAAAAAATTCGTTTTTCCCCCTTCAGAAAAGCAGAGGACAAAATCTAGTTACATAACATTAAAAAAAACTGATTAAATTACTAAAAAAATCACAAATTAATAACATTACATTACAAAATACAAACAACAAATTTTGATGTTTTGCACTTGAAGTCAACATTGAAAGATCAAGGTATGCTGATGTTTGAAAAAGAAAAAAAAAGTAATTTTGCATGAAATTCAGTCATAAATTAGATATTGCAAATAAACATTGTGAACATCAAACATTGTAACACATTCGAAAAATTGCATTTATTCTACAGTAAAAGAATTAAATAGTGCTAAAAGTAATGCAATCAACAAAAGTGGCATCTTCGACCTGCATATAAAATTTAATGATGAGTTTTTACAGTTTTTTTTTAATTTGAAATTGTTTTTCAACTACTGTTTCCTTACTTTTTCTCAATAAACCTGTTAAAAGTAAGAACTAAAGATAAATTCCTCTAAACCAAGCACCATCAAAAACAACCATGCAATTAGATATTATGTTTAATTTTTAAGACAATTTATTCTTTGGTTTGAAGAAATTTTGGATCAGTATTTTGGCAGTTAAAATAACGGGTTCAAAAATTATATTATTTGAGTTTGGATAAGAAGCATGCAGATGTTTCAACAAATCATCAACAGTAGTAAAAAATAAATAAATCTTTAAAAAATTACACTCAAAATTCATAATAGAATCCTTTTTTTGAAATAAAATTTCTATGAAATAAAAAGCATAATGATAGATATCTCAATAATAAAAACCCTCATAAGAAAAAAATTTTAGGATGTAGAAAGTTTTGACTTATTTTGGAAGGAAGCTATATTCAAGAAAAAGATGCTGAATATTTGAAGGTTTAAAAAACGTTTTATTTTCTAAAACAAAAATATATATTTGATAAATTACATTTTTTTTTTTTTTATTGTTCCTATCTTTTACAGTGCCAATATTCTGAGATTTGTTGTTTTCCATACTTTGGAAATAAAACGTTTCTAGCTTGTTTCACAATTTGAAATAAATAAATAACGTATTCATTGTTACTTGCTGCTCTTTTAAACTGGTTATAGTTTTGAAGAAGCAATCGAGTTACACAGAAAATTACAAACACATTTCAAAACATGCAACCATAAACATTTTACATTTCAAGCACCTATAAGTAGAATATTAAATGCACAGATAACTAGTATAACATGCAGAAGAAACGCATTTGTTTCAAAGCAAAAGATGGTATAGTAGCCATGATAGGAGTTTTCAAGATTGAAGTTTTCAATAAAAGCCTACCTATAGTTTGAACTTTAAACTTGTTTTAATCAACCCTTAAAGAAGTCCACTGATATCCCTTTGCTCCTTTTACTGTCTCATTTTGAACTACACAGACAATAAAAATAAAAAAATAATAATAATCAACAAAAAGTAGTGTACTCTCAACAGGATCATTAAAAGTGCAGAAAGGAAGAACGTGTGTGTTGATAAGAATCACTTTAATGCCTCTCAAGGACTCTAGCTGTAAAAAAGTTTTTTGAACCACCCTACTATGCATGTCATCAAACATTGACAGCATTTAAAGTAAATGTAACAACTTTAAAATTCACATATTTGCAGAGAACTGCATATATGTATTTTGAGGTTACCAAGAACCTGTTTTTCTATTCGAACAAATTGAGCTAGTGAATGAAAAGACATCTGACAAAATCTTTTCAACCGATCTTTTGTCGGATAGGTTTTTGTAAGATCACTTTTTTTGCATTGAAAAAGGGGGTTCCTTGTAACCTCAAATTATGTGTATGCATTTCTCTGCAAATTTGATAATTTTAAAATTGTTATTCTTTTTTCTGCACCAGGGTATTTCTTTATTTTTCATTGGTGATATTTTTTAAAGCTTGTTATATGCTTGTATGTAATTATTTTTTACAAGTGTAATAACAATTACAGCAATAAAATATCCTGAACTTAATGATTTGTATATGATACATCTTTACAAAATTAATTGTTTTTACCTTTAATCTGCCTAATAGGTTCCAGCAAAAGAAGCTTATCAGCTCCAGCCAGAAGCCCACCATCACCTTTAGGTCCTTCCGCTCCAACTACCATAAATCAACAACCACTGACCAATAATAGATCCTGCAGAAGAGGAGACAGATCTCTACACAGATCTGATGAAGAAGTCTGCTGCACAAGCCTGCTCTGTTGCCGTCTTTTAGACTTTTATTAGATACAACAGCCACAACTACTTAATTCACCAACAGTGCCAATTATACAAATTTCCGCTCCAAGAATACAGTTATCTACTTTTGACTTGAACATGTAACAGAGCTACAACAGAAGAAAACTTAAATAAAATATAGAGATTCAGAGAAGACTGTATGTAGATTGAAAGAGTCCTTTTGTAACAAAAATCGTTTTGAGTGAGAAAGCTCAAAGTTTGTTTATTCATTTGTAATAATAATAAATTAAAATGTATTTAAAATTATTTTTATACTTGAACAGAAGTCACATCATTTGCTTACCCGACATAAAACATAGTCAAAACGAGAAAGACAAACTAAAGAATGCCCATGAAACCAAAAATGACATCAGTTACAATAAACAAGCAATATAATCTTGGTTGGTAAGGCCAATTGTAAGATCATGTATGCAGTAAGGAAGAAAAATGCATACATGTGTTTCAGAGCTACAAGGAATCCAATATTTGTCACAAGGATATGCAGCAAAACATAACAGATAACATATCCAAAAAAGAAAAAAACTTTCAAATAACTAAAGTGTTGATTGGAAAAATTGGGTTTTGGTTGTAGAGAAAAGGGTAATGCGTTTGAAGAATGTTCCGTGTGTAGTGCTAATTTTTGCAGGAACTCTTCCAAATTCCTGTAGCACTTGCAATTACCTCTCGGGTAATTTTCTGAAGAGTTTATCAGGAGAATTTGGATTTGAAGAAAGCGATACAAAATTTACAAAGTCAATAAAGCAAACGAGATGAACATTACACATACATAAACAATCATCAAACAGTAACCAGCAAAACGAATCTGCTAAACTCAGTTCGTCTGAAAACAAAATATCAAATCAAAAAGCTAGTATTGAAATTTCTTCAGACCTTGAAAGAAAGGTAACAGAGGAAAAAGGATCTAAAAAGTATACAGCTGAGGTAACAGACTCAGTGACTCAAAAGCTAGTTCAAGAAATCTTAACAACAAAAAACAAAAACCTACATAAAACATAGTTAAAAACCCTGTGTATAGTGTGGCTCTGCTGAATTGAGCTATGACCTTGACAATGTTTACCTTTTTCTCGAGTAATAGGTACGAGTAATTGCAGCCGAGGGTTACTTCCAAAGTAATTTTCCAGAAATATTCCAATTCAACTCTACTAACAACACGTCTCCTTTTCACTGAACTCCCCAAAAATAGGTAATTATTGTCAAGGTCATAGCTCAATTTACCAGAACCGCATTATATTCAACTATGCAGTTTTTATCCCATAAACAAAACATAGAACAAAAAAAAAATAGTACTCATCTTAGCACTGCCTAATCACCTTCCTCTTCATTTTTGATGCATTATTAAAGTGTCATTTTTAATGTACTTGATAAATTTGTTTTGTCATTTTTTTCATAGATGCATCTTCTAACAGTACAGAAGAAAGCTCCAAGCAGTTGAATATGGTTTTTATTTCCAACTGCCTGCCTCACCACATTGTTTTTTTCTTTTCTTCCCTCCCCCCCCCCCCCCCCATCATACAGGATCCTTTCAAAGAAGCATTATGATTACAAAGTTACAAACTAAAGCTTCTTTGCTGCATTGTTTTATTAATATTTTTATTTCAAGTCTAACTTGGGTGCAAATTTTGCACTATCTTTCAGAATTAACATTAACACTTTCCACTGCCGATTTTGCGCTATCACATGATGCCAAACACCATCTTCTCTTCAATCAGCATTGGTGTGAGAGATTATTGGCAAAGGGGAAATTTATTGGCAGCAAACCTGTTAAATTCCTCCCAGGCTAGCTGTTTTGAATTTTTCACAGAAGAAGCAAAAAGTGTACATTAAATTAAAATTTTATCGGAAAACAACTAAACCTATGACAACTTTCTGTAAAATCATTAAATTTTCAAAACTAGTGAAGAGTCAGTTGACCCTCCTAAATGACCGGTGTCAGACCTATACAGACCCTATATAAAAGCCAGATAAAGTCACAAGCTATTCAGGCCCATTATATAGGGGGGGTTACAAGGGCCAACTTCTCTTCTAGCTTGGGAGATCAATGTATTTACATGCCAGTGGGTATGTTTTGCTCTTTGTGGGTACAATTTACATTAAGGGTACCCTTTACCCTCCAACACCTGAAAAAATTCAACTTAATGGGCCTGATACCATTCTTTCAAAAACTAAATCTTGTAAATGTTTAAAACAAAATAGAAAATATGAATAACAGTGCTACACAAATGCTTTTACTGTGGGGAAAAATTTCAAGAGACTCTGACTTATAGCACATTAAGCAAACACATTTTAAGGGACTTTATTAACTTCTATGAATAATTAGATTTTAACGTCATACAGAACTGACTCAGCAGGATTAAATAACTTTTACTACAGCAGAAGATCGTAATAATGCACACCTTGGGACCAGAGCTTTTGCGTTATACAGGTTTTTGCGTTATATAGATCATTTCATAAATTTTGAAACTAATACTCAGTATATATGTATTAGCACTTCAGAATGAGTTTTACCTGCAATGAGTATTAAAGCACTAATATTACAATTAGTTATTCACAAATAAATATGTTTTACAATCAAAATCTTCTCTCGGCACTTCTGCTAGCTTCATGGTTTGTATAACAGCTGCATTTTCAAGAGCCATCTGGTATTTTCTGTTTACTATGAGTACTAATTTTCAATTTAAAAGCTTTGAAATAAAATGGAAAGATGAAAAACTTTCAAAAACCGCAGCATTCTATAATCTATCGGTTACCATTTTAAGCTGTTGATTGGTGGATTGGAGCACGTGATCATTAGCTGTCAAGTGATTAACTAACCGGGCGCTACCGGTCGAGCTCGTCGAACGTAAGCTATGATTATCATTAAGCTAATATTCCTTTCATTGCAAATAAATAACGTATGAAACGAGTAACAAAAAATCATTTTAATGACTTCAACAAATCAGAGTTAAGACAAAACATGTTTGCAGTAAAAAACTTGCAGTATTCAATTCACAAAAAAAAAAAAAAAAAAAAGATTCACTAAAACTATTAAAGTTTTTGCTGTAAATTTGGTGGTACTTTGTTCTGGAAAAACCATATCAAAGCTAGAATGATGGATGCTGGTCGTGGTACTGATTCATCATACACAAGGGACTGTGCTTTGGCCAAATCCATTTCAATTACTTCAATATATTCCCCTTCATGTTCATTTCCCCCTCCTTGTGAAACTTTCATTGAATCTGTGACTTCTACATAATACAGTGTTTGAATAGAACCTGAAATACCAACCCCTGATCTATAGTTAAAAAAAAGAGAGAAAGAGAGAAATTACTATTACAATGTTTGATCACAACATAAGTTTAAGAATCATTTTAAAACAACACATTAACATTTAAAAAAGTGAACTACTGCCAATATAAAACACAGAAACAAAGCATTTATTCACTTCACATCAATATTTTCATTCCGAGATAGTATCTAATAGCAACTTGATTAATTAGTTTAATCTATGGACACAACTCAATCCAATCAGTCAGATTTTAATTTTACAGTAACTCTGACTGTGACACTATACTTGAAAATGTACTTAAGAAGGGGTAGAAATGACCGACTTGTCACATGTAGGACATTTTCCCTGAAAAATATAGGACAAATATAGGACACATTATATGAATAATTTTGCTACAAAAAAAGAAATACATATCATATATTATTTAGTTATTCTTATCAATGATTTCGTTTTAAAAAAATTTCAAACAAAATTATAACTTACATCTGAAATGACTTTCTTGTAGTTGAAAGAAATATTTTTGAAAAAAAAAAAGTGTACCTTACAGACTAAATAACTAAACAAAATTTGAACAAAGATAAATTTTTATTTTTTTCTATCCCACTTATGACCCAACCCAAGTACTAATTCCACTGCTCTTTGATTTTATATCTAAACTGAACCCTTTACCACTTGTATTAAGAGCAAACAGAGCTTGAGAAGGATCCTTCTGATGTTTTTCAGTTTTCATTATGCTTAAATGTTTTAGCATGCAGCCTCAATTGCAAAATTCCACTATTGCTTATGGGCACTGAACAGTTGCAAAAATGCCAAAAAGCGGTAAAATAATCTTTTTCTTTAGTGCACCATGCACCAAAATTTGTACAATTAATGTCCTCCTGATTCAACTACTTCACACGAAATTTTGTTGAGCGATGCAATTTTGCCATTATAATTCCACTTATTACCACAAACTACGTTTTAACATAATAAGGAACTAACATTCCACGATCCCAAAATTGCACAAAAAAAAAAGAAAAAGATTGCAAAAAGAAGATTAGAACATTCCGATCAGAAAATGCACTGAACACAAAATATATCAATATATCAACGAAAACCATGATGAAAAACAAAACAAATGGCTGTTGCCCCCCCCCCCCCCCCGCCCAAACGCAAAATTCTAAAACTCAGATTTAGTTCTCGAAACTCCACCCACTATAGAGTGAGTGACGTCCACATTGCTGTAGCGAATGAGTGTAGATGCCTGTCATAGGATTTAGTCAGTTGAGTTTTTTAATTTGAAATTCGTTTGGGCACATATTTTCAACGAAAAATCCGATGTCAGAAAGTTTATTTACTGTTCCTTTTAAAAGATATATTGGGTAAAAAACGCAGGGTTGGCTTTCTGCCCTGCCAGTGGCAGAAACTGGTTATAACCGGTAAAAACCGGCAGAAACTGGCAAAAATTAAAAAGCTACTTTATTAATTCAAGTAATTACAAAATGATATTTGTTTAAGTAAACTAAAAAATGTAATTCCATTTCATCATTGTAAAAAATAAAACTCATTGCCCTTGATTTCGTTTGATCAGAAAGAGAACTGTTTAACTGCAGATGCTCGTAACATTTGGATTAATCTGAAGAACGAGAATCTTAAGGACACTTAAGAAAAAGAAGTTACAGATTTAAACAGGCAGTTACTGGTTGTCATTTGCTAGCTTATATGCGTCATCTAAAATGCTGAGGATTAAAATTATCATGTGCTCAAGAAGAAAATGCCAGAATTTTACTTGCCGATAGTAACCTCGATTTTATACCTAACATCACAGCTTTACAAAACAAATTGACCCTATTTCCCAAAACTTATTTTTCCAGTCAAGTTTTAAAACCACCCCAGTTACTAAATAGTGAACCAGTTTAAAAAATATAACAATTGATAAAAGTTTCATGAATCTTTGCTTGATCCTTGATGACATTTCCATTTAGTTCTTCTGTTGCGAGAGTATTCTGTTATCTCCTCTATTCATATTAAATTAAGAAATCATTTATACTTTCAATTCACCTTTTCTTAGAGACAGCTGCAAAGTGCAAAAAACATAATGTTTGATTTTTAATGATATTGTAATTAAATTGTGCTTTGGCTAACATTTCATTATTTTCCTGTGCTAAATTCGTATTGTGTATCAAAGATTTCTTTTATGTCATTTTTTGAGTTTTTGCCAGTTTCTGCCACAAATGTGGCAGAAAGGGGTTTTTGCCATGCCGGTTTTAACCGGTTTCTACCAGTGGTTTTAACCACCTCGGCAGAAACTTGCCAACCCTGAAAAAACGGGAATATAGGAAATATACGACATTTTTGAAAAATATAGGAAATATAGGATGATTTTGATGCTTTTTTTGAAAATATAGGAAATATAGGACTACTTCGACCCCTGCTTAAGCATTAGCAATAAACCAACAGGGCAGTCCTGACAATGTAAATATCACAACAAGCAAGCATGTCCAGCACAGCTAGACAAACTTTAACTAGTATAATAAAGCGTCCCAGCCATACTACTCATATTGAAGTTTCAACACCTATCCATAAGCAATATGATAAATAAAAGTTCAATGGCTGAGTTCAAGAAAAGAATTAGTAGAGTAATAGAAAATTGAGTGGAAAGAGTTAGCATAAACATGAAATATATTTGTTTATCCACTCAACTGGCTCTAATCCTCAATGCTTGAGATCAACGAAAAGCATTCGATGAAGCATTGGTTGGTGAACAACCGGTTAGTAACTGCTGACGTCATTAGCTGTCAACCGACCGGTAGCTACCGGTCGAGGTGTGCAAACGCAACCTCTATCTCCTTCGTTACGAACGCCTTCCTTCCTTCTGTAACCCAGAAACAGAACTGTGACTTCCTAAGCAAGCTGCATTTAGTTTAACACTCAAGTGAATATGGCTCTGTTTTAAACTAATTTTCAGTTATAATTTTTAAAATGTCAGTCAACTTTTTTTATAGCAGAGTCGAATTTTGAGAGTTAGAATTCTCGTGAAAATAAAACCCATTTTGTGGATATCCATAGCATGCAGGTGCAGGTTCTTATTAATGCGCTAGGGACATAATGGGATTGTTCATTTCTGAAACCCGTCAAGTGCACTTTTTTAAATTCTCAGAACACTATAAAAAACTTCCTAATTTTAAAATAACTACAGGTTTTAGCATACAAAAAATTTGAAGTGCTTCTTACTGTATTGCAAAAACATAATGCTTGAAGTCTCACTTTTTTTCTTTTTTTTTTTTTTTCCACAATTTTTTTTTTTTTTTTTTTTTTCATTTTTGTACTTGACAAGTTTCTGCAATAAAATAAAACTTTTTTTGACTAAAATATTGATTTTGAAAAGGTGTTGTATGTTGTTAATAAAAAACATTTTATCTTTATGTTTAATTTTATTGAACATCAAAGAAAAAGTTGAGATATCAGTTAAATGAGAAACGCAAAATAAAGAAGTAATCAAAGGCAAACGAGACATCGTAAAACATATCGTCTATGCATACAGGTCAAGCCTAATGTTAGAGTTTTCATTCATATCATCTTCATACACTACTTTGGTGCAGCACAGCCTATCAAGGCTCTTGAGCCAAAAAATACCTTATATAAAACCAACCAACCATACACTTTGTTGATATTGCAAGCAGCTTGGTTCCTAAGCCACTGGAGGATTTCACAGGACAACTAGTAAGTAACATGAGGCCTGGGGCCTCATATTACTTAAAGTTCTTCACACAGCATTATCACCATAAGAAAAATACATGTAGTAATTTTTAAATAATAATAAAAATAATGACTTGTAAATTCAAAAAAAAAAAACTTTCTTAAAGGAGAACTGTCATTCATTCTGCCAGTAGCACCCCAAAAGGGCATCATATTTATCATAAATGCATGTAATTCATTTATATAATTCTGTGATGGTCAAAAGATCCCCAAAACTGCATTCCAACGAGCCCCAAACTGTAAATCAACCACTGCATTCCATTATAAAGGTTTCAGGGGGTCTCCAAATTATTGTGGGCCTAGGGACTTACTTGTAGTTAATCAGGCCTTGGGATTTCATCAAAAATATATTCATATCCTGTAGTACATTTTACCGACTTCTTCAGATAATTGATTTTTTATTTACTTTGTGTGTTGATCTCTATTTTTCCAAATCGACATGCAATCATTTTTGGAAGCTACAGAGCAGTAGAATATTTTTTGAGTGTGAATGTTGAGGAGGTTAAACCATCAATAAATCGCTTAGTAACCACTATTCCTTGATCAGTGTTGTTGTAATAAAACTCTTTACAAGCAGATACTTTAAAAGGAATCCTATTTTCCTTTTGAATTCCCCTCCCAGAAGTTTCATCGTTATCAGAGCCGGATTTGGAAGTGTGGAGGCCCCGGGGCAACGAAGGAGTGGAAGATTCTAATCAGGGTACGAAAAGATCATATTTTCGAAAATATCCAATATTTTTATATATTGCATGTATGCGATATTTTCGACCCGTGAAAGTTAAGATATTTTGTAAAAATTTACTGTGGGGGCCCCTTTTGTGGAGGCCCCGGGGCAGCAGGGATGGTAAAAAAACCGGTTTTTTTCAAAAAAAAAACAAAAAGAAACAGTTTTTTTTGGTTTAAACCGGGTTTTTTTTGGTTTAAACCGGGGTTTTTTTTGGTTTAAATACTATTTGCCAGAAAAACAATTAATTTTCGGAAGGTAATTAAGGTTCCATGTAATTAACAGTTATTCAATAGTCACAATAAAAATTAGGTGTAATTTCTTGATTAATTAAAGAGATAAGAACAAAATCTTGTAACTAAATTAAATAATTAAAATAGCTTTCTGCGTGGAAATATTGATTGAAATGTTTGACTTGATTAACATATTAGTATGCATATATATATATAGACCTTTTATGATACGAAATACTTCAAGAGGTGGTTGTGATGCGGGTTAAGATAAAATATAATGAAGATCCAAGAAAAAAACTTTATAAAACCAACATAATATGAATAATTATCGAATAAAGGTAAAAGTTATATTTTTAAGCATAATCTTTTCAAAAGAACAATTTTCATATTTTTTCTTTCTGATCTTACATAACGCTGATTTTTATATACACTATGTCGCAAATATTGAAGTAAAGCAAAATGTACAACAGTACATGATTGAACAGTCAAAAAATTGATTGCTGTTGTACTGACAAAGTTTTAAAAAAAAGTGCTGCTCTATATTCGACTCCATTCTTATTTTGGAAAGACTTGGAAAAGATATCGACTATCGCTAAAACAAAGAACCAAATCAAAAATACAAAAATTGGTGTAACATGGCTTAAATTACAGCTTATTTACTGGCATACATGTTGCACCCAGCATTGAA
The DNA here is from genome assembly GCF_026930045.1 of Uloborus diversus. Lineage (NCBI taxonomy): Eukaryota > Metazoa > Arthropoda > Arachnida > Araneae > Uloboridae > Uloborus > Uloborus diversus. The sequence continues at coordinate 58,398,367 of NC_072732.1, read as the reverse complement.
GTTTAAAAAATATTAAATGCAAACTCTTTAGAACAAATAAATGTGTAGCAAATTCTATTTCAAGAATTTTTTTTTGCCAAAAAAGTTATATCTTCTGCAACAGTGACTGAGTGGTGGAAAAGCCAGGAAAAAGAATTTGAAAAATGCAATGCAACCGTCTTTAGAAGTCTTCAACATTACTAAAACCAGCTTTAGAAAAGTGCAGTGCATATATTTTCGTCATTTAGATATCATTCATAAATCAAAAATTGATTAGGCTCTGGAAAAGTATCAAAACTTGCTTTTTGTTGAAAGTACTAAATAACATAAAAATAATATTAATTTATAACGTAAAAGTTGCTATGTATTTATGCACATGTTATTGTGGTGTAAAGTTTATTTTATGTAATTGTAAAAAGATTTATACACATATTTCTGAAATGAGTTGAATACATTACATATACAGGGTGTCCGAAAAGTCCTCGACACATAACTATAGTATTTTAGGTTAAATGTGTCAAGGACTTTTCGGACACCCTGTATATTTATTTATAAATCTACAGTTTTTGTTTGTAACAGATTAAAAATATTTTGCTTTAAACCAAAAAAACCGTTGTTTTCTCCAACAGTCTTTAGAAAAAATTCATTTAGTTGAAAGCCTTGAACAAAAAGACTAGCTTTGAAGCTTTTTCCAATCCTAATTTGTTTCTTATTCAATATGTGTGGGGAAATCAATGTAAACCTGTAAAATGGATTTTTTTGGGGGGGGGGGGGTTTAAAAAACCATTTTAAAAAAAAACGCATGGTTTTTTTTTAAACCAATTTGTTTAAACCATGGTTTACACCAACGTGGTTTAAACCAAACAACCCTGCGGGGCAGTAGCCCCACCTGCCCTCCCTTAAATCCGGTCCTGATCGATATAAAAACGAAGTAAGACAAACACAAAATTTGCTGCAGAAACAGGGTTCGTACTTAATTTCAGAAATAAAATGAAGGAGTTTTGAAGGAGTTAATTGAGATTTTGAAGGAGTACTAATGGGCTGTCATTTCATGATGTTGCACTTTTTTTCAACATATTTGACCACCTTACCCTTTTGTCAAAAAGTGTCACACTTCACCTAACTCCTCCTGTCACATGTCATATTTTTCATAAAAATATTGTTACAATAACTGTTACTTTGTCACCCTCTATCTTTCCCTTGTCAATTTCATGAACCCATCTCCCCCTCAAGGTATGACATCACTTGACACAATCACTTAATATAGTACATTTATTTATGTGTTTTTAAATATTTAAGTAATAATTAGAAAACCTGACTTTTGCTGTTGAGAGGATTAAAGTTACCGTCATAGAGGAAGGTTATGTAGTCTTGAACTAAAAAAGAAGGACTTAAAACCAAAATGAAGGAGTATGAAGGGCCCTTCAAAAAATTTCTTAAATGAAGGAGTATTGGAGGAGTTTTGAAGGAGTGTGCGTGCGAACCCTGAGAAAGCTGTCATGTGATTTCCCTTGATGGGTTTCTGCAATAAACAGAGATTGCAAGGAGAAATAAATCCCATTAAAACCTCCAAAAGGCTTGACATTTTACATATTTTTGTATGAGGTAGTGTGCCTAAATTTGCCCATTCATAATCTACAATAATGTCACTTTTGAAAAAACTGCCAGTTGATGGGTTTTTGAAACAAACAATTCAATTGAGTTATCAATCTTTTGTAAGAAGGCAAACTGCTTTTTAAGTCATTGTTCATGATCGGTTACTATAACTTTTATTAAATGGTTCTATATTATGATGAGATGATTTTCATTTTTACACAGAATAGATATTACTCTCTTTTTGTCTTTACTTATAGAATAATACCAATCAAAAATCATGAATAAATATAATATGGCATATCCACATAGCATAATGTAATCATCAATGTAACCATCTCTAATTTAAAAATACAAAATTATTAAAAGCTTTTTCAAATGGAAAATACATTATTTGGCAGAAATAATGCTGAATAACCAGGGTTGGCTAGTTTGTGCCGAAGTGGAAAAACTACTGGTAGAAACCGGTTAAAACAGGCATGGCAAAAACCCCTTTCTGCCACATTTGCTGCAAAAACTCGGAAAATAACACAAAAGTAATCATTGACACGCAACAGAAAAATAGCATGGGAAAATGTTAACCAAAGCACAATTTTATTAACAATTTAATTACATATTATAACATCATTCAAAATCAAATACTACATTGTTTGCATTCTGCAGCTGTCTAAGCAAAGATGGATAGAAAATATAAAAGTTTTCTTAATTTAATATGCATAGAGGAGACATTTTAGAATACTCTTGCAACAGAAAATAAATGGCAATCTATCGAGGAACAAGCAAGATTCACTAAACTTTCATCCACTGTATATTTTTTTTAAACTGGACCATCACGTAGTATTTGGGATATATATCTAAACTTGACTGGAAAAATAAGTTTTAAGAAATGGGGTCAATTTGTTTTGCAAAGCTGTGATGTTAGGTACAAAATCTAGGTTAATATAGGCAAGTAAAATTCTAGCATTTTTTTCATGAGCACATGATAATTTCAATCACAAGCATTTTAGATGAAGCCGATAAGCTAATAAATGACAATTAGTAACAACCTGTTAAAATCTGTATGCCACTTCTTTTAATGATAAATTTGAATTAAGTATTCTTAGTAAACTAAAACAAATATCATTTAGTAATTACTTGCATTATTAAAGACTCTTCTTAGTTTTCGCCAGTTTCAGCTCGTTTTTTCCCGGTTATAACCAGGTTCTGCCACTGGCAGGGAAAAAAAAACAGTTTTTGCCGGCAGAAAGTCAACTCAGTGAACAACAGAAATCTGAACAACCGATGATAAACAAAATGGATTGCAAAAACATGAGATGCAAATCAAGTTTCAAATTAATTACATTTTAATAAAAGTGTGCAATAATTAATTTACCAACTTGAAATGCCTACCTGTATGAAGTAACTTTATGAAAATTTGAAAGAGGAACAGTGTAACCACACTCTTCTAGAACTTCATCTCTAGCAGTCTCAACAAGGCTCTGCTCTTTATCCACAATGCCAGCACACAATTCAATTGTCATGCCCAAACTTGCTGGGCACTTGTCGACATCAACATTTCCATCACTATCTTCAAACTTCAGGTCAGCATAATAAACAGCTATTTGAAATAAACTATGCTTTAATAAAAAGCTATGAATTGAAGAAACTTCTTATTTCAGCATTAAAGTAGTGTTCCCGCTAGGCCGTTTTTGAAGGGCGCAGCGCCCTGCCCTTTTTCATACTGTCAGAATGCGCCCTGTCCTTCTTTTAGTCCGCAAAACGCGCCTAAATTTTTTTCAACATTTACTTTCATATAATTTATTCATACTCTTTGAAAGTATTTTAATAGTACTATGCATGTTTTACAAATCCTGCATAAAAAAACTTTTTTTCTTAATAATTGGGCTGAATTAAATAATATTATATTAAACTCTAGAGAATAGAATGTAGAAATATAGCACATAAATTTTAGGAACTGTAACTTCTAAAATTTTGGTTGTATGCAAAATAACAATAAATATTTAAATAATGTACAATATGATGGGGCGAGCCATTCGGATATGGGATATTTATTTACTTAATATTAATTTACTTATTGTCAAAATAGTCGGGAAGTATTTAAATGCACAATCAAAAATCATTATTTTTCAACTATGACATTACCGCAAACCAGCAAATGAGAATTATATATATATATATATATATATATATATATATATATATATATCTTAATATATAAAAATCTTCTGTGCGGACGTTTGTCACCATAAGGCTTTTAAAAGGGCTGGACCGATTTTGATCAATTTTTTTGTGTGTAATTAAGTTGTGGCAAGTATGGTTTCGAAGCGCGATGGATCGAAACGTTTTTGTTAATAAACTAAATAATTTAAACATTGGTAGGTTATATCTCCCAAATGATTAATATTTATTTTAACCTATTGTTGAGCGAGAACTGAATTAAATATTTAACCAGTTGCCAAAGGAAGATAAGAAAGCCAGCTCTGCTTTTTGTAATGAAATTTCCTACTGTGATATGTCAATTGAGAATAGATAAAACGTATAAAGAAAGAGTGAAGCCTTCATTTCTTGAAAGCAGAGATTTTAGGCCCCGTGAAAGTACTGTACCTAGCAACATGTTTCTCGGCTCAAATCCATCTGAGTTTTGGCACCAATGTCAAGAATACTTTAAGAATTATCTAACTAATCAGTACATTATTAGAGGAAAAGATGATGGAATTTAGAGACGAAACAAATTTTATTTTCGTCCAGATAAATTACAACAGGGTAGATCTGTACACAAAAGATCAGTGCAGTGGATGTTCTTTATCTTTGGTGGAAAGAACAAATTAGGCAATACATGAAGTTTAAAAAGTTTTCGTTCAAAAGTTTGGAACTCTAATCGGTCGGAGTTGGCTTCGCTCACTGATCGGTTGGATTACAGTAACGTGATGGCTTGGCGACTTTGGCTATAAAAAATAGAGTTGCGTGATTATTTGTTTACATTTTAAAGCTACTGTTACTGTAATTTATTGTATTTTTTGTTTTTTTCGTAAAATATTTCAAATTGCAAAGAATTGTTTTTCGTTTTTGAAGAGTGTTTAGTCATTTTATTTGAAGAATTTATTTTACATCGGGAGGTGGGGGGGGGATGAGTGATTTTCGCTTATTCAGAGAACAGTTTTTACCCTTTATCATTTTTTAAAACGATATCCTTGAGATTGCTTTATTCTTTTTCATATAAGGGATTTGTAGCGAGATTTCCCGTTCGTTCTAGATGGGTAGTTAGTTTTTTACACTTAATATCTGAGGAGGCTTTTATCCTTTGAGTATGGCTGAAGGAACAAACCATCAAGGGTGGGAGAAAAAATAGTTAATAAAACAACTGCTCAGTGGTTATAAGATAAATCAAGTTGTAATAAATATACGCATTCTGACACCAAGCAGCTTAAAACATTTTCTTTTTACTTATTCTTTTCAACAAAACGGTTCAAACACTTGATAGTTTAATTGAATTTTTTTTACTTTTCAATTTACAAAGTTTGAACGGAACAACGTCTGTTGAGTCCTCTAGTGTGTGTATATATATATATATATATACAGGGTGTTCCGTTTTAACCTGCAAGACCTTTATTTTTGCAACCGTTAGTCCTAGGTATATACTTAAAATTGCAAAAATGTTCAAAATCAGATGCAGAGTTTAATTATTGAAAGTTAGAAGTAAAAACGAAAATGAGTCAGAAAATACAAATATAACTTTTTATACGGGACCCAGGTGCCCTAACTAATATTCAGAGAAATAATCCCCATTGAAAACTATTACTGACACAAAAAACTTGACATTTGTGCGACAAAAACTCATGGAGATATTAGAGTCTAAAGCTTTAAGGGACCGTACAAAAGATGAATTAGAACTTATCGCCGTTTCAGAGGAATGTCAGGTTGTCAAAATAAATAAAATAAGTATTTATTTTTCAATGCTATTCCAAAATAAATGCATGTGTTATGCCATGATACGCAAAAGCAAAACTACTACAAAACCTCGAGCAATTTGAAAAATCACACTATATGCACACATATAATTTTAAATTCTTGTTAACTACTATATTTTCCCCCAAAAGGTGTTATTGACGGCGAGTGTAAAGTGGTAGAAGTCACAAAAGCTGCATTTCATAATTCGGTGAATATTGGTCGTACTAATGTAAAACTTTTTCTGTTGGAATGATTTTTCAATGGAGAAAATTTCCCTAAATATAAGTTAGGAGTCCTGGGGCCCGTATAAAATGTTACATTTTGTATTTTTTGAACTATTTTTATTTTGACTTCAAATTTTCAATATCTTAACTCTGCATCTGATTTCGAACATATTAGCAATTGGAAGTATACATATAGGTCTTACCGTTGCGAAAATAAAGGTCTTACAGGTTAAAATGGAACACCCTGTATATATATATATATATATATATATATACATGTGCATACATTTTTCTCCCATGAGTCTGTAATCTTAATCAAAATCATAATCGGCACATCATAATTGTAATCGATTACATTTTTAAAATAATCTAATCATTGCTGTAATCGTAATTACATTTTGGCAGAGGATTATAATCGTAATCGTAATCTCCTATTTGTCAAGCTTGTAATCGTAATCGTAATCTCCTATTTGTCAAGCTTGTAATCGCAATCCTAATTGATTACATTCTTTTGTAATTAACTCCAAGCCTGGTATGAACACTCAAACTATTTGCTGATTGCAAATGCAGAGGTGATTGGAAGATGGGGTTATAAGACATTTGTTTTACATTTCGAAAAGATGAGGCTGATAGTGCTATTTTATGGAAGTGTAACATTTAATATTACATTTCTATAAAAGAGCAACCTCTAGGGTTACCCATTCCCGCAAGGTCACCCCCCCCCCCCCCAATAATTTGGGTTTGTGTGTGTGTCATCTTTTAGAGGGAGTGGCGAGTGCTTTTGCTAGAAGAGTTTTTTAGGTGAAGACAAGTTTCTTTTTGTTTCAATGAGTAGCAATGGGAGTTGTTACATTTTGAGAAATTTGAACCCTTTATGAATCTGTAAGTCAAATATGAGGGGGGAATTTGGTGCATTTCAAACGATGATTTTGAATTTACAATCCCAATCAATATATGTTCACTGTAGGGCTCCAGGGCAGTAGCCTGGGGACGGCATTAGAGAGCAATGCCCTACCTTTTGTGACCAATGCTCTTCTACCTATAAAATTTAACTTAAAAAAAGTTCAAATTCCAGTGCAGGGGAGTCCTTAAAGCTCCCTTCCTATAACATCAACAAAGATACTCTGAAGATGCGTTTTAAGAACTTCAATCTCTAAAAATTTCGGGAGGAGAGTACCGAAATTGCATTTTTAGGACTTCCAATTTCAAATAACTTCTTTGATAGTGCTCCAAAGTACACTTCTTCCTCAAGTATTATGAAATATAGCCTATACTAGGACTTTAATTTCCAAAAAATTTCAGGGGAAAGCCTTTGAACTTCGCCTTTCTAACATTGCTAAAAGGCGGTCTAAAGTGAGTTGCATTTTTAGAACTTCAATTTCTAAAAATTTCGGGGAAATGCTCCAAATTCCATTTTTTTGCCAAAGGTTATCAAAGATGGGCAACTGAGTTCTTAAGAGTGAGATTTAAAATTTTCTTGGGGAGAACACCCTAACCCTCTTTTACCTAACATCTTTGATGATTGTCTAAAATTACTTTGTCGGAAATTCAGTTTCAAAAATTTACTGGGGAAATGTCTCTGAACCCCATTGTTACCAAAGATGGCCTCTAAGTGCTATTTTTAACACAAATGTTTTGAGATGTTTCCATAGGAAAACCTACCTCTCCATAACATCATCAAAAACTACCTGGAATTGTATTTTGGAGCTTCTATTTCGAAAATTCCAAAGGGGAGTTCTGAATCTTATCCCTTCCACTCATATCAACACAGATAGAACACAGTTGCGTTTTTAAGAACATCACTTTCCAACATTTGTCAGGGGAGAGCTCTCTTAGCTTAACAGCATCAAACATGGTATTAAACTGCATGTTTGAACCTTCAATTTCGAAAACTTCTGGGATGAATTCCTTTAATTCCAATGTTTCTTCTAACCTTACCAAATACATTCTTCAACCTTACATGAAATACAACCGCCAGCTCCAATTCCAGCCGAGGACTGCAGTTTCGTGCTTATTAGCACTCATCAGCCCAGCATAGGAGTGACTGAGCTGGAGGTGAAAAACCTCGTAAGGGAGCCTAGAGTGCCAAACAAACTGGTAGCTAATACAGAATTAGCACTGACCAGAGGAGTGACCGAAACAATGGTTCGGTTCAACTCGAATTTTGAAGGCAAGGCAGGTATATTCAATAAGTCACCAACCTATAGCCAGGACTAAGGCAGAAATACATGAAATGTATTTCATGTATTTCTGCCTTAGCCCTGGCAATAGGGCGGTGACTTATTGAATATTCTTCAACCTTGTACTTGACCTGACTTTAAATTCCAAAAATTGACCAGGAAGAGCATCTGAATCTCCCCTCCACCAACATTACTAAAGATCGCCTGTGTGTTTTTTGAGCTACAATTTTAATAATTTTTTGAGGTAGAACCTCCGTGCCCCTGTCCATGTGCGATGTTACTTTACCTCTGCAATCATGTTGCTAATTGAAGATCTTGCTGTAAAAAAGTGCTCTAAATTGCCATTTTCAAAAGGTCATTTTTTAAATTAGTTACCTTGTAAACACCAGGTTACATATTGCTGGTTTGAAAAATTATGCACCAGAAAAGATGTAAACTGGCTTTTTCAAGGTACAGAAAAAAAGATTTTTTTTGGAGGGGGGGGCTATAGGATTACATAACCCCTTAGACCTTTGAAGATATCTAGCCCCCCAATAATTTTGGCAAGTTGGCGCCCGTGAGCTCACCCTCTCCCTTCCAAAATGAGGCCAAAGATTTAAATGCTACAGTCCATGCCACAGCCCTACCCCCTTCCCTCTCATGGGCATTCCTGCCTTCTCCAAATTTTTACAAATGCCAGCTTCTTACACTCACCCCTACAAATAAGAAAACCAACATGATTGACAAACAAATAGCATACAAATACAGACACATGTTTTAAATTAATAAGAAACCCCATTATGAATAACAAATTGCAAACTTCAAGTGTAAGATATCTTTTACACCACTAAATCTTTTTGAATTAGGATTTGCTGATACTGTTCCTTATCAATTTTGAAATTTGACTACAATTTAACTGCCAGTAGTATGCTTATACACTGATTTTCTTATTTATCGGTTCTGCTAAAGGTAAATTTTTTACTTCTTATTTGTTTATTCATATATAGGCAGTTCTCAAAAGGTGGGAACAAAAAAGTTAACTTTGAGCAATTTCAAAAAATTTCAAATTTGACATCAATTTTGCTTTTATTCTATAGTATGCATACCTAGAACACAATATATGAACATGAAAAGACAGCAGGTGTTTGTAAAAATTGTTAGCAAATTAAATCAGCAGTCTGTAGGTAACAGATTTTGGACATTGTTGTCCTGTAGGTAACGTATTTTGGACATCATCATAATGTAAGTTTCACCATTTTTGGCAATTGTTAATCTGATTTTTAACTTTTGTAATGAAAATTTTATTTACTACTTTTTGAATTTTGCAATTTAATAATAAAGAGGATATTAATGAAGTACTTGAATGGCCATACATAGTGCTCTTTACATATAATAAACTTTTGGAATGATTTTGAAGAAGTTGATGAAAGGTAAAAAAAGCTTCAAATTAAAAATAATACAAATGTAAAAAATGACATCAGTTTTAATAATGAATATTTTCTCTAATGTCATAAGAATTAAAACAATGTCTAAAAAAATTATTGAAAAAAGGAGTTCGTATTTCTGTTTGGAGATCGTTATAAATTATGTTTCCAAAAGAAAGAAGAGAAAAAAAAATTCTAAAGTAATAAAAGCGGGGGGAAAAAAATGCGCAGGTGATAAAGTCGCCAAAACTGGTGCTGCTAACGATAAACTACATTTGACAAACTGAAATTCCTATCTGGTAAAACCTTTAGTTTATCGTATACTGTGTTGTCGCCAACAGAGGTTTGCTTGGCGATTTTAGCGCAAAATGGCTTTCATTACGATCATAACCAGCCATATTTCTACTGTAATTTATGTATTGTTCAATGTGTAACGTAATAATTATGCAAAATACCAATGGATTAAAGAAGATAACATTATAATAACCTTTTTTATTGAGGTTAGAAGACAGTGGATCATCAAAAATGAAAATTATGAATAAATGGACAGAATTATCGGCTTCAAGATCGTAACGCCATTTGGACATCTCACATGTATGTTTAAGAAAAATTATTTTTCTTCTAAGATACTGCATAAAAGCTTATGAAAACACTTTTAAACAATTAAAAATTGATTCTGAGGATCGATAAATACCTTTAAAACGAAAACATCATATATTTAGTTCTCAAATAATAGCATTGTAAAGATCGTAACTTTTGGACATGCATCAAATTTTGAACTTACTTTTTTCTAAAATCGTTTACAAAGTAAATAATCTGTCTTTCCTTTTGTTATTTGTGTAAAATATTAACAAAAAATTATTCAGTTTAAGATTCATACCTTTAATTTTTTTTTTAAATGTTAATTTTTAAATTGTTTACAAAGTAAATAATCTGTCTTTACTTTTGTTATTTGTGTAAAATATTAACAAAACATTATTCAGTTTAAGATTCATACCTTTATTTTTTTTTTTTTTTTGAAACGTATGAAAATAATGTTAAAAAAATTTTTTAATGGTACATTTGCTCAGTTAACGTTTTGGTATGTCCAAAATTGTGCCTGTTAGCAAAGAAAATATTTTTTAAGGGCATTTCAAGAGCATTTTTTCCATAATTTATGTCAATTCTTGTCTCTATACAGTATTATAATTTAACTCAAAAATTTTTGAGTTAATTAAAATGAAAGTTATTTGGTGTTGAAGCTTCAAAGTTGAGGTCTGTATTTGCTCCCACCTTTTGAGAACTGCCCATATAGTACAATTCAAGCTGATTATACTAACGGAAAAACTATATGTTTCAAACGTGAAGGAGCCATAAAATGCTAAAGATATAAGAAAAAATTCTTTTGTGACAAACAATCAATCTTCATTGAAACAAGTAGGGTAAAGGTGGAACTAGTGAACAATTTTTTTCACTTCTTAATTTTTAAAACAATATGATCATTTTCTGAAAATAAAAATGTCTAAAGGTTTGAATGGTTGTCTTTGTTTAAAAAACACAGGACCCTGGTTTATAAACAAAAAGGAAAGAAGGGTGCCATTTCAATAACAAAAGAGCCATAAAGGCCAGTAATCAAAGGACAGGAAGAGCACAGCTCCCTCTTGTCCAAGCCACAAGAAGCATAGATTTTTATTGAAAATGTTTTGCAAACTATGCTGAATCTGCCAACGTACACTAGAAAACATTTGATTTGTCATATTTAAAATGATTCAGTGAAATAAATGATTAGGTAAAACAAAAAAAATGTTTTTTTCTCGCTGAAGTAACATCATAACTCACCTGGTCTAAACTGCTTCACAAATATCAATGCTTGTCTTGTAACATTGAAAATAAGAATGGCAACACTGTAACAAAAAATATAAGATAAACATTCAAGAAAATATTATTTCTATATTGAAACATTTTATTTGATGTGTTTAAAATTATAACATGCATGCTCATTTTTGTCGCTGAGTCAGAAATTCATCACTTTCATATAACAATAGTAATTAAATCAAAAATCAAATTTAACATCTTACAAAGACAACAACACTTGTGTAAGGGGATACAAACAAACTAAAAAAGTGGGCAGACAAAATTTGGTAAACAATGAGAAATGACACAAATAATTATTTAAACCGTATAAGTACTCATTTTTCATTTGGTATCTAAATAGCTCAAAATTTAGTTTTGAAAAGGATTTTTTTTTAAGTCTTATTATATTGAAAATAAAAGTGAAATGAGTGAAATTTAAAAAAAATTGAGAGGGATTTTTTTTTTAAATCTCTTTTTTCAATTTAACAGATGCCACACAAAATCATTAGAAAGATCCACATTAAAATAGTTTTTGAATGAAATTTATTTCAAAAGAGTGAGATTCTTGCACTCTATCAGGCACCCTGTTGTGAAACATGTGCACCAAAATATCTTCACTGAAATTTTAAAAAATCTAAACTTTGCACTTCTTTCCAAGAAGATGTCAAGTTACTATCTGAAAATCTTACACAAAAATGCTGATTTTTGCAGTAAGCTCTACGGAAGAAAAAGAAAAGGAATATTATTAGTCTAACAAAAACTTTAAGTGAAACAATTGTTTTAACATGTTCAAATGTTTTCTTATTTTTACTTGAAAGTCTTACCTATCATGAACACGCATCAAGTCCCATGATTTCTCTTTACCATCCTGTTAACAAACAAAATACAATTAACTTTTACTTTATTCCAGAGTTGGTAAAAAAACCCGTTTTTTGGTTTAAACCAGGTTTTTTTGGTTTAAACCGGTTTTTTTGGTTTAAATACTATTTGCGAGAAAAACAATTTTTGGAAGGTAATTAAGGTTCCATGTAATTAAGAGTCATTCAATAGTCACATTATACCTAATTTCTTGATTAATTAAAGAGATAAGAACAAAATCTTGTAACTAAATTAAATAATTAAAATAGCTTTCTGCAGGGAAATATTGATTGAAATGTTTGACTTGATTAACATATTAGTATGCAAGTATATATAGACCCTTTATGATACGAAATACTTCAAGAGGTGGTTGTGATGCGGGTTAAGATAAAATATAATGAAGATCCAAGAAAAAAAACTTTATAAAACCAACATAATATGAATAATTATTGAATAAAGGTAAAAGTTATATTTTTAAGCATAATCTTTTCAAAAGAACAATTTTCATATTTTTTCTTTCTGATCTTACATGTAATGCTGATTTTTATATACACAATGTCGCAAATATTGAAGTAAAGCAAAATGTACAACAGTACCAGTGGCGGATCATGTGATTGTGAGGCCTCAGGCGCAGCCTGATCCTGAGGCCCTCACAACAAAAACGATAGAGTCTTACTAATATTAACAATGCTGGAAATCATAACTTTTTTTATTTTTTGAATAAACGAACAAGCTTTGGGGGAGGGGGGGACAGTTACATTCTTATTAAAAAGGGAAAAAACGACATTTCTGCCCCCCCCCCCCCACCAAAAAAAAAACACAGTGAAAAATTTTGCCTCCTATATTTGTACGTAATTTAGTCAGTACAGGGGGAGAGATCCTTCGAGCTCCGCTTTCTGGCATTTACAGGGGTCCGAGTGGTGATTTCAAAAATTTTAGGATACAATTTTGATAAAATTTTAGGACAACAGATATCAAGTTTTTTTTTAAACTTAAACGTAATGTATAAGCTTGATTTTCGCAGTGGATGATAAAACGTTTCAAATTCAATCTTGAAAATTACAATACAATGCATTTAATCTTTTATTCTTTAACACAGTGGCCAGTATGAAATAAAAATTAATGTACATATGTCCAATTGCTTCTTTACTTGCTTTGTTGTTGAAAAAATGTCCTTAATAAGGAGGGTTTAAAAGCAGAGTGCAAGGTGCAAGTCCAAAATTTATTGCATTTTTCTTTTTATCAGATAATCTGATACTTTTTGGTACCTCAAAATCATCAAAAATACCCCTGTAAATTCCAGATAAATCATTTAAAGACGCAAATGAATAATTGTTTTTTATGGCAACTAAAACTATAAGAAAACCACCGCTTACAAAATTTTATCTTGGAGTGAAATTGAAACAAAAGCTTTGGATTGCTTCATTATAACCAATATGTTTTCAGTAAAAGACGAAGAACATGGAATTTTAAATACGGCTTGATTTTTCAAGCTACTTGTCAACCTCTTATGTCTCGCCGCATCAGCATGAGACAATACCTGTGAAAATAAAATGCTTTAAATTCATCCCTGTCTGCATGGCACCATGTGCTAATTTTGCATCTATTTCTCTCTGCCTTTTCAACCAAAGGGAGGAGAATTTCGTTTCCCATGGCATTTAAATAAAACAAACTGTTATTCACATTTTTAAAACAAAAAGTTAGTGACTAAATTTAAAAATTATATGTGCAAGAAATAATCCAACTTCACTGAACAGAAACACAAATAAAAGCAAACTGAGTCTTTGTATTGGAAGAACAAGCTAATGCTCAAACTACAAAGCAAGATAAGCATTATAAAAATAAATATTACATCCACCTGGGGACAAACCATTTAATTTTTGTCCTAAATAAGCTTTTTGAACCAAGTGCTTACATTTGGCTTCTTATTTTGTTGTATAGCTTTTTTGTAGAAGAGGAATGACTGCAAGATTTAGAAAGTATAGATGAAACAGTTTTATAATTGAGCATTTGTTTTTGTTAACTGCATCCCCCCCCCCCCCTTCTCTAGAAAAAAAAGTAGCAGCAGCATAGGTTTTTCTCTTTCTTAAAAAAAATTTCTTAAGGTCTACGAAGTTTATCTTGTCTTAAAATACAGGCATATCAGCATGAAAAAAGTTTCATTTTTCTGCACAAGTAGGGAATATAGTGTGAACATTACAGGAATTTTAGGAATTTTAGGACAATTCCTAACCCTGGGCATTTAGCAAAATCACAGCTTTCCTCAGTTTACCAATGCAAGTATAATTCAGTTGTGCAATCAGAAAAAAGTCCAAGGAGGGCGATGCACTTAGCAAAAAGAAGAGAGAGAAAACTTGTAATCTGATAAAGAAAGGGGGGTTCGGTAGTTCTCCCCCGGGAAATTTTTGAAACTTGGGAGATTTAAAAACGCCATTTTAGACTTTCTTTGCTGATGTTTATGGACAAAAAGGTGAAGTTGTCTTGGCGGAAAGTGGTAGAAATTGAAACCTTAAAAACGCGATTATAGACCATTTTATTAACGTTAGGGTAAGGGATGGAGCCCAGGGAGTGCCCCCAATATTTTTTTTTAAAAAATAGATCGAAATCAATTCTCTGCCCTCCCCCTTCCCAATTTCGAAATTGAACTTCCAAAAACACTATTTCAGACAAAATTTACATGATAAACAATTTTTACGGGGCTCTTCCATGAAATTTTTTTTTCAAAATTATGGTCCTAAAAACTTCAGCAACATTTTATATTCAGGGGCTATACCATTTTAATTTTTTCTAAGTGTAGTTTAAAAAATTTCGAGTATTTTCCGAAATTCAAAGAGTTCATCGGCTTTCGGAGTCCCTGGGTGGTAATCCTAAGGCGTACGCCAAGAAGTGGGGTGATGAGGAGAAAAGTATAATGAGTTCGCGCGCGCGCAACTATGAACAAATCCAAGTGAAATTCTTACTCTCATATTTTACTTTTCCTGAAATTATTTATATACTTCTGAAATTTAAAATTCGTAATTTAATTTCCTTTAATATTAAAAAATTCTGATTCTTCAGAAGTTTTCAAGCAAATCTTAAAGCCTATGTTTTTTTTATATAATCATTACCATCATTTTTTTTTTTTTTTTGAAGCAGTAAAACATGCTTTTTAGTACATGGCAAATGTTGATGTACACTCCTGAAAATAAAACTGAAACACTTCAATAGTTGGGGAGAAACTAACCTGGCAGCATTAAGAAAGCTAAGCAGATCTTAATAATAGCATTACGCCGCTGTCAGGTTAGGTTTGCCGCAACTACAGTTTTTATATAAAACGTTTGTCTTTAATAAGTAAATCAATCTTAATGAAGTTGAAATTTTAAAATATATTACAACAAATGGCACCAGTGAAAGAAGGAGAACACTCAAAATCAACTACTTTCGCAGCAGAGGCATTTAAAATTTTTATAGTAATTTTATAAAGCGTATTTGTAATGAATTGACAAATGGTTCTTTTCTCTGTAATGGAAATATAATTTAAAGAAGAATTAACAGTATATTCTTTTTTTCAAAAGCAATACCTTTGTACAACTTTAATTGTAGCCTATTATATTTCAAAATTTATCATTTAACACCAAGATTGCAGCATAATTCTAAAAATAAAATGGTTATTAAAACATATTTAACTTATCTCAAAAGGAATGATGGTCTTGTCGTTGATTGAAGACACAGAGCAAAAGCACGATCACGAGTGAATCAAAACAGCAAATGACGTAACTTCTTCGTTCTTCCTCCAAAAAAAAAAAAAAAAACAGAAAAAATTCCCGCCTTTTCCAAACTGCTTATTTAGTTAAATACATCATAAAACTATCTTGTTACGGGTTGGTTACTGATGAGAAAGTGGGAAATTTAGCAAAAAGTAAAGAAAGAAAACACAGGAAAACACAGCTGTGCCCCCCTGTGCCCAGCGTGTGAAAACGACTTTGATCTGGACCCTCCACAGATCTGTCTCTTCTCCCTTCAGCATTCTAGATAAGGAAAGGGAATATAATTGTTAGTCAAGAAGAGTGACCATTCCAAGAGGTCGAGTTTTACAACCCATGTTGTAAATCCTGCTGCCTGCTCCCCTTATTTAGAAAAACACCGATTCGGGCATAATCGCACAAATGACGATTGGTATATTTTGAGGACTGATATAATACTGACACAAAAATGACGACTGGTAATCATTTCTTTGAGAAGAGGGGGGGGTCTCACCCCACTCTACCCCCTCTCGACAATTCCTAGCTATATGGCTATTCCAATTAAAGCAAGTATCTTCATGTGTATATCAATAGTACTTTTTTAAAACAAGATGCATACTCATATGAAAAATTATCATATAAGCTTTGTGCTACAATATGATTAAAGTGAAAAAACAACGTGAATAAAGCAAAGCATGCTTGCTTTAAGATGCATACTCCTTACTCAGACGAAGGCGACTTGTAAGTGGTCAAAGAACTCAATGGAATGGGAAAAGTTCTTCTGGCAAGCAGGCGCGGATATATAAATTTTGAGGCCCCCTGCAAAAACTCTGTAGGGCCACTCCCCAGAGGCCAGCAGTGTGTACATTCGTACCATTAATAAGAACTTAGTGCTAGTTTTTTTTATTATTATTATTATTATTATTTTTTCAATTTCTTGGGACATTGGGCCCTTTCAGGTCGTGTCCCCCCCCCCCCCCGCACTGCGTGGTTGTGGGTACGCAGGGCCTGCTGGCAAGACTAACTGTACATTTTATCAGAATAATTTTGTCGAGTATTTTACAAAGACAATTTTATGCTGAAATTGTGGGAAGAAAAAGGAAAATCCAAACTGTAGGGAAAATCCAAACAAAGGCACCTGAAGCCAAGGGCCCCCTAAGACTCAGGGTCCCCTATTGGAAGCAATCAGCCTGCGCCTAAAATTCATGATTAAATATCAATTTTCATGAGATTTGAACATTTTCCACTCAAAATTATAGCTTTCCACGACAAGTTCTCAAAACAAAAATTTTGGTTTTGAGGATAGGCCAGTTCGCAGCTCCGAGGTCCCCTGCTTTTCTGGAGACCCAAGCTAACGCCTCATGCGCCTATGCAGTGATCCGCCACTGAACAGTACATGATTGAACAGTCAAAAAATTGATTGCTGTTGTACTGACAAAGTTTTAAAAAAAAGTGCTGCTCTATATTCGACTCCGTTCTTATTTTGGAAAGACTTGGAAAAGATATCGTCTATCGCTAAAACAAAGAACCAAATCAAAAATACAAAAATTGGTGTAACATGGCTTAAATTACAGCTTATTTACTGGCATACATGTTGCATCCAGCATTGAAGTTTAAAAAATATTAAATGCAAACTCTTTAGAACAAATAAATGTGTAGCAAATTCTATTTCAAGAAATTTTTTTTGCCAAAAACGTTATATACATGAAGTATAAACTTTTTTTTTTAAATTTGATTCAAAAAATATTATTTGTGTTCACCTGCAGAACAAATCTTAATTTTTAGGTACAAACAATTAAGTTAGACTGTTGATTACCTTACAAGTCAAAGTTAAAATTCCAGGAAAGTGCAAATAAATGGGCAAAAATGTCACACCCCTGCAACAGTAGTGAGCAATATAATGGATTGCATCTACAATAAAAGATTCAATCCTTAGTAAATCTTAACTAATCATGCAAATTAAGCATAATGATGGAAGTTGACTGAAATCTGCTTTATGGCACATATATGAAATAAAAAATATATTAATATTTTTTTTCGATTAAAGCTTGTAATACATTTTGAAGAAGCAACTTCGCAATTTTAGTACTTATCTCTGAAACTTAGCTAGGAACTTAGCATAAATGGCATTTTAGTTTTCAATATGTGTGGGAAAATCAATGTAAACCTGTAAAATGGATTTTTTTTTTTTTTTTTTTTTTTTAATTTTTTAAAAAAACCGCATGGTTTTTTTAAAAAAGCAATTGGTTTAAACCATGGTTTAAACCAACGTGGTTTAAACCAAACAACCCTGCTTTATTCCCAATTAAAAAAAAAAAACATTTAAAAACAACAAACAGGGCCTCGCTTAGGGGCTGGCAAATTGTACGGCTGCACAGGGCGGCTAAATTATTTTGAAGTTAAGAGTCTGCTAAAATATTAAAAGAGAATAAAAATTCAGATTTTATGACAACCTTAAATTCAGAAAAAAATTTCCCCGCCGCACTTTTTCACGAGTTAGCATGCGTGCTATAAAAAATCTAATCAGCTCAAATTTCTAAAAATACTTGAATGTATTAACAGCCAATTATATTGTTATTTAAGCGCCTAAAATTTCAAGCTTTCAGTGTGATAAAATTTTCCGTAAACTTAGTCTAAACTTGGCAATTTGGCACAAAAAAACTGATCCGCCATTTTTGATCACATTTTTCGGGAGATCCTACATCCTCAGGATTTGGATCCAGGAAGCTAAACATTTGCATAGGTTAGTTTCAAAGGCACATCTCTACGCCTCTATAAAATTTCCTCCAAATCGGAGATGGTCGAGCGGGGACTTGACATGGCATGACTTTTCTTTATTTGCTAGTAGTAAAAATAAGTGAAAAGGCAGAAAAGGGTCAACATTTTTCATTCTCTTTCCGAATGTTGTTCTGAAGTTAGATTTCAATTTTGTATTTCATACTCCACCCCCCCCCCCCCGGGCTGAAAACAACGGAATTTAGATAGGAGTTCTTTATTTCATCAATTACATCTCTTTCCAGGGTTGGCTGGATTGGATCCAATGGGTTTTTTTGAAAAAACACATTATTTAGCACAGTTTTGGGTTTTTCTTTAAATTTTCCGAGAAGTTTTTTAAAAAATTAATTAATTTAAATACTTGATTCACAATTTAAACTTGTTTTTTATTTGTTATTCATCACAGACAATGGACATAAAAATTAATTTTTAACTTAAATAGTATTTCTTAACTCTTAACGGCATTAAAAAACCACTTCAAAGATTTTAAATAAACATATTTAACTTTTATCTTTAGCTGGTCAATAAATAACTGAAATTATCCTGTCACGTCTGAATTTCCCAATGTTTGTAGATTGCAGAGGAAACTACTCTAGCTAAAAGGCTTTCATGTGAATTATTTTCTGCAAACCAACACGTCACAAATCTCAAATAAACAAGGTATATTTTTTAGAAATTAACAGGTTTTACAAACGATTGAACAGAAAACAGAATAGGATGTACAGTATTTTCATTATCTTACGAAAAAATTTAATATTTCCTACTCTGTAGACAGAAATAGAAAAACAGACAACATAAAACTCAAAGAAATGTCTTGATTAAGCAGGAATTCAGTAAAAAGGGATTAAACTGTTTGAGGTTCTACAGTAATTTTGCATAACAAAATGAAATAGAATTAAGTAAAATGCAAAAAAAAAAAAAGAAAAAGTAGTAATTAAAAACGAACAATAGATTTTATCACTCGAGAAATAACTTTGTCTTAACTGTTGGTAATCATGAAAACTAAAAAATCTGAAACTTCACCATTCTTGGGTTTCGTAGTCTTTTATCCTTTTTTTCAGAAAACGCTGAATTTTCCAGCTTTTTTTACCCAAAGACAACTTTTGTGCTTTGTCTAGGATACTTACGCTACAATATGCTACAAGTACCCCACATTTTCCCTGAAAAAAGACAACAGAAAAAAACACATTTCTTTTTTTAAAAACCCAGCTTTAGTTTATAGTATCTTGTTTTGGGTTTTATTTTTAAAAAAAAACCCAAAAAACCCTGGGTCCATGGGCTTTTTTTTTTAAAAAAAACCTGTTTTTTTGCCAACCCTGTCTCTTGTAGATTCAAAAAATGTTCTTTGCCACCATATTATGTGTATTTATTTTGTAAATACTTATAAAAATCTCAAACTAACTTATACAGCTGGGTGACACACTACAGGGGATTATGTTTAAGGAGAGAATAAATTAAAAAATGATTATTTATCGACTATTAAAACGAATTTCGCACAGGGCCGTTAAAACTCTACGCACGCCCCTGACAACAAATGAAGCAATTATAGTTTTAACCACAAAATTGAGTACAATGGTAGTTTTGTTTCTGAACAAGCAAGCAGTTTTTAATGGCAAATCAAAACTCAAAAGTTCTGAGTAGGTGTCAGAGCAATCGCCAACTTTTATCGGTGTTCTATGATTACTGAGAAACGTGACAACAGAAAACTTGAAACCACTTTAATTACTACATCAAACAAAAATAATGCACTGTTAAAACCCTCGTTGACAGATTGTAGAGTTTGTTTTTACTTTTTAAGATCATGCAAACAAAGTGTTTTTTTACTACTTTCTGTCAATTCCGATGTAGTCCCGAAAACGTTTTATCCCTGGGACACAAAATTACAAACATCAACACAAAATTGATCACGAGTATCTCGTAATTAATTCTTTACAAGAAAATTAGAAACTTGAATCAAAGTAGAATTAATAATAAAATGGAAATATGCAACAAGATAATGGCTAAATTTTGAATAAAGGTAATCATTCTGAATACAAGAATGGCACTATGAAAAGAGATGGATTCTTAACATATACCACCTCTAGGAAAATGAAAAAAATATAATCACACTGACCTGCTTATAAAACATACGACGAGGTTGAAAGTACAGAGAATGCCCACAGTCAATTATTTTTACATCGCTTATGTTATCCATCACATTTATTAGCCAAAATTTTCAGCCGCAAATAATTAAACTTAGTGATATTCTAAATTTGATTTGATATTAGATTTTTCTTTCTTTCGACGCCTAAGCGCAATACTTAGATGAGAGCCTGGATGACAGAGTCCCTACTCTCCAATACGTATATTTGGTCCAGATATTGTGATACTTATATCATACTTTACATATTAAAAAGGTTATCTTGCTGGATGGACAAATTCAATGGAAACACATATAACATAAGCAAATAAAAAGGAAAAGGAAAGAAAAAGACATCACACGAAGAAGAACGAAGCTCAGGCAGATTTGTAAGATTATCGCTCTTTCGCTGGCGTTACGATTTTTGCTGTCGCACTGGGGGGCGTGTTAACGAGGATGCGATCGCTGATCTCATTGGATGCAACCAGTGATGCAATAGCTGCGCTTTTTGGGGGGACTGGCAGTTTTGTTTTTTTCTTGAAAGGAAATAACTGATGCAATTGAAACTGAAATGAAGTATTGTTGTGTTGTGTATCGTATCCTGTTGTAAAACCATAAAGGGTAGACTTGAACACTTATATTTTATGTGAAATATGTTACAGTAGTTAGTAGTACAAGCACTTATATTAAATTAAAAAATTAAAATAATCGTGACCTCGATTGTCTCAGCTCATTTTAAGATGAATGCGGGAAAAAGTGCGCATTAAATTTAAATATTTTTTACAAGAAATGAGAAAACACGCAAAAAGAAAGATAATCACAACTACTGAGTTTTGCCAGTCGTAAAAGCCGAATCATGAGAGAAAATTGAAAATCCTTTACTAAAATCAATTACAAGTATTTTGTTTGTTAACTCATAGGAATTGACAGTAGATAAGAATTTTAAATGATTAAGCTTTCTACTATTGTATGCCAATAATGAAATCGTTACCAATCGCGCAAATAAAGGTTTAGAATTGTTCTTGAAACTTATTTGAGAAAGGTTATTTATAACTTCAGTTCAATATGAATCAAAAGTCCCAAACGAATCCTTTCGTAAGCAGGAAAAATGTGTTCTTTCGATTGCTATCAACGAGTCAGTCCGAACACATATAAAATAAAATCATTATAATTATTTTTTTTTTTTTTTTTTTTTTTTTTTTTTTTTTTTTTGAGCATTCACGAATTGCGTACTATCCTCACTTTCTCAAGTTTGATGTTGCTCCGATTTTTCAGATTTTCATGACAATGGTTGGATTTAATACTTATTTAGGAGCGAAATTTTCGCCTTCATAGTTACAAATCATGTGCGGTTTGATTTTATTTATATTTTTTAAGAGCTTTTTTTTTTTTTTTTTTTTTTTTTTTGAGCAATCACGAATTGTATACTATCCTCACTTCACCAAAAAGGATGTTACTCTCCTTTTACAGATTACCACGACGATGGTTGTTTTTAGTATTTATTTAGAGAGCGAAATTTTCGTCATCATAGTTATGAATCGTAAGCGGATTGGTTTTATTCTTTTTTTTTTCATTGCCTAACCCTAGCAGACTTTAAATTTAAAAAAGAAGGTTTTTTGGGTAAAATTAGGTTTTTTCAGACGAAAACACCTGTATGGATGAATTTAAACAGTAAAACTTTATCTAAATTCAAAATTTCCCGATTACTCATTCTCATCAGTTAACAGTGATAAGAAATAAAAATACACAACGTAATACGTTGTAAATAATGTTTATGATAAATGCACTGGTGGATATTGGCCATAAAATCATAATCTTGATTACTGCATCCTTATCACTATTTTATTTTTCATGGATATGCCTCGTATTATCTATTCTGGAAAATCACAAGTCACAATAGGACGGGTGCAGATTTCTTTGCCATTTCCATTCCATTTCATGCGTAGAAATATGAACTTTAACGAGTAGGGTCCTATCGCAATTCGTGTTTGCGGAAAACTCAAAATGTCAAAATTCAAATGATTTTTTTTCCCCTGAATAACAAGGACAGCACGGAAAAGGAAACATAACTAAACTTCCAAGTGTTGCTACCCCCGAAAGTAGGATCAAGGAAAAATTTTAAATCTTTTTCAAAGCCTTTTTTGCTGAAATAAACAAGAAGTATTTTGTTTATTTAACAGAAACTGGCAACCGAAATTTTTTTTAAATCAGTGATCTTTCCCTCGTCACCAATCGCATGCATGAATAAAAGCTTAGGATTGAAATGGATGATAAGGCTTATGGATGAAAAGACATCCGACAAAACCTTTTGTCGGATGTCTTTTCATCCATAAGCTCATTTCTTTTGCATTGATGAAGGCGTTCCTTGTAACGCCGAAACACGTGTCTGCAGTAATCTGCAATTTGTGCTTTCTGACGTTGTTACTTCTTACATAACTTTTCAGCACAAAGATATCTATTTATCTTATGTTACACCATGCACTACATTTTCATGGTTTTCAAAAACTGTTAGATTGATCAATGTGGTATATTTTCGTGCAATAATAAGTCACCTTTTACCATTTAAAAAAAAATGGTTTCAAAGGCACTTTTAGATAATGTTTTGACTCACATAAATGATATTAGCATGCTTTCTTTCTAAAAAAGGACGTTTAAAAAAATTTTTAAATAACGATTATCAGGCCCGGCATTTCAAATTTTTCCAGTTGGAGGGGACAAGCGATTGATTGCGTATGAAATGTTCAATTTTGCACTCTAAAGATGTAAAAGGAATGTTATTAAGGTGCACATTTGAAAAGAAGGGGAAAAAATTGAACACCCCTGTTTTGGAGCTACAAGACTCGCGGTGATCATTGCATAAATATGTGAGGTTATGTAGCCATTTAATACAAGATAGATGTATAAATACATACATGGGCGTATCTATAGAGTAGGTAAGGGAGGGCAGCTGCCCCCTTCCAAAATAGAAAATATTTAAAATTAAGCCAAAAAATTAAAGGCTGAAACTTTAAAAAAATTAGTAATTAATTTATCAATGGTTTCGGCTCTAGTAACAGTGTCAATGATTTTGAAAATGTATATATTTTCTTTGGAACAGTAAACTACTCCAATAAACATTGCAAAGCATTATTGGTGACAGTATAAATAATTATAAAACCAGGAATACAAAATAAGTATAAAACAATGAATTCAAGCAAGCTGTAAATAACTATTGAAAAAAATAGTTAATTTAATCCACTAGTTTCAACAATACATATATTCAGGGATCAAAAAATACTAGTTGCCAGATTGTTTTAAATTTTAGAATTGGTCTAATCTAAACAGTAAAGGTATTTAAAATGTAAATGTAATCTAATTAAATAACCTTGACAATGGGCACATAAACATCCTATTTTTGGGTCATTCTCACAGAAATGCCCTCGTTATGTTTCATAATTTACACATATTTTTAGAAGTTTAAATGCTTTTCAGGCTAGAGTTTAGCAGGCTAACAAAAGTAAAATGTCAATAGTTTACTTTTTGATCTATTTTACGCAATTCTAATGTATCGAAATTCCCACACGGATACAGTGGATACAGTGGTTCCCACACGGATACACAACAGCGCGGATAACCGCGCTGTTAGAAAAAAAATAATCAGAAATTATATCTAAGCAAACAAACAATATGTTCACGTTCTTGTGTTTTCCATTTCCAAATTTGAATAATAATAATTCTAATAATAATAATAGTAATAACTTTTAGGTTAGTTTCTGTTAAAAATAATTTCACGCAAATATTTTTAAACTTTCGTCACCAGCGAGCTGCTTTATTCCATCACAATAGTAAATTAGCCCTCAGAATAGCAATAAAACAATAAAATGTTTAATTTTCGGGAGCTCATCATTATCGCGAAAATTTAAGACACACGAAATATTTAAACTTTCTGTTCTATTCACATACATTTCACTAAATTTTTTATCTCGCAAAGTCACCGATACGTTTATTTTCGCAAAAATTACGACTCGTGTAAGTGCTTTTACAGTAGGTAAATGGTTAATAAATTGAAATAAATACTAACATTTTTAATTATACAATTAAAATTTTAATCAACAAATTATCTGTTCATTCTTACTCTTATTAAACGAAACAAACAAGAAACGAAGGGAAAGAAAAACATATCTCCGAGCGCTTCGAGCGATGGAAATTTCCTCCCTCTCCTTCTACGTCATCTCATGTCCCCCCGTGTCTTGGCAATAATGGTTGCCGAAAAGGAGCCAAATTTTTATTCTAATACTAAATAAAAGTAAAGAATTGTTCTGTTTAATGATGTATATATTCAGCAGACCGGCAAAGTGATTTAGTTAAAAACCGGTCATTTGATAACAAAAAGCAAATGGGTTATTTTTAAATATTTTTTAAAGTTTGCGAGCGTCCTCGTAGACTCCAATGCTAAGACCATTTCCTAAGCCTAACGAGGGGAACATTGGCGAGATTCGAAGGTTACACTCTACCCCAATACGATTCGATCCCATCCGCACTCCAGGGTTACTATACAGCTCACTGGCTAGCACCAGTGTCCTCCAAGTGAAACGATACCTCTGGGGGTGCTAGCACCAGGTAGCTATTAGCTCCTGGTCTAGTTCTAAATTCGCAATAACTGTTCGATCCGGTGATGGTGCTGCCATCTATCGATATAAAAAATAATGGAGGCAAGGCACTTAGTTATGCTCATCAATTAGACTCGTTTTAAATCAGCGATTGCATGCTCATTTCGCAGTTTAAAAGCCCCGCTTTTAGGATTGAACTTATTTCTGCGCAAAAGACAAATTCTGTAATACGTGCCATTTGTTACATGGGTGTTCATTTATTTTTTTAAGAATATAAAATTACCTTATGCTAATTTATCTTCAATGAAAATAGTAGACTATAAGGGGCCATTCATTAAATATGTAAGGGCCCCGAGGGGGAGGGGGGTTGGAAAAGCCTCTACGTACCTTTGGGGGGGGGGGGGTCAAACTCATTCTTACGTAATATTTTCCAAGTCGGTATTTCACATTAGAAATTGCGCGGTCAACAAGTGATTTGGCAGAGATTATGTTCCATTTGCGTATGGAAGGTAAGAAACGTGTTAGGATAAGATGTTTTTTTATTTGTTTTACAAAGAATGAATAGTGTAAAATATAATAAAAGAGTCACATTATGTATGGCATGTTTTATTTTTAATTAATATTACATCAAAAAAAAAAATGTCGAAAAAACATTCAGTTTACATTCTAACTTTTCAGTAACTATTTCTTCACGCAAGAAGTTAAATTTAATAATGTGAATTTAATAACGATTCCAGTGATGTAACGATTCCAAGATTTGTTATTTTCTTATTTTGAAAAACGAAATGGAATCTTACGTAAGAATGGGGGGGGGGGGGACAGTCAACGGGACCAGTTATTGTAACGAGATTCTCCTTCCATATGTGCGTCTTTTTAGAGGCGCTATGGGTCCGCAGTTCCTTTTCATTTACGACAATGCAACATGTCATCGCACAGTAGCTGCCGAATAGCTCTTAGAGAGTGAGGATATTGAACGTATGGATTGGCCGGCATGATCTCCGGATCTCAATCCCATCGACAATGAATGGGATTTTCTAGGCAGACGCTTGGCAGCTCGTACCTTACCACCAGTAACGATTCGGGAGCTTCGATGGGCGCTGCAAGACGAACGGGCAGCAATGCCTCAATAATTCATTGACACCCTCATTCTCAGCATGGGCAGACGCTGTGAAACCTGCCTAGCAGTCGGGGGAGATCATATCCCCTACTAAAGACCGGATGTTTCTTGCTGGACACCCATCACAGGGATGTTTCGGTCTTCAGTCTCCATGCTACTTTTTCAATAAAGCTTCTTTTTATCCCTCTGCACTGTCAAAAATGAAACGTTCAATTTTGACGATTCGGATATCCTCGAGCACTGTTTCGTTATTTTCGACGATCCTTTCGTCACCGAATCACGTGATATTTGACGAAACCAGAAATCTCAAATTTTTCACGAAATTATTTCGTCCCGATTTCGT
This sequence comes from Uloborus diversus, assembly GCF_026930045.1. Lineage (NCBI taxonomy): Eukaryota > Metazoa > Arthropoda > Arachnida > Araneae > Uloboridae > Uloborus > Uloborus diversus. The sequence goes on along the minus strand of NC_072732.1, from coordinate 58,371,684 downwards.
CACATTGCAGTGCATTCTGGGAGTTTTCGTTACAGTCTTGTACTTGCTCGTTAAATTATCTTACCTCAATTATTCTAAAGGATTCATAAAAAAGGTTAGTATTTATTGAAATTTGTATGTGCAATGTGCCTTCTTTTATGTATTGTTACATTTTTGTTTAGTGTTGTGTTTATAGTTCTATTTAAAACACATTAAAATTGAAAACGAACGGTTCGATTAGGTTTAGAATTCTGTGTGTGTTAACTTTGAGTTACCTCCACGTTAGGCTTAGCTAGCTTGTTTTTTTTTTATTTGTAAAAGAAAATGTTGGTTCGTTGACATTTGTTTTCAAAAGCGTACTTCCTTTATTTCGTTAAAAAAATTAAACATGACTAAAGAGTTTGTACGAATTTAAACTTACAAAAAAAAAACCCTACACCGTATCTTAACTAACACAGATGATAAATACAGCGCTTTTATAAAAGGCATAGAACTTTGAAGCTTTTAATTTCAACATGGAATATATTACATGGTAATGTGTTTTCATTCTTCTCTATGAATTTTACGAAAATAATTCTGTTAAACGAAGTGTATTTTTTAGTTTAATAGTTCAAATTTGTTTCATTCTGCATTTTTATTTTCTTAAACAAATACTATACACCAATCCCCCAATATGCTTACCAGCTTACCCCGTGTTGTTTATATAATCTCTTTCCCTGCGGCAGATGTTTCTAGCAATAAGTGCTTATGTTTGTTATTTGTGCAGCCTTTTTTTTTACTTGCATAAAACATAAAGTAAAGTCAATATGAATTTGATAAAATCATTTTAAGATAGAGAAATATTAATTTCCATAAAGAACTCTATCTTTGTGCTTGATATTTCAGCAGAATATTTTCAATATTTTTTCAATTTTTCCACAAATTAAAATAAATTATTGAAGTGAACTTTTAATGTTTAACCTCGATTTAAAAAGAAAAAAAGAAAAGATAGTATAGCATGTTTGAAAATTGTAATAACAATAATAAGCATTTTTTGTTTATTTTCCCCTTCATGCACTAAATTTATAAGTTTTTCTATGTCAATTTGTGTTACATGATTTGTCATAATTATGAATTTTTCCATTATACATAGTTTCTACAGCTAAAATAAATGCAGCATTAATTTTATTGCCATATTTGCCGCCTCAAGATATTATCAACAAAAAGTGAGAAATTCCGGTCTACATTAAATCAGACTAAGAAGCATTTTATAGATGAACTTCCAATAAATCCAAATCTTTTAGTTGGAGTTGTGATTTTGCTGGATATAAAGTAAAATGTCTGAAAATTTAACCAAACATCAATTGAAAAATTGAAAGGATAAGGAAAATATATGAAAAATTAAAAGGATAAGGAAAATATATGAAAAATTAAAAGGATAATGAAAATATATGATAAGCTTTATATATGTAACAAGCTTTGCTCATCACACTAGTCCCTATTTTCATTATATACCTTTGAAAAAAAATCCATTGATATCAGTCAATTAGTTCTCAAGACACAAACAAACAACAAAATGCATTTTGTTATTGGGTTTCCCCTATCTTTGGCAACTCTTCTCCCTTGGCGTTTTTTTATTTACTGCGTGAAAATTGCATATTTTAAAAATCAAATATGCTTAGTTAAAAGGTGATACTCCCTTCGTCTCCGTCCCAAACTAGTAGAGCTACGTTTGAATATTTTTGTACTAGTGATTGATTCTGATAATTTTATGATTTTGTTCGAATATTTTTTAAAGATTTCAAGGTAGTATACTATCAATTATCAACTTTACTTGGCCAGCATTCCCTCTTAAAATCATTACCAGCTGAGTTAAAAAAATCCAAAGTACACACGCCCTTAAGCTACGCCCCATTTTTTAAGTACTCTACCCCCAGTATAGCAGAAAAATCAGTTTTTTTTTCTACTAAATCCCTATCCATCAGCTAGAAGATAGCTTTATGTAATTACTAGTTAACTTATGAAATGGAGTGTGGCTTCGAGTGTTGGAGCCCTGGGTTTTTGACTCGAATTTGATAGTGGTTTAAGGAGGTAAAGCTCGGTAAGTAAATGTTGTTTATTGATAACATAGCACAATAAAATCTCAGAAAAATGTGCAAATAAAATCATAATCACCAGTTTCAGTACTACTTAATTCATAAATACTTTATTGGAACTAATTTGGGTAGGGGGGGGAGTACTTCAGAAAACATTCGTAAAGAAAACGGAACACGAAAATCGAAAAAAAAACCGGTGTATTTTGGCTATTGGTTAAAACAAAAAATAAACTTTAAAAAAAGTCACAGATCAACAATTTTCGCACCCTTGATTTTTTTTTATAGCTCAAAAAAAAAAAAAAAAAAAAAAAAAAAAAAAAAAAATCACGACTTGATGTGCAAAATAATTAACTCGTTTAATGGCTAAATAATGGTGATTCTCGATAAATTGAAGAAACTCTAATTCTAGAATATTATTCAGAAATGAATTTCAGAAACTAAATGAGGGTCTAGCTGCCTAAATAAATATTTTGTTCATCCGCTGTAAAAATAACTCATTCTTGCAATCTGCTTGAAAAAAAGCTGTCACCATCGAAATAATCATATATTTTGAAAAATATAAGAATTAAATCAGATGCTTTTCAAAGTCACAAGCGAATCGTAGCTTTATAACTTAAGAAAAAAAAACTTAGATTTTGAAAGAAATCGTGAAAACATGTTTTATTTCAGAAATAAACTGCTGAATTTAATCGTAAAACTTTCCTCGAAATAGAAAAAAGATCCATGTGCATGAGGGCATACACCCATGGACTTAAACCTTTACTTATTATGTATATATTCTCTTTTTTAAACTTTTTTAGGATGGATCCAACATCACGAAGATAATCAGAACAAGGACAGACGAAGACTTTTTCATAATTATAACTATATTCTAAATGTTCGTATATTATACATTGATTTCATGTTACACATCTTTGGAAATAAAAATAAAAACTTAGGGGTAAAAAGCAAAGGTATATTTTTATAATTATTTAACAAACATTACACTAAATTAATTTTACCAAAAGATTTATTTCGCATCTGCATTTTTTTAAGATTTATATTTTCAAATACCTTATGCAATTTTGGCAGAGAATTGTTTTCAATGTATGAAGTATGAAATGCATGCAATAATAAAGTTCCTGCATTAAACATAAATTTGGCCAAATAAACATTCTACATACAAGCAAAATTAATAAAACAAATAATTGATTGGAAAAAGAAAAAGGTAAGCTTTTCTTAAGATTATCTAATTTTATTTTCTGTATCCAATTTTAGAACAAATATATACTAACTTAAAGTTGCCCATTTTATTGTACTTTTTCTTTGAAATTTGTGGTATAAGTTGGATAAAAATCTTTTTTTTTTTTTTCTGGAATTTTTTTCATGCGATGCAATGAAGAAGAAACTTCTCAGCAATTTTCTCTCTAGCATAATATCGATCTAACTGTGCATAAAAGTGGCACATGATTTATTTTTCCAGAACCCAATGACTGCTAAAGAAGTAGCACTTTTATATTCCCAGTAGGGTAGGGCGATGTTGGAATTTCTACATCGTGATGCATCGCCATCCTTACATCGCCACGTAGCGATATAGTTCAAACAGTTTGAAATATTCTTTCCGCTTTAGGGGCAGCTCTCTCCCTCCCCCGTTAGGGGAGTTTTCCTTTTCAAAAATCCAGACTTTTGTCAGATCTTTTTCTAATTTGGCACATAGGTTCTTTAATCACATGGGGTAGAACCCCATATGAATACTACCCCATGGGAAACTATCCTATGTGGATTTCCAGCATCAAAGGACATCTAGGCCGAATCTGGAAAAGATCCGACGAAAATTGGATTTTTATAAGGAAAACTCCTATGGGGTTTGCCACACATAGCGGAACGAAAACTACACTATGAAAATTCCTAAGCATCAAAAGACAAATGTACCAAATTTGGAACAGATCAGACAAAAACTGGGTTCTTATACGACCCCCCCCCCCACACACACACACGTGGTTTCCCACTCCATAGCGGGACGAAAACGGGAATTCCCGAGCGTCAAAGGACATCTGTGACAATTTTGGAAAGATCCGACAAAAAATGAATTTTTTTTCAAGGAAAACCCCCATCGGTTTTGCCCCCCCCCCCTCTCCACCCACCCAACATTGACGACAGCTAACCTCCTTGAATTCCTGAGCAGCAAAGAACCTCTATTGCAAATTTAGAAAAGATCGGACAAAAACTTTTTTTTTATATAAGGAGAACCCCCAATGCGGGGTTGCTCCCCCCCACCCCCCATCATGGAGGGTTGAAAACTACCATGTGTGAATTCCCGAGCATCAGAGGACCTCTGTTCGAAATTTGGAAAAGATATGATAAAAACTGATTTTTTATAAGAACCCCCCTCCCGTATGGGGGTTTCCCCCCATAGCGGAAAGAAAACCACCCTATGAGAATTCCTGAGCATCAAATAACGAAACTCTGTGCCAAATTCGGAAAGATCCAACAAAAACTGGATTTTTTGTAGGAAAACTACCTATAGGGGTTGCCCCCCCCCCCATAGAGGGTCGAAAACTACCCTGCGTGAATCCCTGTGCATCAAAGAACCTATGTGCCAAATTTTGGAAAGATCCGACAAAAATTGAATTTTTTCAAGGAACCCCCCCCCCTCCCCCTCCCTTTATAAAGTGATGAAAACTACCTTGCGTGATTCTTGAGCATCTAAGAACCTCTATGGCAAATTTAAAAAAATCGGACAAAAACTTTTTTTAATACGGAGAACCCCCAATGCGAGGTTGTCTGTCCCCCCCCCCCCCCGCCTCCTACATAGAGGGACATAAACGACCTTGTGTGAATTCCCGAGCCTCCAATAATGAACCTCTGTGCCTAATTTGGAAAATATCCGACAAAAATTAGATTTTTTGAAGGAAAACCCCCATTATGAGGGGTTTAATTAGATACCATGGGGAGTTTAATTTGCAATGATTTGTTTTACCTTTTTCAAGAAGTTGTTTGTTTGCATTTTTACATAAATAAAAATTTGCTTGACATATTTTATGTGCCTCTTTTTTTAACAATTACTTGTCTTTTTTTGATGGGGGGGGGGGGTGTGGCTGCAGACCCGATGTTTCAGTTTTTTCCCAAATATGACAAAGATCCAGTACTCAATAAAATTTTTACAGAAAACCAACTAAAATAACGGACAGTCAAGTGTAAAAACATGAATGTTCAAAAATCAAGACGGAGGGGGGGGGGGGGGGGTCAATTTACCCCCTGACCCCGTAAATAACGGGCCTGTGAAAGTGACTATACGCAATAAAGTGGAAAACTACGGTGGTAAGATTCTGAAGTTAGAATTTGATCACACGCACACAAATCTTATAAAATACAGTCGAACCTCGTTATAACGAACTTAAAGGGAGCATTAAAATCGATTATTATAAAACGTGGTTCGCTTTATCCAAAAAACAATAAACAATAAGACAAGGATTGCAAAAAAGTTCATTTCAGCAGTTATTTGTTTTAAGCGTGTTCGAATTAACGAGGTTCGACTGCATTCTAAAAAATAAAAATAAAAACTAATGTGCTCAAGAAAAAAAAAGGAAATAAATTTTCTTAAAAATTTACGAAATTAACATCCTCATATATGACGAAATTAATTTGACGAAACTAATGCTCTCAAAACTACGAAAATGATTGTTAATTTGATGAAACTAGAATCAAGAAATATTTCGTTACATTTGACGAAATTCGCATCCTCAAACCACTAACAAAAGCAGTTTCTTCAATTTGACGAAATGTTCGCTCGGAGCATATCCCTGGAAGTGGTTTCGTCAAAAACGAAGAAAATTTCGTCAAATTTGAAAGTCCATTTCTGAGAGTGTGCTCCCCCTATTTGCCGCCCCTGCAGGGATGTTTCGGCCTTCAGTCGCATTGCGCTCCATGCTACTTTTTCAATAAAGCTTCTTTTTATCCCTCTGATTTCTCTTTTAGTAAGTGTTGCTTACATTACACATGTCCTTACGTATTGGGGATCTTACGGTATTAAATGTGTTGATTTGGAAAGCTTTTGTACAAAGTTATATTGAAAAAACCGTCTCGTCCTTAATTTCTGCACACCAGTGTACTTTTAGCAGGAATGTTTATGTTTTATTTATTTTTGCAGTGCTTTTGTTACGCCATTCAAGTCCAACATGACGAAGAAGAGTAATGGCGCTCACGCAAACTGATGAGTTGACTGTAAAAGCGCTTACTTTCGTGAGCCGTAATTTTCGCGAAAATAAAGGTATCGGTGATTTTGCGCTGCTGAAAATTCCGCGAATTTCAATAAAACCAGAATCAAACGTTGGAAAAAAAAAAAAAAACGTGAGACTTACATTTTTTGCGATTGTAAAGGCCTTGTGAAAATTAGTCTCGCGAAAATATGTTTTTACAGTATATGACACCAGCTAAGTGATTGAAATCAGCATACATTGACGAGTCTTTGTGGTGTGATCATAATAATAATGATCCAGATGATTTGTTTCCAATCGAATGGGGTCGTTTCCAAAATTTTAAAAGTATTTTTTTTCTGAAAGAGCATGTTAAAAACATAGAATCTGACCATTTTTTAAATCATTTCTTTAAGTTTAATATTTTTAAAAAATTACTTAAATCTCGGTGCTCTTTCATCGTTTAACGCTTCTGCCGATGACAGCACAAATGATGAAATGCCATTCACGGTCCAAAATATTTAATTCGCATCTTTACGCATGTGTATTGGCAACGATATGGTTGATAGCAAGCGTAGAGCGCAATTTATCATAACGTGGAAATACGGTAGAAAGATGCGCCATAGTGCATCATTTGTGACGTCATAAAGACCACGCCTTGTTTGAAGAATCGGATATTTTAAAAAAATAATTAAAAAATAACTGTTGGGAAAATAAAACTATTTTCTGAGTCCATGTTATTTTTTTTTTTTGCTTATTCTATCAATTTCAGTGACAAAAAGTATTATTTTTGACTGAAGTAAACAACCCCATTGAATATGCCGACAGAAATCTGCTGTTTTCGTGGAGAACTAGGGAGACATGACGAAAAGTGATTTCGCTGTACTCAGTAATGTGGTTACAATATGTAGAGAAAGGTCATGTAAAGCCTCATGTACTGGTCGCACACAATACGTAGGGGTCTTATCAGTCCACACAACTACGTACTTAAAACTTTGAGCGCAGTTTCGCGACCATGCGAGGCCTTCGAGATAGGAAGGCCATCCAACTAGCAAATGACGTCATCGTTCGTCGATCCACAATGATATTGGAAAGTGAGCACTTCGATTAGTATTTTGGTTTAATTAAACTATTTGGTTTATTTATTATTGTCTTCTATTATTTTAGTAGCATTAAAAGTTCTACTTTTTCATTTGAAAACATAAAAAGGAACCGATAATCATACACTAAAAAATGCACTGAGCTTAATTCATAGTATTTTACATAAAAACATTTATAAGTCTTACAAAGTATTCAAATAACTAAGCACGATTTTATTTTACAATCATATTAAAACGAAGTGATAAATAAACAGTTATATTTTTCATTTGAATTTTTTTTTAAAACCTAATCGCATTTCAACTACTTGTATATTGTATTGAAACATTAACTCTTAAGAAGTATTCGAATAAATAAATGAACTTTCATTTTACAATTACATCAAAACAAAAAATAATTTTACCATTGTATTTGAATAAGAATTAAATGAAATTTTAAAAAATAAATAAACATTTTTACTTAAGTAAATGGGAAACATGACTGCAATATGTTTCAAAGACATAACATCAAATTAAAGTACATAATACCAGATTATTAATGTTAACTTAGCTGAGCAAATTTATGCTTTTAAAAAGACATGAATGCTTGAATGCCATCCCCCAAAGTAAACACTGCCCTACCCCCTTCAATTATGAAAACTTCAAAAAATACCCCAAAAACATCTCCCCCATCTCCCTTAAAATTTCAAGGGCACAGTTATTTAACTATAGCCGTTGAAAAGCTACCATTAATATAAGACTATGATTCCAACCCCCCCCCCCTTCGGTGGGCACTCTCGAAAAATTACACAGGAATTCAACTTGAAAAACGTTAATTAAAGAAGGAATTATACAACATCATGAATACTGCATGTTGTACATCCAAAAAAATGTATTCAATATCTAAGCAGACTTTTTTTTTTTTTTTTGGAATTTGGCTACTTTTCCATTTTCAGCTTTTTCTGCTGCTAATGATTCTTGTGTGTGGGGGGGGGGGGGGGGGGCTTCAATAGTTCATCATTTTAGGCTTTTGAAAAATTATTTTAAAAAGCATTAATTGATGACAAAGTAACCTTTTTCAAAAAACTTTTCATAGAATGACCATTTTAGCAACTTTCTTCAATACTTAAAACCTCATATATGTTAAATTTAGATCAACATTTTGCTGAGTATGCTCTTTTAGGAATTCAGTGTGACAGTTTTGTGACAGGGGGAAGGGAGGGGATAACAAGAAGTATGACATCACGCGTTGTTTATAACAATATGCTCATGTTGAACAGCGTTACGTGTAACAAGGAGGAGGGGGGGGGCGGGCATTTGTTCAAAATTTTGCAACACACTTTATGGACAGCCCCTTAATTCAATTTATGTTACAGTTTCAGAGTTCCTGAAAGCGTATTAACAGAAAACCCAAGGAGTTCAAAATATATTTAGTTCAAGACATTTTGTCCTTTTTAAGCATAAACAAACAAGCATAGAGCATTTGGCAAAAACACGTTGCGTATCCACTGCTCAAAAGTAATCTTTCGTAAGCCCAGAAATTATGAATACCTTTAACTCAACCACAATTTGTGCATAAATATCATAAAACTTAAAGACAACAGTGGAAAAAAAAACATTTTTTTTAAATTTACGCACAGAACCAGCTTGTTTGAATAACATTGCAGGGGCGTAGTTGGGGGGAAATGTTTGAGTATCGAACCCATGACCTCCGGCGTTCAAAGCTAATCTTCTACCTCAGAACTACGGAAGCCCACCAAGGAATGTTTTTTGATCAAAATAACACATGCTAGCGTATGAAACAATTTAATCGAAACCGAAAATATAAGATTAGTTCAGTTAAAAGCCTGTTTCAATAAACTTGTTTACATACATATTAACTGAATATCAACACCAAGTTACGTTGCTTCTGATAGCAACAAGTATATTTGCAGAAAATTTTGACATATGTATATTGTCAGCTTGGAAAATCCATTTCGAATAAATGCGTGCACAAGGTTGAAAAAATAAAGAAATAAAAAGTTGCAAGTTAACCATTTCAAATATTAAAGCAGTACGCTGAAATTACAAATTACAGACAAAGATATCAGAAAGGAAACTGACAAATGTTTGTGTAATAGAGGAAAAATTAAGTAACCTTAACTGCATGAACTTAAAAGCATAAAATGTAAATTTGTTTATCTGAGAAAAGTACTTACCTCCGAACTTTAAAATTTATTTCATGAGAAGCCCAACTTTTTTCTTCGCATGCAGGTTGTTCGGAAGCTGAAATCGCTGACTCACTTTCTTTCGGCAGACAGTTGCAATACTTAATTATATATGTTTTTAGTTGCCTCTACATTCCGGTACAAGGAAAGGATGAGATAAATACAACAGTATTGTACTCAAAAATGTGCATTCGAAGTTACATATTTCCTATTTCATCTATTTCAGCCAGAGCACTACTGTTTACTGGTAAAACGCACTGCTTTCAAAGTTTCGCGCCAAGTTCATAGATCGACGACTGGTGGCGTAACGAAGCGGGGGGGAAAGGAGTTGTCTGGCCTGTTATCACGTGGGTCTCGGACCATGTCGTGCATTACCGTTCAACGCAGGGTGTAATTAAATAAACGATTTAAAAAAAAGAGAGAAATAAAAAACTTTTGTGCAAATCAGTTGACTGAAAACTGTTCTTTGGCATTAGAGTTACACTTCATTGGAAACAAAAATGTACGGATTTTTTTTTTTTTTTTTTTTTTTTTTTTGTGCAAAATTTGCCAGTTACACGTTTCACCTAAAGTGAACGTCATTACCCTATTTGTTTCTAAATATTTTCAATATATTTAAAGCTTTTTATTTATGTTTGAAGCTCTGAACGCACGAAATTAGAGATTAATAGAAAACAAGAAAACAGAAAGAAAAAAAAAAAAAAGACCTCTTTGCTCATTTTTCTGACCCTATTGGGCCATGAACATCACTTGCAACAAAAAATACTTGATTTTAGAACTTGAAAAGGAATTGTATTGGGCAAAATTACACCTTTTTGTAAGAGTAAATATTACAGCGTTAAATCGCATAAATTTGCATTCACGTGTTTCGGGGTTACAAGGAACCAATTTGTCAGTGCAAAATACGATGAAAAGACATGCGAAAGCTCCGTTGGAAGTCTTTCTTGTCAGATCTTTTCATCAGTAAACTCACCTGTTTTGTAGTTGAAAAAGGGGTTCCTTGTAACCTCGAAACAAGTACATGCAGTGCTCTGCAAATTTATATGTGATTTCACTCTGTAATAATTTTTTTCTTTTACACTTCTGCACAAAGGTAGTTCGTTATTTTTTATTTCTTACTCTTTTTTGAATTTTAGAGTTGCATATTTTTTTTGACCGCATTTAAGTACGATAGACCCTCGTTTTACGCGGGGGTTACGTTCCACCGAAATACCGCATAAATCGGAACCGCGTAAATTGAGACCTAATTCTAGTGTTAAAATAGGGGTTTGGTTCCGTAGATAACAAAATACTTCATTCTAGTGATGACTAATTGCATAATAAGTTTAATATGTACTTATATCGACTTTTATGCACAACATGCATAAAAAAAAACAACATTAATTTCGTGTTCCGTTTCTAAAGAGGAGTGGCTGTGATAGTCTTTTGGCAGTCATTAAGAATTTGTCTCTGTTGTTCTTTGCAGAGCATTAACGCATCCATGATCACTTGCGTCATTTCCATGACAGAATCTTCCTTCACTAACAAATCAGAAAAATCATTTCTATTGTCTACGAATGGCTCAAAATTTTCAATGTGAACGTTTTTGTTTGTGCGTCAACGACATCGGTATCCTCGTTGGTTTTGGTCTCCTTTGTGACTCCTAAAATCTCTTCATCCAATGAGTTCTGAACTGTGTGAGTTCAATAACTTTACTTCTGGAAAGAGCTCTGGAACCAATCGCATAAAATGTCTCCAGTGGCCCAAGCGCGATTATTAGCATGCCAAAATGCTGTTGATTACGCGTAATCTGCAATCTTTAGGAGTTTGGATTTTGAAAGAGGGGAAAATTTTATCTGTTTGCATTGCCGCATCCTTGTAAAATAAAATAAAGGTGTCAAATTTTAAACCGCGTATAATCGAAACCGCGTAAAATGAGGGTCTACTGTACTCTAAAATGTAAATAACAAACATATTTTTTCATTTCAAATTCTGTAAAAATGCTAGTAGTTATGCTACTCTTCGTTTGGCTATTGTTTTTCAACCATACTTTGCAAACCTGTTTAGTAATATGTATTTAATAACCTTCATCAAGGAAGTTGGATGAAAAGATACTCATTAACAAGAATACCAATACAAGAGAAAACAGTTTCCCAATTGAATCACCTGCGCCATTTCAAAAGGAGCTTTTCCCAACCGCAAGTTCTGCCTTCTTCCGACCTTCAACCAAAGGGTAGTGCTCTCTCTGGTGACAGTCATACGAACGGTGTTCATTAAGTGCTTTTGAATAAATAAAAGTGACTGATGAAGTCATTCTTTGCTTGGGAAAGCCTTTCAATTTGGACTTCACATGGTGAAATCAAATAAGTAAGACAGGGCTGGTCGTTAGCAGATTCATGATATATTTTCCAGAAATGACTACTGCCAGTATTTCTGTAAAAATACACGCTAAGTTCACTATGAGTAGGCTTGCTAGACGTCCCGGTTTAACCGGGACAGTCCCGGTTTTCAGATAAAATCCCATTGTCCCGGTCGGTTTACTTCATGTCCCGGAAAATGATAAATTTGATTATAGGCGAGCAGAAAGTGTAAAAATAGTTAACCGTGATGGGATATTTAGCATAATTACTTTTGCATTTGTCACCTCGACGCGTACAACTGACATCGGATTAGCTTGTGAACATTTTTACAACAAGGTTAAGACAAAAAAAAAAAAAAAAGAAAAAAAAGATCGACTTTCGAAAAAAGTCCAAACCAATAAAAAGTACATGTGAATATCACGGTCAAATTTTTATTCTCATTTCAAGTGTTTCTTCTTTCTTAGGTAACTCACAAATATTAACATGTTTCAAATGAAATGTGTAAATATATATGCTTAAGTAATTTATTATTGGTATTGTATTAGGTTCTTAATTAGTAACCATTTATTTATTAGCTTTTATAATTACCCACTAAATCACTATAAAAACCAGCCAAGACTGTAATTGTAGAAGTTTGTACTTCTACATTTTGCAATTATGTCCACAACAAGAACAAAAACATAACTGTAAAATGTAGAAGTACAAATATTTCTAAAAACTAAACTGATAACTGGAAAATTAATGCAAAAAATAAATAAATAAATAAATAAAAAATTAAATAAATAAATAAATAAATAAAATAAAATGAAAAAATATAAATAAAATAAAATAACCCAGTTTTTATTCTTTGTTGATGTTCGATCGACTTTGACAAAACTTTCAGTTTGATAGTTGTAGAGTAAATAAGCTTTGAGTTTGTCAAATGTCTGACAGTTTCAGTCTTTCCTTATATAATAGGTTCGGCTTAGTTTGGCATCTTTTGTAAACACGATAGATTGACAATGTTCTGATAAATCGATGCACTATGGAAGTTCGTTTTCAAATCACTTTTAGACTAAGTGTCAATGAAAAAGTTGTAGAGCTTTAAATTTCCTTCAATTTGATATGCTATTGTGTTATATTTTGTTCAACCAATCAAAAGTTACAGAATTTCAAACACGCACTTTCATCGCAAAAAATGGAACACTTGCCATTCACAAATTTCAATCCAACTCGAAAGGATCGCGCACTTCCTCTTTCTTCAATGAATTCGACAATCCTGATGAACAAGAAAAAAGTATTTGTGGATTACATCAACACAAATGATGTTTAAGGGTTGAGGGTGGGGGGGGGGGGGCGAGGTT